>NC_134357.1:324052270-324399770 GCF_048569485.1 Anomaloglossus baeobatrachus
CAGTATTAGCTGTTTGGCTCTTACTACAGCTTCATGTTCTTCATTAGAACCTGTTATGAAAAAGGTTAATTATTATTTCAGCAATCACTAAAATATCAGGAAATGGGAAGAAAAAACGTACGTTGTATCTGCCAGGAGGAGGCAAGCCAGATTCAAATGGTCTGAATACTTTAAGGACGGTCCGTCCTATTCAACATCTTATAGAGGCAAGTAGTGATGTAAAAATATATAAATAGAAATACCCTAATCAATGTAGAAAACATACTTATTCATACATTCTAACAACAGAAAATGGAATGCTTATTACCCCATCAAAACACAAACATTCTAAAATTAGATATGTAATGTGTATGATCAAAGTATAATAAAAGTCAAAAGAAAATATAACTAAATTAGTCCAGAAATCAATTTGTGAAACCATGTCACACCTAGCCATATTAATAATAAAGGGCCAAATATGAGCTCTGACTACCCTTCCCTGTTTCCATTTTAAAAGGGTGTATCATTTTGGGGGTCCTATGCTGAGCAACGCTTAATCATGCTTGTAAGAGTTTCCAATCTAGGTCCACAGGGGAGAATTTTCCCATTAGCCAAATTTTGAAATGGCAAAACAACTTTTTTGTCTAGTTACTGGAAAGTAGTTGTAATGTAGTTGTACTATTAAACTCACCCATAATAGAATGAGTAAACATAGGCATAATATTAGGAGTGGAAAAATGTGTCATCAAATTAAGGAAGTTCTCCCACTTACGATATTTCATACAACTCTGATAGAGGTCAATGAAGGAAAAGAGCGGATACTTCTTTTATCGCTCCATTCAAGTGAAAGTGCTTGAGCTGCAATACTAGATAGCAAAATACAAAATTTGTCCAGCTCACCTCATAGAATCATAGAATCATAGAATGGTAGAGTTGGAAGGGACCTCAAGGGCCATCGGGTCCAACCCCATGTGAGTGCAGGTTTTCCTAAATCATCCCAGCTATATGTTTATCCAGCTTCCACTTGAAGATTTCCATTGATGGAGAGCTCACCACCTCTCGTGGTAGCCTGTTCCACGCCCTGACTGCCCTCACTGTCAGAAAGTTTTTCCTACTGTCTAATCTGAAAATCCTTCCTTTAAGTTTCATCGCATTGCTTCTTATACTTCCTTGTGCTAATGAGAATAAAGTAGTTCCCTCTGCACTGTGACTACCTTTCAGATATTTGTAGACTGCTATTAAGTCTCCTCTCAGCCTTCTCTATTTCAAACTAAACATCCCTAGTTCTTTTAGTTGTTTTTCATATGACATGGCTTGCAGACCTTCTACCATCTTGGTTGCTGTTCTCTGGACTTGCTCCAATATATCGATGTCTTTCTTGAATTGGGGTGCCGAGAACTGTCCACAGTATTCCAGGTGGGGTCTCACCAGGGCAGAGTATAGGGAAATAATTACCTCTCTAGGTCTAGATTCAATGCTTGTCTTGATACATCCCAGAAGTTTGTTGGCCTGTTTAGCTGCAGCTCCACATTGTTGGCTCATGTTGAATATGTCCCCCGAGTGCTTCGGATTAAGATTCCAATTCCAAAAGTACATCCAAAAAAAGATCCAGGATATACTTTATTCCATCACTTAAAAACATCACAAAAGTGGAAACAGACACAGTAGAAATCCACCATGATGTTGGTTTACGCGTTTCAAGGCTGAATGCCTCAATCATAACCTCAATTATGATTAAGGGGAGTTCAGCCTTGAAACACGTAAACTAACATGGTGGATTTCCGCTTTCTCTGTTCCATATTTGTAATGCTTTTTAAGTGATGGAATAAAGTCTGCCCTTTTATGATTTTTGTACTCTCTTTTTTGTAAATACTAGATATCACCCACAAACCAAAAGCACTGTTTTTTTTCTTTTTGCAAGAAATCCTGTGGATAGGTGATAAATGTTTAATACTCCTTTAAGGAGGACCTAATATTTTCCAGAAATGTGTAATTTTTCCTTCTGTAAACGACACTGCTCTGCTGATTCTGACATTTTTTTTTTGTTCTTATACCTTTTAGTTTCTAAGATATGACCCTCTCTTCCCCTTATGCAAATATAAGTTTTTGTTGTTGTGTGTGGGTTTTTTTTTAACAGAAGAGGACCATACGTGACTTTTCTAAAAGTCTAGTTTTAAATACATGGAAGAGGGAGCTATATCTCAAGAATGGAGAGACACAGGAACAAAAATAGCACCAGATTATGGAGCACACTTTATTTACATTTAGTGACATTTACATCAGCTAAAAAAATATACATATTTACAATCAGAAGAAAGGCGATTCAGGCAGCTAAATATTAAAGGGTTCTTTACAGTTAGAGCAGTCAGACTGTGGAATGCCGACCACAAGAGGTAGTAATGGCAGACACTATAACAGCTTTTAAAAAAGGGCTGGATGATTTCCTCGGTTGTCAGTTGTAAATGATTTAGTGATGAAATGTAGAACTGGTGGAGGAAGGTTGAACTAGATGGACCTAGTTCTTTTTTCAGCCTATGTAACTATGTAACTATGTAACACTGTATTACAGGTCCTCTTTAGCTAGATTTTATGAATATTTCAGAAGATCCTTTATAGTTAATAAATGTTGATTTTAGAAAATAAAACTTTTACCTGGATTTTTTTAGCATTTCCAAAGTTCCTGATTTTATTTTGCACAACTATTTACATACTTTGCATCCCTGTTCAACATTTTGACAGTCTATAATTAAAGTTGACAGGCTCAGACTTTGTATTAGACAGATAACACACACCTTTTGGATACTTGTAGTTAAGGGTCATGTCATCCTGGACATCAATTCCAACACTCTTTGTGCTGATCCCATCGCCAACATGTCTGATTCTGCTATATGCCTTTCTAAAATTTCCTTTAGAATCTCGTACCAAGACCAAAGTTTCCGTATGAATCTTAGAAAAAATCAGCTTAGTGTCGTAACCCAGTTCCACATGGCCGTCCTTGATGGCTCTGACTGGGGCGGGACCACTACAATGCATGTCACCTGTTAATATAGAATAGATATTTCTGAAGTAGGACCTTATCATTAGATACTGATAACAGAGTCACTGTATTACATATGTACCGTAGATTAGTATAACTGAAGGAGCGGCGTCAGATGTACAGTATTTAAGCCCTCAGTACGTGGGACTACACAATATATAGGAAGCTCCAACAAGAGGTCCAATCAAAATAGTTATTTATTAATCCTCTATGTGGGTGTATAGGGTGCCTGTACTTGAGGCACCCTATACAATCAATCCAACACAGCTCTTTCAGGCCTATTTAAGTCACAAGGCAATCTACTCCATTGGATTCTCTAGGCCCTCTCTGACCCTTTATGCTCAGTAATGTAGTATCCCACAACCGGCAGTCACTTGAATCTGCTTTTGTGAGGGTAATATGGTTCTCTCTCCAACTGTTCTTTTTGTGTCTCTACCTTCACTCTCCAGTATATCCACCAACCTCAGCTTCCGCGTACCCAAGTGGCATTTCTTTTTATCACATGTGGTTACATCTCACTCCCTGTCCAGGCTCACACGATTGCAGGGTTTTAGGTAATTGTACTACTGCACCCCAATTAACCCATACTTACCTCTTGTTGATTGGAGTTTACTCCTCATGGGCGAATGGTCTGTCTTGCTTGGTCCACCCACAGCAGGGTATCTTTTCTGCCACCATTGTAGCCAAAATAGTACCTTGTGCCTTCAAGTGTACTCTTCCCCAGTCTATAAATGCCAGTTGAAATCCTAACTTCTAACTCATTATTGCCCTCTGTGACTGGCCTAAAATAGCAGAAGAACCTGCTTTAAATATACCTGCCAGTCTTTCATGCCCTATACAGACACAACACACTTCTCACATCCAGAGGCACTGTACAATCATTACAACATTTATAAACTCAGTTGTTCAGGATTACCCACTTGGGCACCCAGGAATACTAGTACAGCCATCAGCTGGGCAACCTCCTTACACATAGTGTCAACCACCACTTCTGTAGAGGTACCCACAAATCACACACAACATAAGGCAGGAGACATTATATATACAACGGAGGAAATAAGTATGTAGCACATGACCGATTTTCTTTGTAAATATATTTCTAAAGGTTCTATTGACATAAACGTCTCACCAGGTATCGGTAACCACCCACCCAATCCATATAGCCAAGGAAATCAAACCATAGATGTCCTGTAATTTAGTGATGTGTAACAATGAGAAATAACCCAGGGAAAAAGTATTGCACACACTTACTTAAACGTATTTAATACTTCATACAAAAGCATATGTTGGTGATGATGACCGCTTCAAAACACCTCCTTTATGAAGAAACTAGTTGCATGCATTGCTCAGGTGTGATTTTGGCTCATTCTTCCACACAAGCACTCTTCAAATCCTGAAGGTTCCGTAGACTCCTTCTATGAACTCTCAGCTTTAGTTCCTTCCAGAAATTTTCTATTGGATTCAAGTCAGGTGATTGGCTGGGCTTTTCTGGCTTGTCTAACAGCTTTATTTTCTTTTTCTGAAATCAATTGAGAGTTTCCAACGCTGTGTTTTTGAGATCATTGTCTTGCTGAAATGTCCACCCTTGTTATTTCTTCATTATTCTCATATATGGCAGTAGATTTTTTTTACAAAAATATCTCCGTACATTATTCCCTTCATTCTTCCTTCACTTACATGAAGTTTGCCATTACCGTATGGTCAAAAAAACGGCCCACACCGGGATGTTCCCATTTCCAAACTCCACTGCTGGCATGGTATATGGGAGGTGATATGCACTATCTTTCGGCCTACAAACATGGTGTGTAATATGGTATCCAAAGATTTCAATTTTGTTCAATTTTGGTCTCATCTGACCAGATTATATTTTCCCAGTTTTTCACAGGCTTGTTTAAATAACATGCAGGAAGAGAAAAGAGGGATACAGTATATATAACAATAAATAATCAACATTTATTAACTGAGAACTGAACAAACAAGATCCAAAATATTTTAAAAAAAAAGCATATCTAGGTCACCGTATGATGTATTGAGATCTACTAAACTCCATTTTAATGACTTACTTAATTTAATGAATATTAAATCTTTATTCACTGGTTTGATTATTTTAGGGTGCCATTATATATACCCTTCTTTTCTCTTCTTACATGCTATAATGATTTTTTGGGTGTAAGGCACATATCCCATATTATTGATGGTGTCGATCCATCTTTTTCATTCTAGGCTATTCTAAATATTGTTGAACAACATTTAAACACGCTTGAACATTCTTTTTGTTATGCAATGGAGTCTTGCATTGTGAGCGGTTGGGTGCCTTACTTATTGTTTTCTTTTAAACAATTATATCTGCTGATTCCAGGTCTTTCTGTAGTTCTCCACAGGTGGTCCTTGGGTCTTTGACAACTCTTCTGAAAAATTCTTTTCACTCCTCTGTTTGAAAGCCTGTGGGTAGCATCTGGTCGTGGCTTGTTTATAGTGAAATTCTGTTTTTTCCACTTTAGAAATATGGCCCCAACAGTCCTCACTGGAACCTTTAGTAGTTTAGAATTTCTTCTGTAACTAATGCCATCAGTATGTCTTAAAGCTGCAAAGGTCTTGAGACAACTCACTGCTTTTACCTATCCTGAGATGTTTCTTGTGTGGCAAATTGAGAATGAAACTCCTTTTTACACGCCATCAGTTGAACCAACTGATATTTTTCACTAACTGACTTTCTAATTATTGATAGTTTTCAGCTGGTGTCATGTCTTTCCATGGATTTTTTCACCTCTCTTTCTTAATGCGTTCAATAGTTTTTCCCTGTGTCATTTATCATTATTACGCATCACTAAATTCATGGTTTAATTTCTTTGTCGGTGTGGATTGGATGGGTTGTTACCAACATCCGTTGAGAAATTTATGTCAATAGCACCTTGACAAATATATTTACTTACTTATTTAAATTTGTGATGTGTACACTACTTATTGCACCCTCTCTACCTCTCTATATACTGTATATACATATATATATATATATATATTAAAAAAAGATATATATATATGTATATAAATATAATGCGTGTGTGTATAAACAGTATAAATATATATATATATATATATATATATATATATATATATTGCTTTATTGCAGGGGAACAAATATCATCCAAAAATTAAGTATTACTTAAAGTAAAGATGGGCTGCAGTGTGTACATCGCCCAGACCAAAAAGTAATACTATACTAGGATACAGCTAAACCCCCACTAAGTGGAGGCATCACAGGTGCAGGAGGAGCAAATCACACATACACTTCCATGGAGTTGTAGGTTTCCATTTTATGGCCATAAATACTAACTAAAACCTCATATTTTTTTGTACAGGATACAGCCAGCCCCCTTTCTGTTAGGCCTTGCATATTAGAGTTCCTGTCCCTGTATCATGCATAGATGGAGTACGGCTTGGCAGCCCGCCTGATCTAATAGTATGGGCGTCGCCTAATAGGCTGTGGGTTTGTGACTGCGCATCCAATGGTGTGAACAGTGCTCTATGCAAGCCATCAGTGTGCAGTTTTACCATCCAGCAATCGCCCTCTCCATTTTTTGGAAGTGTGTGTGTGATTTGCTCCTCCTGCACCTGTGACACCTCCACTTAGTGGGGGTTTAGCTGTATCCTGCTAAAGTATTAGTTTTTGGCCTGGGCGATGTACACACTGCAGCCCATCTTTGCTGTAAGTAATTGTGGGAACATGGACAATTTGTCCAACAAACTGGAGCCAATATGATGTCTCATGAGAATTAACCCACAGTATTAGTGAGGTCGGACTGTCCTTACAACTTAACAATACTACACTAAAAGGAAGGTGTTAATTTTGTCAACACTCATATTATGCTGTAATGATGCTTAAGCTCAATACCGTACAATATAATCAAAATTCTGAAAAACATTAGATATAACAGAATTTCTGCAGGTGAAATGCTTGTATGGTTACCTATCCATCAAGAATCACATGTCAGCACAAGGCAGTTTCATACTAATGTTAGATTATTTTGAGTTTCCATTAACAGAATGGGGTACCTGGCAGTGCTGTCCTATGAAAACGAAATGTGATGGGTCTATTATAAGTCAATGGGATTCAGATCCTTTACTCAGTGGTGTTGTTTTATCTGTCATGGCTCCTTGGATAAGGCCATGACTGATAGAAATGTAATCTGTATTTCTAAACAAGCAGTCGGCTTTGGCCATTACCAAGTAGAGCACTCGCACTTTATACCAAAACCTAGCTCCTACAAATACCATGCAAATTTTTGGATTTTTTTTTTTAAAAAGATCTGCGTGGAGGTAATACGTATACATTTAGGAATTCATTACATTAAGTTAAGGCTAATTATATTGTTACCACTATATTTCAGCTGTGCAGTTGCATCAAGAACTTGCCATCCACTGTATTCTTTATGGAGATCTCTTCTTTCCATCCAACATTCATTCCAAACATGGAAATGCCTAGAAGATTACACGACATTACATAGTCACCTAATACAAGTAATCTCACCATCTACCATACTTTAAAAAGGGATTTCACTCATTTGCAAAAAGAGCACAAGTTTATAGGATGTTTCTCTACAAACTTTAATAGCAAAGTCCAAACTCCAAGGTTTCTACTATCTAGGCACTAGTGAAAAGTAAGAGCCATAGGGGTACTTTGCACGCTGCGACATCGCTAGCCAATGATAGCGATGCCGATCGCGATAGTCCCTGCCCCTGTCGCAGATGCGATATCTTGTGATAGCTGCCGTAGCGAACATTATCGCTACGGCAGCTTCACACGCACTTACCTGAACTGCGACGTCGCTCTGGCTGGCGAGCCGCCTCCTTCCTAAGGGGCGGGTTGTGCGGCATCACAGCGATGTCACATGGCAGGCGGCCAATAGAAGTGGAGGGACGGAGATGAGCGGAACGTAAACATCCCGCCCACCTCCTTCCTTCCGCATAGCCGCTGGAGGCAGGTAAGGAGATGTTCCTCGCTCCTGTAGCTTCATACACAGCGATGTGTGCTGCCGCAGGAACGAGGAACGACATCATACCTGTCACTGCAGCGAAATTATGGAAATGACCGACACTACATAGATCACCGATTTACGACGCTTTTGCAATCGTTTATCGGTGCATCTAGGCTTTACACGTTGCGACGTCGTTACTGGCGCTGGATGTGCGTCACTTTCGATTAGACCCCGACGATATCGCAGTAGCAATGTCGCAACATGCAAAGCCCCCCTTAGTCTCTGGTGCAATCAGGAGTTTGTTCTATAGCTTTTTAGATTGTATGTACCTAGGATGCTGGATTTTACAGATCCTGATATTAGTTGAGATTGGATTTTTATACATTTCTTCTGTTATCTGTCAATCATATTCAAAAAAGCCGATACTGGATTTTTCAATTTTTTAAAATTTCTGTTGACAATCATTACTATGGTTGTGATTTAGGCTAACTGTGTTTTTATTTCATCATAAAATATAATTGTTTTTAGGAAATCCAATTTATACAAATTTAATTCCTGCATCATCCACTTCCATATTAACAGATGACAGAAAAGTTAAGGGGAACCTGTCAGGTGCAATATGCACCCAGAACCACAAGCAGTTCTGGGTGCATATTGCTAATCCATGACTAACTGTCCCAGTATCTAGTATCATACATAAAGCGAGCTTTAGAAAAAGTATTTGAAAGGATCCCATATGATATGCTAATAAGCGCGGGGACTAGTTACAAGGGAGTTACTGCCCTTGGCTAGTCAGCCCCCTTAGCCTGTTAGTATGCCCCTGTGGGCAAACTAACATGCTAATGAATGCGCAGGCTCACCTCTCTACTGCCATCGCGTCCGAGTCCTGGATTTCGGCTCAGTGTGCATGATGCCGGACTTTCGGTCATGCGCAATATGAAGCTGGGTGTACGAGTCCTGGCTTCAAACCCATGTAGTGCGCATGACCGAAAGTTCAGGGTCATGCACACTGAGTCGAAATCGAGGAATCGGACACAATGGCAGCAAAGAGGTGAGCACGACCATCCTCTGATGCTGCACATTGATTGCATGTTAGAACGCCCACAGGGGTGTGCTTACATGCTAAGGGGGCCGACTAGCCAGGGGAAATAACGCCCGCATGACTAGTCCCTGGTCTCATTAGCATATGATAAAAGATCTTTAGAAATACTTTTTATAAAGATCCATTTATCTCTGTTACTAGATAAAGGGACAGTTAAGGCCCCGTTACACGCAACGACATTGCTAACGAGATGTCGTTGCGGTCACGAAATTCGTGATGCACATCCAGCTTCGTTAGCGACATCGATGTGTGTGACACGTACGAGCGACCGCTAACGATGCAAAATACTCACCAAATCGTTGATTGTTGACACGTCATCCATTTTCCAAATATCATTGCTGGTGCTGGACGCAGGTTGTTCGTCGTTCCTGAGGTAGCACACATCGCTACATGTGACACCCCAGGAACAATGAACAACACCGTACCTGCGTCCTCCGGCAACGAGGTGGGCGTGACTTTCATGCGGCTGCTCTCCGCCCCTCCGCTTCTAATGGACGCCTGCTGTGTGACGTCACTATGACGCCGCATGAACCACCCCCTTAGAAAAGAGGCAGTTTGCCGCCCACAGCGACGTCGCTAGGAAGGTAAGTATGTGTGACGGGTACTAGCGATTTTGTCCGCCACAGGCAGCGATTTGCCCGTGATGCACAAACGACGGGGGTGGGTGCTTTCACGAGCAACATCGCTAGCGATGTCGCTGTGTGTAAAGCCCCCATTAGGCAGGGATTAGTAATATCCACCCAGAACTGCTCGTGGTTCTGGGTGCATATTTCACCTGACAGGTTCCCTTTACCTTTTGCATCAAAGAAGGAGTATGTAAATCCTACTTAAAATCATTACCAGATGCTATCATTCCTGGATCTGTGAGTTCGGGCTCCGTTTGTATCATAATATATATCTTTCTGCAGAGTACAGTCAGTATCATAGGCTGAATTGTAGTTTGTAACAAGTCGAGTTGGAATTCCCAGACAGCGTAACACTGGAAAAAATCAGAATAATATGTTACTTAACATATCTTAATAAGCTAAATAACTAATGCATATTGCTTGTGACATTGTAACATGGTTTTGATAAGTATTGACTTAATTCATAAGATAGGTCAATTTATGATCAATAGGGTTATCATACCCCGGGACCACTATGAGCAGTGGAGCAAAGAGGCAGTGCCGCTTCCTATGGTGGTGTGGCCAAATTTTTACGTGTCTGATATGCAGGCCTCCATACATGTAGGGTAAGTATTGTACTGCAACTCACCTGATTAGTAGAGATGAGCGGACCTGTGGAAGTTCAGCTCGGTGGGTGCAGCCAGACTTTTGGAAAAGTTCGGTTTGGGACCCAGACTTGACCTGAACCTCAATGGAAGTCCCTAATTGGGCAATTTGGGTTTCTGCCCACATACAGGCAGTCAACAAAGCACCCAGGGCGGGTGGGTGGGGTTTTCCCATTTTTTTTTTGGTGCACACTACATCGGATTAGGCCGTTGTTACCTCCAGTGAGAGCCGATCAAACACTGCAAGTGGCTTGCACTGGGCTGAGCACTGAGCATACCTGAGCACAGTGATGCTCACACAAGTGGTTTGGACACGTAAAGCACCCAATCTACAAACTCAACCTCTGTTTTTTTGTTTCTTTCTTTTGTAAAGTCTGTGTTCGGTACAAACACCAAACCTAGGGTTCGCTCATCTCTATTTAGTAGTAGCTGTATCAAGTGAAACTGGCCATAATGTACCGCCCCACTCTCAGAAGCCGATCTGCTCAGATCCGGACATTCTGTGGGTGGCTCGAGGGTCTCCGGACCCGGGAGTCTCGCGGTCACTCCGATCAAAAAGGGGGTTATAGTGGTGGATGTAGGACGTATATGTACGGGCTGAGCCGTATTAAGTTCGTGATCCCACCCACGGTATGTGGTGAGGTTGGACACCACCGCTGCAGTTCTGGGGCACCCGGGGGAGATGTTATGCAGCAAGTTGTTAACCCCTCCGTGGGCAGGGATGGTAGCCCCGGGACCCGTTGGGGTTTTGGTGCAGGGAGATGGGCGACTGCAGGGTGCTGGTGTACTCACTATTGAAGGAAACACACGAGTCTCTTGATGGTGGTCGGTGCCCGCAGCCGGCTGCGTTCTGGTCCCCCACCCGGCTGGTGGTCTCTGTCTTTCTCCTGCACCTTTGTAAGATGGTGGATTGCCTGTGCTTGCAACTTCAGGAGTCCGCTCCCGGCTGGATGTGGCCTAAGGAGCCCTTGCCCGCAGACGCTGGCCTGTGGGATGTCTGAGCCCTGGCGCTGGCCTTCTATCCCCCTCGGTGGGCTGTTGTCTTTAATAGGGACTTTGGGTGGGACAGGAACTCTAGTCCTGGCCTCAATTGGTAAATTAACCGGTTGCAGTCGCTTCTGGTCCCGGCTTCAGGGTCCGAGTACCCCCCTGTGTGCTCCGGTTTCCGAGTCGGTTCACCGGGTCGGTACCGGCGGGCCACTACCCTGTCCCGGTCCACCTCGGTTCCACCGAGCCGTCTTCCCGGCTCCTGCAGACGGAGACCGCCATCTGCCTCCTAGCCACTGGCACCAGGGCTCCTACCCTGGCGCCGTTCAATTTGGGGTATTCGCCTCTGCTGGAGCTGCACCCAGCTCCAGCCCACACTCCTCTCCAACTTGAACTCCGAACTGAACTGAACTGTACTGAACGTTTACTTTCCCCGTCCTGGGCTGTCAAGACTCCTTGGTTGGCGACTTCCAACCGCCTGGTTCCGCCCCCTGGTGTGTCCATCTAGCCCTGAGGGGGTGACTAGAGTTTTAAAGGTTGGCTGATGTCACCTGTGAGGGAAAGGTGTAGTGCAGGGGCCTATCTGTGACTACCTGGCCCAGCCAGGGCGTCATAATATTACCTCTCCTTCTACTGCAACTCAGCCTATATGTAGCTATATTAAATGGTTGTCCAGTGAAAACAAGTTATCTCCTAGCCACTGAATAGGCGATATTTTATTGATCGATGGAGGACAGACTGCTGAGACCCACACCAATCATGAGAATGAGGAGTTTTCATCCTGGTTATAAAATGGAGTGGCAGGTTGGAACGACCGATTGCCACTTTATTCATTCTTTATGCTGCTTGGAAAAGCTGAGAGGAGCGCTCAACAGCCCCGTGGGGAATGAATGGAGTGGTGGTCTAGTATGTACTACTATCCATTCTATAACAAACTTACACATTTTCTGTTCTACTTATTTTCAAACCCCCACAATCAATAAGTTATTATGTGGATTCCTGATAAGTGGCTGTCTGGAGAGAATAGGTTTTATTGTGACTTCATTCAAATAGTAGTATGGGCAGAGAAAAATAACTGATGCGTTTCAAGCCTGGATTATTGCACTGGATAGGGAATACCTCATTGAATAGTGAGTGTCTGACTGCTGGGACCCGAACTGATTGGGAGAACAGGAAACTTTTATCCCCGTTATAGAATATAGCAGTGTGTGTGTGCTTGACTGTTGCTCCATTCACTCCCTATGGTGCTGTTGAGTGCTGCGCTCGTTTTTGTCTGACAACCCCATATAGAATGAATGCAGCAACATTCGGGCATTCGATCTGCCGATCCACTTTGTAATGGGATAAAAGTTGCTTATCCTGCTGATCAGTGCGAGTCCCAGTTGTCGGACCACCACTGTTAAAGTGCTACAGTAAAGCGGCTATAGTGCCCCTTATTGTTCTGCAGATCAGGCGCAGTCATGGGGGTGGCACCCAATCTGATCATAGATTGAAAGCCTATTCTAGACTTAAGGACCGCTTTACACGCTGCGACATCGCTAGCATTTGCCAATAGAAGCGGAGGGGCGTAGATGAGTGGGACGTAACATCCCGACCACCTTCTTCCTTCCTCATTGCCGGCGGACGCAGGTAAGGAGATGTTTGTCATTCCTGCGGTGTCACACATAGCGATGTGTGCTGCTGCAGGAACGACGAACGACATCGTACCTGCAGCTGCAACTATGGCGCCCTGGACAAGCCAGGGGCCACAGAGAACAACACCTACACACCCCACACTCCCGGTCAGGCACACCAAAGTCAGACACAAACCCTTGTTGCCTTCCTCCAGGGGCTGATGTTCACACCAGGGGGTGGGCCAGGCGGTTGGCCCCGCCCACCGAGGAGTTCACAGTCCTGGAGGCGGGAAAAGTAAGGCAGATTAGTGTTGGAAGTGAAAGTGGAAGGAGGGAAGTGGCAGTAGAGAAGCCTGAAGTTGGTCCGGGTGTGTGGCCCGGACCGATCAGCAAGGTTGGCAGACGGTGGTGACCGTCTGCAGGAGTGGCCTATTGGAGCTAACTGTAAGGACCGTAGATGCCGGACCGGTACGCAAAGAGAAGCCAGCACCATCCGGCAGGGGCTTACGGACCCCGGCAAGGCTAGGAGTCACCGTGAATTTGCCAAATCTGTTAGCGAAGGGAACCTCCTGGGTTTCCCAGCAGCCAAGTCCCGACAGAAGGCAACCGTCCAACCAAGAGAGGGAAACACAGTCACCGCCAAGGCTAAAGTTCCCAGGGCCAGAGCCTGCGGGCAAAAGGGGCTCCTTCAGCACCCATCCAAGCTGGGGTGCGGGTTACCGGTGGGAACCCTTTGGAACCGTTACACTACATAGGTGCAGGGAAAGGCAGTCACCATCAACCTGCCGGGAGAAACAACACCGCAGCCGTCTGTGGGACCCGTCCATCCAGCCGTGTGTTTTACCGAGAACTGTGTCCTCATCATTGGCTGAGTGAGTACCACCGTGCCGTGCGGCACAGTACTGCCCCCGCGACCCTGCACCTCACCAGGCCCCGTAACCCGCCTGCCATCCATCCCTACCCCATCACCGGGCCCCGGGACAACCAACCCCCTACCCACGGAGGGGAGAACTAACATCAAAGCTGCTCCCTGTCATCGCTCCTGGGATCCCCGTCCAGAGCAGCGGTGGTGTCACCAACTTCACCACAACCGTGGGTGGCGTCACGGACAATAACCAAATCCCCACAATCCAATCCCCACCCTTTTCACTCACGGGCGAGGAGCGCCGCTCGAGTCCCCGGGATCCGGCCCACCGCTCGAGCCACCACCGAGCAGCAGCAGCCGCAGCAGCAGCGGCTGGACCCGAGCAGTGGGAGAGTGCAGCGTTCCCTCCTCCGCCCGCGACACAACGATAATTAGGAATGCACTCCCATGTCACCGATTAGCGATTTTGATCGTTTTTGCAACGATTCAAAATCGCTCATAGGTGTCACACGCAACGACATCAATAACGCGGCCGGATGTGTGTCACAAATTCCGTGACCCAAACGGGCTTGGGGACTTAGGGCGTGTAAAGCGGCCCTAAGGATACATAATAGTGAATGCTTTTTGTTTCTAAATGTTATCCTATATTAATGTTAGAAAAAACCCACATTGGTAAAGGGACCTAACATAATGTACCACTCCAGCTTCTGATTTATTGCACTGCTGGAGTGATTCTTTATATCTAAGTCGCATACCCCTACTCTTAAGGGGGCTTTACACGCAACGACATTGCTAACGAGATGTTGTCAGGGTCACGGAATTCGTGACACGCATCCAGCCTCGTTAGCGACGTTGTTGCGTGTGACACGTATGAGCGACCGCTAATGATGCAAAATACTCACCAAATCGTTGATTGTTGACACGTCGTCCATTTCGCAAATATCGTTACTGTTGCAGGACACAGGTTGTTCGTCGTTCCTGAGGCAGAACACATCGCTACGTGTGACACCCCGGGAACGACGAACAACAACGTACCTGCGTCCTCCGTCAATGAGGTCAGCGTGACTTTCATGCGGCTGCTCTCCGCCCCTCCGCTTCTTTTGGACGCCTGCTATGTGACATCGCTGTGACGTCGCACGAACCGCCCCCCTTATAAAAGAGGCAGTTTGCCGACCACAGCGATGTCGCTAGGAAGGTAAGTATGTGTGACGGGTACTAGCGATTTTGTACGCCACGGGCAGCGATTTGCTCATGACGCACAAACGACGGGGGCGGGCACTTTCACGAGCGACATCGCTAGCGATGTCACTGCGTGTAAAGCAGCCTTTATACTCACCCTCCAGTGTCTTCATCTGTTATCAGCATCGCACCCAGCAGTCTTCAGGCCTTTATGACCTGCCGGCTGCTCCAGTGTATAAGGCATCGCGGCGGAGGTCGCAACTCAATACAAGTCTATGAGAGCATTGTTCAGGCCTTGTTCTGGCTCTCATAGACATGTAGTGAGAGCTTGTGATGTCATTTCTAACTTCCAACTAGTCAGAAGTTATGATCACAAGATAGCGTCATGGGAGTGGCACCGAAAAAAAATGTGAAAACACCGGAAGGTATGAGATTGGGGGCAGGGACCTTAGATTTAAAGTACCACTCCAGTGCTGGAAAAAAACAAACAAACAGCTAGAGTAGTTATTTGAAGAGGACCTTTCATATGTTTGAGCATGTTTGAATGGACACATCATAGAATAATGGCTGCAGAGCTGAGTAGTATATAAAATATATAGAATTTTCTTCTCTTTATTCTAGAGATAGTAACTTGTAAAGTTTAGCTTATATCTTCTGTTAAGTTCAATTAGGCACTACCAGAAATTTGTCTCTGAAGGCGTGTACTTCTTTCCCTGCATAGGGTTGACCAATCATAGGCAGGAAACAACACACAGAAAAAAATAACAGCCCTCCTCTTCTCATTGATCTCTGCATCAGCTGACATCTGTATCATTACAAACACTTCAAGATCTCATCTCACAGCAGTTGGGTAGGGGGGAGGGTAAGAGCTGACAGCAATGGGAGATGAGATCTGGAATTGATTTGTAATGATATAGCAGTAAGCATTACAAGCTAATATCACCGCAATGAAAAGGGGAAATAAAAAAAAAATATGTTTTTCTCAGGTCTACAGTTGTTATTCCATGATATGTCCAGTTTATCATGGACAAACTGAAGAAAGGTCGTCTTCAAAAATAGCTTTGAGACTTTTCATTATCTTAAATGTTCATTGCTAGTTATGGTGAAATGGTTTGTGAAGGTTTTTAAACCTTACCTGTGCAGAATACAGCTGCAAAAACCCAGTGATGTCCACAAGCGGGCAGAGTTTCGCCTCGAAACCAAAGACGTAGAATGGGGACACTGCTCACCAGTGCATAAGATGATCTTCTGTTCTCACACATGAACTCTACTCTGTCTTTCTCATCCCACCTGCCAATCTGTACACAATATAGGGCATGTATAAATTTAGGTACGCTGGGTAAAAGGGAAAAATGTGAACATGTTTATTCCTACCATATCGCCAATCTCTCGGGTGATATAAATGGGATTATTTCTCTTCAGGTAGTGATTTTCTGGGTCCTGTTGATAACGTGGGCTCATACTAAGAAACTTCAGGCACATTTCGGGAATACCTTCCTCAAACTGTGGAATATAGTAATCATGTCCATTTAAGCATCCATAAAATATTACATTTCCAAAAGTTTTAGCTCTAATAACTTAAAACACACATGGCTTACAGAGGGATATAATTATATGCAAGGGGTAATTGCAGATAACAGTCTCCAGGCAAAACCGAAAATTCTGTTTAAGATGAAAATTAGACATCATTACTTTCCTCTGATGTCAGAACCAACTTCAAAGGTTTTTTTTTGTTCTCCACAGTTTTAAAGGAAAGATCATTCATAACTTGTACAAGTAAATTAATGGCCACAGCATTAGTGAGGTCTATGCTACTTTTTATGCACCCATAAGGGCAAATTGACGGCATCCCACTCATAAACGTAAACTGGGATTATTGCTAGTTAAAATTTACATTAGTACTTGATAATAAAGATTAATTTGGGAAATAGTTCGGGAATTGAGGTCAAATTCAATCCAAAAATTAGTTGATATTTTTTGTTTTTATATTATTAGTATGACGATGTGAATTTTTTTTTCACTGTTATATTTGGACTCCCTTGACTGATGATGCCATCGTTTGACTGACCACTTTTTTCGAAGAGAGACATTTTTGGATACTATTTTCATACAGCTTGTCTATTGGCCTACATCAATTTATTTTACTTATAAGGATGCCCCAGAATAATGATTAGGCAACGTGCAGAACTTAGTGTGTAAACTAAGTGGGGAACTTACTTGCCCAAAGTGCCAGGGATGGGGTTGAGCAGAACTCTCTGTGCCCAGGTAGATTATACCATCCTCACTGAGAACAAACTCTTGTCTTTCAGCTTCATTATAGAGGTATACCTGATCATCTGTATAAAAGAAGCCAAACAAGACTATGAAAAACTATAAAAGATCTAAATCAATCAATTGATCATAAATCAAAATTATGTGGATTCTAAAACAATTGTCTTTTCAAAAGGGTCTACTGAAAATAAGATGATCACAGGTTGATCTTCTGATGGAACCCCAGAGTTCAGCTATAATAGGCGGAGGAGCAACAAATGTGCAGTTCCCTTAGGCCTCTGTCTCACGTTTGTGCCTCCTGTACGTGTTTGGCAGTTTTTTCACGTACCGGAGACACGAACACACGTTGACCAATGTTTTCCTAATGTATTGGACACACGTAAGTATTTTTGAACGGAACGTGTGTCCGTTCCGTACTTACGTGTGTCCGTGTGTTTCTCACGCTGGCATGTCCGTTTTGCTCCGTCATCACGGGTGTCACACGGCCCGCACCCGTACCACAGGGATGTAGTGTGGATGCGGTCCCGTGTGACACGCGCTGGAGAAAACTCACGTGTCAGAGAAAAAAATAATAAATCTTTACTCACCTTCTCCAACCCTGCAGTCTCTGCCGCTGCTGTCACTTGCTGCCGACCGCCGCTCATTATGCTAATTTAATATTCACTTCACTGCGGCCAGAAGCAGCAGCAGCGGGGAGTCTGCAGGACCGGAGACCGAAGATCAGCACCACGGACAGCAGCAAGGACCACATGAGTATGCAAATTACCGGTTCTCCGTGTGTTATCGCGGATAGCACACGGAGAACACACGTGGCCCGCACGTACCGGAAACACATACTTACCTCACGCAACACGCAAGGAAAATATGTGTCTCGCGGCACGTGCGTGATTTTCACGTGTGTGAAAAGGCCTTACACTGCAACCGGCGGGGTAACAAAGCATTATATTGTATCTATTCATATAATATACCACAAAAGTGAGTACAGCTCTCACATTTTTGTAAATATTTTATTATACACAACACAGAGAGATAAAAAAGTGTTACCCAGGGTAATACAAGGATTTTCACCTTAACAAATTAAGACTACAGAAAGAATGATAAAAGATCACAGGAGTATAATAAAACAATTGAATTTTATTGTTTAATAAATATGTTAATTAAAACAATTCTATATTAAAAGTAAAGGGAACAAATTTAGATTAGGGCATAATAGTAGTAATTAAATCATACATGTAAGTAAAAGTGCCATAACATTTTAATATCACAAAAATAGTATAGGGTATACAACCAAGATACAATAATATATAAAGTTAGATTATAATAACCTGTCTCATACTATATAATGTTAAACTTCCACCAAATGAAGGCCCACAGATCCCAACATACGTTTCTCACAGGGCTTTTTTTAAAGGAGTCAATATAAATATTTAATTATATCTTTTCATGGGACAACACTGAAGATGTGACACTTTCATACAATGTAATGTAGTCAGTGCGCAGCTGGTATAATAACGTAAATTTGGTGTGCCTTGTAAATAACTCAACACACAGCCAGTAATAACTACACCGCTGGTCACAAAAGTGGGTACAAATTGTGCCCAATTAGTCATTTTTCCTCCCCAGTGTCATGTGACTTATTAGTGTTACAAGGTCTCAGGTGTGAATGGGGAACAGATGTGTTACATTTGCTGTTATCACTCAGAGAGTCTCTCATACTGGTCACTGGAATGTCAACATGTCAACTCATGGCAAAGAATCTGAAAAATAGAACTGTTGCTCTACATAAAGATAGGGAACCATAAATGTAAAGATGTACTGTGATATACTGAAGCAGAGCATGATCCCCACCCTTTGGAAACTGGGCCACAAGGCAGTATTCAACCATGAAAACCACCCTAAACACACATCCAAGTTGACTACTGCTTTGCTAAAGAAACTGAGGGTAAAGAAGCTAGACAGGTCAAGCATATCTCCAGACCTAAACCCTATTGAGCATCTGTGCGACATCCTCAAATGGAAGGTTGAGGAATGCAAGGTGTCTATTAACCATTAGCTCCATTATGTTCTCTTGTAGGAGAGGAAGAGGATTCCAGTGACTCCTGTCAAGCTCTAGTGAACTCCATGCCCAATAGTTAAGATAGTGCTTGAAAATAATGGTGACCACACAAAATATTGACAATTTGGGGAAGGAAAATGGCTATTTGGGCACAATTTGGCCATTCTCAGTTAGGAGGGTACGCACTTTTGTTGCCAGCGGTTTAGGCATTAATGGTTGTGTGTTAAAGGGAGTCTGTCACCAGGTTTTTGCCACATAATCTCAGAGCAGCATAACATAGGGGCAGAGACCCTAATTACAGCGATGTGTCACTTACTGGGTTGCTTAGTGTAGTTTTGATAAAATCCCTGTTTAATCAGCAGTAGATTATCATTAGAGGACTACTTGGCATGCTGCAAGTAGTCCAGCATATTCATGAACTCTGTATAACTGCCAGATCTGCAGCAGAGAAAACATTGATTTTAGAAAAATGACAGCAAACAGCTCACTAAGTTACACATTGCTGGAAACAAGGTCTCTGTCTCTACATAATGCTGCTTTCAGATGGGCTAGCAAAAACTTAGTAACAGATTCCCTTTAAGTTATTTAGTAGGCATACCAAATTTACACTGTTATACAAGCTGTACACTGACAACTTTACATTGTATCAAAGTTACATATCTTCAGTGTTGTCCCATGAAAATATGTAATAAAATATTTATAAAAATGTGAAGGGTGTATTTACTTTTGTGATATACTGTATGTGGGTTACCCAACAGATATGCTTTATGAAAACGTGGTGGGACCTCATGCTTTGTAAGCATTCTCTAGGTTGTTCTCAGGAAGGGAGCATTGTATCATTGACCTTTATATTTAAATCCTCTATCTAAGACAGCAACATTACCTTCACACCAAGGATTAAAGAGCATCATGAATTCTCCGAGATCTTCAACTATCCCATTGTTGAGTTTGATAAAAATTGAGTAATATCCAATGATGGCATCAGCCGGTGAAGTGATTGATACTTTCCATTTGCCCTGGACACAGTCAACAACTCTAGCACTCCATGTTCTTCTGTCACCAAGACTGGTAATTTTAAAATAGTTCTTAGTCCCATTAAGTTTAGAAGGGTTTGGACCTATAAATATAAGCATGCAGAGGAGTATTAGAATTATAGCTTGGTCAAAGGATTACATAGAACATAAGTGACTTTGGATTCCCTGCCATATACCTGTTGTCGTAATGAGAGTAAATTTGCCCAGATCCTCCTGGTTTAGGGTTTGGTCTTGAAAATGCAAACTGATGGTGAATGTCTGCCCTCTTCTGAGGAAAAGGCATGTCTCCTTACTTAGGGCAATGGTTCGATGATCACTATTGTTTTTGAAGACTTGAAGGTCACATCTTACAGGGGGATCTAATAAAAATAATACAATATCACAAATACTTAATACTGTTGGTCAGAAATGAAGATCAGTTATGTGTAGACAGGAGTCAAGTGGGTATAATAAAGATATATTGTATACAGTATGTTTGATAAAGTCCCAGGCCATCTCTAAGGATCTCTTAGAATCTCACTACCTCTACCTGAAGGACTACATATGTGATGTGGACTCAGAATGTTCCTCTCTAAGATTTATGCTCAACATATAGTGATATTCTGATTGTTCATCAGTCTTATTACACCAATAACATCATTTGAAAACACTCCCAAAAAGCATAGGATCATTAAAAAGTATGACAAATACAGTACAGAGCCATATAAACCCAACTAGTTGATTTTGATAGCTTTCAAAAGTATGTTTTTTGTTATATCCTACTCATTAGTATATAGACAGGTCATTATCTCTTCCCTCATTAGTAGCTGCTGCCCACTTACCGTCCTTCATTTTTCCTTTGGAGCCCACGTCCCAGTAGCACCCACAGCTCAGTAGATGGTTGCTGGCGCTCTGTTAGTTCCTACTAATTGGAGTTAATTCTTATCTGCTGTTCACACCTTCTTGCCTTGTGTAGTAAAAGCTGTAAAGATGTCGGGTGGAGTTGTGCTCATAGCTGCGTCACAAGGGAATCTCTTGAAAACATGACACGTTAAAAAGCGGGAATGACATATATATTTCATCTTCCATGCATTGATATTTTGACCAGTTCTTACTAACGTGTGATAGACTTACACCGTTGCATAGAGATAAAACGTGTTGAAAGATTGAGTATGGATAATATAAAATAATCTGCATACGTTGTAAGCACTATCATTAACTATTTTATATATATATATATATATATATATATAGTATTTTCAACATTTGGTCCTTAATAAAGTAGCACTTCAATGCAATATCAACACCAACTTTGAACATGTCTCCATGTTCAAAAAAGAAGTGACAATGTAGATAAATTAAAAACAATATTTTTATTATAATATAGATTAAAATCATACAAAATATACAATAAAAACAGCAAGAAAAAGTGCAAATTGATACAAACAGTACTAAGGGTCATGGACTAGATATCATAATTCATTACACCATGAAACCTCCGTATATAACCATTACAAAGAGGTTTCTTTAATTGTAAATTTGTTTACCACCCATACTAGATGTATGTAGCTAAATATTAGTCAGAAAAAAGTGTCTCAGAAAAAATTTTGCTCACAGCTGATGCATTTAAAGTGCCTGTGCCTGTATCAAGGAGCTCCTTGATAAAGCAACAGGGCGAAACACGTGTCGGAGTGAGGGGCCGTGGACTATCTAACATACCACCTATACACTTGGGTAAATATATTGTCTTTAATGCTGCCATTTTTTGTGTCTATATTATTCATGGATGGGAGCAGCACATGCTGTAGGCTAGCCACTTAAATTACTGGTAGAATTGTTATACGAACATTCTGGTATTTATCTGCCTATTTATTCTATGTACTGTGGTGGCCGCCCCCCCTTTTTCCTCCCCCTAATACATGGCACACAGGCACTTTAAATGCATCAGCTGTGAGCAAAATTTTTTCTGAGACACTTTTTTCTGACTAATATTTAGCTACATACATCTAGTATGGGTGGTAAACAAATTTACAATTAAAGAAACCTCTTTGTAATGGTTATATACGGAGGTTTCATGGTGTAATGAATTATGATATCTAGTCCATGACCCTTAGTACTGTTTGTATCAATTTGCACTTTTTCTTGCTGTTTTTATTGTATATTTTGTATGATTTTAATCTATATTATAATAAAAATATTGTTTTTAATTTATCTACATTGTCACTTCTTCTTTTTTGAACATGGAGACATGTTCAAAGTTGGTGTTGATATATATATATATATATATACAGTGCTTTTTTAATTTATTTTTTTTAATATATACAGTGCTGGCCAAAAGTATTGGCACCCCTGCAATTCTGTCAGATAATACTCAGTTTCTTCTTGAAAATGATTGCAATCACAAATTCTTTGGTATTATTATCTTCATTAATTTGTCTTCAATGTAAAAAAAGAAAAAAATTGTCATAAAGCCAAATTGGATATAATTCCACACCAGACATATAAAAGGGGGTGGACAAAAGTATTGGCACTGTTTGCAAAATCATGTTATGCTTCTCTAATTTGTGTAACTAACAGCACCTGTAACTTACCTGTGGCACCTAACAGGTGTTGGCAATAACTAAATCACACTTGCAGCCAGTTGACATGGATTAAAGTTGACTCAACCTCTGTCCTGTGTCCTTGTGTGTACCACATTGAGCATGGAGAAAAGAAAGAAGACCAAAGAACTGTCTGAGGACTTGAGACTCCAAATTGTGAGGAAGCATGAGCAATCTCAAGGCTACAAGTCCATCTCCAAAGACCTGAAAGTTCCTGTGTCTACGGTGTCATCAAGAAGTTTAAAGCCCATGGCACTGTGGCTAACCTCCCTAGATGTGGAAGGAAAAGAAAAATTGACGAGAGATTTCAACGCAAGATTGTGCATCCGCACCTCGACAAACATCTAAACAAGTTCAAGCTGCCCTGCAGTCCGAGGGTACAACAGTGTCAACCCGTACTATCCGTCGGCGTCTGAATGAAAAGGGACTGTATGGTAGGATACCCACTTCTTACCCCGAGACATAAAAAAGCCAGGCTGGAGTTTGCCAAAACTTACCTGAGAAAGCCTAAAATGTTTTGGAAGAATGTTCTCTGGTCAGATGAGTCAAAAGTAGAGCTTTTTGGGAAAAGCCAACAACATAGAGTTTACAGGAAAATAAAGAGGCATTCAAAGAAAAGAACACGGTCCCTACAGTCAAACATGGCAGAGGTTCCCTGATGTTTTGGGGTTGCTTTGCTGCCTCTGGCACTGGACTGCTTGACCATGTGCATGGCATTATGAAGTCTGAAGACTACCAACAAATTTTGCAGCATAATGTAGGGCCCAGTGTGACAAAGCTAGATCTCCCTCAGAGGTCATGGGTCTTCCAGCAGGACAATGACCCAAAACACACTTCAAAAAGCACTAGAAAATGGTTTGAAAGAAAGCACTGCAGACTACTAAAGTGGCCAGCAATGGGTCCAGACCTGAATCCCATAGAACACCTATGGAGAGATCTCAAAATGGCAGTTTGGAGAAGGCACCCTTCAAAACTCAGGGACCTGGAGCAGTTTGCCAAAGAAGAATGGTCTAAAATTCCAGCAGAGCATTGTAAGAAACTCATTGATGGTTACCGGAAGTGGTTGTTCGCAGTTATTTTGGCTAAAGGTTGTGCAACCAAGTATTAGGCAAAGGGTGCCAATACTTTTGTCTGGCCCATTTTTGGAGTTTTGTGTGAAATGATCAATGATTTGATTTTTGTTTCATTCTCTTCTGTGTTTTTTCATTGCAAGCAAAATAAATGAAGATAATAATACCAAAGAATTTGTGATTGCAATCATTTTCAAGAAGAAACTGAGTATTATCTGACAGAATTGCAGGGGTGCCAATACTTTTGGCCAGCACTGTATATATTAAAAAAAATAAAATAAAAAAATAAATATATATATTGTGACAATGTGGGCCCCAAGTGTATGTGGGCCACACATCAGGTAGCGGGATTAAAGCACGCCAGAGTAATTGGTCTCTTTAACAGACCATCTGGTTTATTAACAGGTCCATAAACCATATCAGGTCACATAACATAAAGATGCCGTTCGTTGGCTTTCTCCTCAAAGACCAACACATAATATAAAGTCCACACACTTTTGGACTGCCACCCATGTGTCACTGACCCTTGGCAGTATCCAGACCCCAGGTCCAATCCCAGTTACCTTCCTCTTAAGGTGGCTAGTGTCCTTTCCAGGTTCCCCCTGGCTCCAGTCACATGGCTTTACACATGGACCTAAAAGCCCCTTCCTTCAGAAGAAGGTCTCCGGAGGAGTGCAAAACACCCTGCTTCTGCTCTCTCCATCTCCAGCACACACACTGGACATCTAGAGCCAGTCTCTCCCTAGACTGCCCTCGACACTCTCCACCCAGGTTCAGAGACAGGATTGCTTTAACCCCTGGAGCCACACCCACAGGTGGTAAGGAGTGTGTAATCAGCATCACACACCCTTCCATGGCTCTGCATGAATGCAATCCTGTGGAACCACAGGTCCCAGCCAGTTTCACATTGCAGAGCACCCACGCTTCTGCAAAACATACCGGCCTTTTGTAATACAGCCGGTTGATACCTCACATACCCTCCCCCTCTGTTCAAACCCGTAGGGGAGAACACTTGCCAATGACCTGGGGCCGCGAGACAGGGCATCCCCGCTGCCATGCCCCACCAGTTGAGAGGGCCGTCCAAGAGCAGTAGTCCCTGAGGCATCGCCCGACACTGTCACCAAACCCTGTCTGGTCAACCTAGGGTTAAAGGACGTCCCATTTCCAGACCGTTCTCTCCCTGACCCCCTCCCAGGGTCACCGTAGTAGAGAGACATGTCCCCAGTCAAACCTACAGTCTTGTCCGAACCTAGGCTTTCTCGAGTACCCCCAAGGCTACTGTCAAGAACTCTAAGCTCATAGCGGCCACTATCTACAGTACATCGTATGTTACCACTCTGTCGGCGATTCCTTTTATCGCGCGTCTGAACTACTGGACCGACACGCCATCTTCCACTTCTTTCCCCTGAACAACGGGTGGAAGACGGCTGCTGTCCCCCACACAGTTGGCGAAGCTGCTCCTTAATTTTCAGGTTTTCTTGCCACAACCGCTCCATGTCCCGTACATGGTGTACCCGATATTCAATAAGGCTTCGAATGTTTCCAAGACTCTCTACAGTCCCGACACAAACAAACGGAACCATACCAGCTTCCCTGGGTATCTTGCTCTCATTAGCAGCAGGGATTCTTAATCTCACCAATCCTGATTTATTCACCATGTCTTGCATGACTCGTCCGGTTTTTCCAATGACTCTCCCCACCAGAGCCCGGGGTACTTGGACAATATCTTCCGCCAGACTCTGCGCTTTCCTTTTATACTCTAGCTGTCTAGTGGCTTCTTCCTTTTGCAGTTGGACCTGCCACTTCATACGAACACATCTGAAGTGCATGTCCTTTAGAATAGCCACCCGCTGCCCAGTAATTTCACTGGTGGACAATATCACTAACTGTTCAGCCCCTGGGGTACAGTAGACCTCACACGCTTCCACAGCTCTCTTAAATTCGTCATGCATGCACTCGGTGGCACACGCTTCTCTTAAGTCCTTAGGTATATCCACCATGCACTTGACTACAGAAGTCTCATTCATCCCTGCCACATGCTTGTCAAGTTTAGCTTCCAGAGTCAGCTCTCTTTTGGCCTCCTCTGCTTCAACATGTTTGGTCAGGATTGACACTCGCTGCTCCATCTGCTCCAAGGCTCCCTGGGACTTGGACTGGTACTCTGCCAAGCGACTTCGGAGCTCAGCCACTTCTTTCTCCAGCTCCCTTACTCGACTCTCAGTAGCCTGCCTAAGAAGTATCTCTTGTTGCAGATGGTCTTTGCTCATCCTCTTGAATGAGTCTTCACTTGCGGACCTCTCTGGTCTACGACACACTATTTCTGAGGCTTCTTCCATCTCAGCTTCAGAACGTTTGGGTTTCAGGCTCTTAGCTGAGCCAATCTTCTTGTCTGCGACCTGGGTCTTACCCACTGAGTCAGTCAGGCTCTCAGCTTCTGATGAGACCTCATGTCCAGACTTCACCTCTTCCTCAGAGGCTCTTTCCGCTTTTACAGCACCTGCTGTGTCTTGGGACTTCACTGCATTCCCTCCAACTTCCACTTGGGTCTCTGCAGTGTCACCCTCTGCCTTCTCTTGGGCATTTACAGCATCGCCTTCTACCAGGGTGTTATGCCCTTCAGCACGGTACTCTGTTCTTCTTAGAACCTTGGCACCATTTTCCACATTCATCACTTCACCACTGGGTAGCTTACCAGTCTGCTCACCATGACCTTTGTGGATTTGTACTCCACCAACACTGCCCTGGATTCCTTCTCCTATATTGTTCTGTAGGATGTCATCTCGTACAGCGCTATCATCCAACAGACCTCCAGCTTCATGCATGGAAATTATAGGAGACACCGCCATTACGTCTTTGGTCGGTTCCTCCCCTGCAATTTCACCCTGCTGGTTTCTGTCGTGACAATGTGTCAGTTCAGTCTTTGATTCCTCTTTCTTTTGCAGGATATCACTGTCTGACTCTTCCGTAGCAGGTGTTACTAGCACCATGTTTTCATTAACCAGGCATATCACTTTCTCTGCACCCTCCAACGGCCTACACTGTGCCCCCTCTCGGCGCTTATTACGTCTTCGGCGTCGGGAGGAAGTTTTGCCCTTCTCGCCCATCTGTACCACACTGTACTCGTTTGTCACCTTACTAGAGTCAGTGTCTTTACTGGAGTCATCATCACTCCCCCTGGCATCCTGGACTATCATGTCCCCACTTAACCAGATATCTGCCTCCCTTTCTGGAGCTACCCCGTTTTTAACGGTCACACTATCGGTTATTCCCTTAGTCCTTATGACACTAAGTTGGGTCCGTCCATCATTTTCTTTGGTCACCCCTAACTTAGGACAGTCAATTTTAGGAGGTGCTATCTCCTCCTTACCACACATAACTGCACAACAAGGACCCCTTTTCACCTCCCAATGTGGTGGGGTTTCCTTTGGGCTGTTCCGGCTCTTACACAAGCAACCGTATACGTCCCCCTGCTTCCACAAGTGCACAAATAATTTAGAGTCCCAACCTATAATAATTGGGTGCAGTAAATCTGAGACTACAGCAACATCATGAGAACCACTGTCCCAGGCTGTCTTAATGACCACTCTGGAGACCGGGTATTCTGTCTCACTACTGTGGGTGCAGCCGACGTGGATCTTCCTTCCAGGAATCAAGTGGACATCAGAGGTGGCCCTCACCAGGGTCACCAAGCTCCTTGAGTCTACGACTCCTATTACAGATTCCCCATCCACTTCCACGGAACACAGACGTGGCTTCTCGTCGGATGGGTGGTCTATATTGCAAACAGGACACTTGTGGCATGAACACTGTTGTCCCTGGCTACAGTCCATCTGCGCCACTTCACCCTTGGATTTGGGATGCTCCGCACCCTTTTGGGGGACCACCGCTTTCTGGGACTCCATCCCCTTATGGGCAACCACCCCTTTATGGGCAACCACCCCCTTATGGGCAACCACCCCTTTATGGGACTCCACCCCCTTATGGGCAACTATTCCCTTCTGGGACTCCGCCCCCTTTTGCGGTTTCCATGCAATGTCCTTAGCCCCCAGTTCACACCGTTTGCCCTTGTCTCCCGGGGCACCCAGTGTCCATACTGGCCCCCGAAGGGTACGCTCAAACTGGTCCATGGCTGCGACATCGCTACACACTGACAGCTCCTGCTGTCCCTGGACCAGGTACAGCTCCTCCACAACGTCCGCAGGGACCATTCCCTCTTTTTGGCTTTTAGCCCCCACTGCTGTCACTGGACCTCCAGGCACATGCTGTTGGTGCTGCTGGCTCTGCAGCAGCTGGTTCAGGAGCTCCTCCATGCTGCAATGAAAAGAGGAACAGGAGGGGCGCTCCAATGGGTAATACCCGGTGGTCAAAGACAGGGGGGGGGTTAGAGAACCACTAACCTTTCCGGGTTGTACTGCCCGTACAACCAGGATCTCCAGCCTGTGGTGTATCACTGCTCACCAAGCAGGGCCTTGCAATTCCGGCTGGCCTGGAACCTCCAGTCGCTGGACTCTCGCCACTGCAGCACGGGTCCCCAACGACCTGCTGATTCACCACCAGGTGCTTGAGAGCGCTGTCCCTGTTCGTGGACCCGCCGATCCACCGCCAGCTGCTTGAGTGCGCAGACAATTTTCGTGGACCCGCCGATCCACCGCAAACCGCTTCAAAAAATTTTTCGTGGACCCGCCGATCCACCGCAAGCAGTCCGTATCCACAGGAATATGTCCTAGGCCGTTGCCCTTAGCAACCAGGCTGCATTGCCCTTAGCAACCAGGCTGCGTTGCCCCTAGCAACCAGGCCATATGCCCGCATTCTCCACCATAATGTGGTAATGTGGGCCCCAAGTGTATGTGGGCCACACATCAGGTAGCGGGATTAAAGCACGCCAGAGTAATTGGTCTCTTTAACAGACCATCTGGTTTATTAACAGGTCCATAAACCATATCAGGTCACATAACATAAAGATGCCGTTCGTTGGCTTTCTCCTCAAAGACCAACACATAATATAAAGTCCACACACTTTTGGACTGCCACCCATGTGTCACTGACCCTTGTCAGTATCCAGACCCCAGGTCCAATCCCAGTTACCTTCCTCTTAAGGTGGCTAGTGTCCTTTCCAGGTTCCCCCTGGCTCCAGCCACATGGCTTTACACATGGACCTAAAAGCCCCTTCCTTCAAAAGAAGGTCTCCGGAGGAGTGCAAAACACCCTGCTTCTGCTCTCTCCATCTCCAGCACACACACTGGAAGTCTAGAGCCAGTCTCTCCCTAGACTGCCCTCGACACTCTCCACCCAGGTTCAGAGACAGGATTGCTTTAACCCCTGGAGCCACACCCACAGGTGGTAAGGAGTGTGTAATCAGCATCACACACCCTTCCATGGCTCTGCATGAATGCAATCCTGTGGAACCACAGGTCCCAGCCAGTTTCACATTGCAGAGCACCCACGCTTCTGCAAAACATACCGGCCTTTTGTAATACAGCCGGTTGATACCTCACAATATATATATATATATATATATATATATATATATATATATATATATACACACACGTTTACTGGGATATATAGATGTGTATGTGGGAAATATATGCAGTAATTTGAAGACAGCGGCCCATAAACCAGAGTATTGGGGTAAACCACTGACCAACTTGAAAGTAACATGTTGCACTGTATAAGATTAGCCACTGGTAAGGTACCACATCAATTAATTAAGGTAGTCAGCCGGGGTACAAGAACTAAAAATTAACTTTTAATAAATTCCTTAAAAGAAGCCGGAGATCCCAACCTCAATAAAATGTTATCTTAAAATAGCCAGAACAACACACAGTTCCCCTCAGCATGTAGAGGGGGTTCAAATGGCCAGAAGATCACTTCTTAATGATAACAATAATCTGGTATGCTGACTGATGCAAATCTGCAGAATAGGACAGCTACCAACAGGATTTGGACCACCTCAGTACCACAGGGTCCCAAAAATCACTGTTCTTATATGTAGAAAAGATGGAATGGTCTCACCCAGATACGATCCATCCACCTTTACTTTAAAGGATCCTCATAATATCCAGGGCGTCCCAATGGTCCTTACATGGACTGAGCATATGGTCCCCTTATTAAGGAATGAGGTCCTGGTGCACTGTTCTCCCAACGCGTTTCCTACATTAGTATTCATCAGGGGAGTTTACATCAGGCACCAGTCCTAAGTTCACAAGGACTGGGCAGGACATGCGGAAAACAAATAAACAACAAAATCAGGTACTTATTGCAAAGGATCTCATTACCCAGCAAACCGCTAGGAAAATTGCTGAAAAGGACTCACCAAGCGGCAGCAGCGGGCCTTTCAAAACACTGTGCACCGCTATGCTGCGCCCGCCATATTCAAATCCTTGAACAGCTGCCCGCGTGTGACGTTGCATCCATGCCGCCCCTCTCTTCCTGGACGCACAGTGGAACGCACACTTGAAGCGCACACGTCACAGAACGTGACATTGCTAATGCATGCGCAGATACTCACTAACACAAAAGGTAATGAGAGATGCAAATCGTCACGCCTCCTCACACAGTGCAGGAGGGCTTTAACTCATCACCAGCCCATCGCAGCGCTTAATACAGTACATAATCTGCACATAGAGCTGCAAATCGGCTCCAATGACTTAGAGCCGAGAACGTAAGAAGGCAGAATAACCTGCCACTTACATAATATACCAGATATACGGCGAATTACCAAGGCCCAGAGACTCACTGGGATTCATAATTGACAAAAGAGGGGGGAGAGAAAGGGGAAAAAAGGAGACGAAAGTCCAAAAACATTCGGTAGCACTGGGAGGACCATTCCTAAGGGAGAGGGGTTTTTTTGAGGAGAAGGAGAGCACTGGAGAAACAAGGCCCTAACACAGGGGCCTGACACTGGGGGTAGAAAAGCTTTGCGATAGTGGAAGAGGAGCCCTATTAATACCACCACCACTACGTCTGACTAGATAAATACTGACCCCTACTTAACAGCAGAGGTTGGCACCCTGGACAGACGGTGTGTGGCGCCCCCGCTCATACGACGGCTGGCCCTTCTAACTACTGCTAACCTCAACTTACAAAAAGGGTGCAAAAGAAAGGGTTTCATTTAGACCTTGGGGACTGACAGTTTTCAACCTAAAAATCCATTCAGCCTCACGCTGAAGGATCCTCTTGTTCCAGTCCCCACCTCGTCTAAGTGGAGGGATCACGTCAATGCCCCGAAAGGAAATACAATCCGACTCACCACAGTGTGTGGTATTAACGTGCCGTGCCAGCGGGGTGTCATTTTTTAGCCTAAAGTCCCTTAGGTGCTCACCAATCCTTCTCCTTAATTCCCTTTTGGTCTTCCCTATGTACTCAAGGCCACACCGACATGTCGCTTTATAAATGATACCCTTGGTACGACAATTGATGAACCAACGGATGTCATATTCTTTCCCTGTCACATTACTTAGGAATTTTCTACCAGTTTTTAATGCCTTACAGTCGACACAACCACTACAGCGGAAGCATCCTTTGATGTTACTCTTAAGCCACCCGTTGTCGATCTTTCTGTTATCCACGAAGTGACTGTGTACAAGCCGATCTTGTAAAGATCAAGCTTTCCTAAAAGTGATGCTAGGTCTCGCTGAAATAAAATTTCCTATATCTCCATCCATATGGAGAATTGGCAAGTACTTCTCCAGTATCCTCCTCACTGCCCCAGCTCCATTATTAAAAGTGGTGATGAACCGAATTGTCTCACTTGCCTCATCAGTCTCCTTAGGTGGGGGGTACAATAAAGTAGACCTCTCGACCTGGTCCGTCAACCTGTGAGCCTCACTGATAATCCTACGTGGATAGCCTCTCTCATGAAAACGATTTTCCAGATCATTGGACTGTGCGGTACATTTCTCTTCACTTGAGCAGTTCCTTCTAATCCAAGAAAATTGACCCTGCGGGATGCCCTTTTTCAAAGCTAGGGGGTGTCCACTCTCCCATCTCAGCAGTGAATTTGTTGCTGTTGGTTTCCGATAGGTACTAGTGGCCAAACAACCCTCTGCAGTTTTTTCCACCAGGACATCCAAAAAGGGCAGACTAGAAGGATTAACCTCAAAAGTAAAGTGTACACCAAGATCATTTTTGTTGAGCCCCGCTACACAGACAGATAGTTCAGATTCCGAGCCTCTCCACAGTAAGAACACGTCGTCAATGTATCTGCACCACATTAAGATCTTATCAATGGGCAGAACAGACTCATCCCCAAAAATCACAGTCTCCTCCCACCAGCCCAAAAGCAAATTAGCATACGATGGCGCACAAGGGCTGCCCGTCGCGGTGCCCCTGAGCTGGTGGTAGAGCTCTTCTCCAAATAGGAAGATTTTACGTGTAAGACAGAACTCAAGAATCTTCATTAAGAATGAATTATGCTCACCATATTGTCTACCTCTACCATTGAGAAAGTGCTGCACAGCCCTCAGACCAACTTCATGCCTAATAGAGGAATACAGAGACTCCACGTCGATGCTCGCAAGTATGACATCATCCTCAACCGAAACGCCCTCAAGTTTCTTAAGAAGATCGGTGGTGTCTCTTAAGTAGGAATTCAACGAGACCACAAACGGTCTGAGGAGTTTATCAACATAAATCCCCAGGTTCTGAGTCAAACTCCCAACACCTGACACAATCGGTCTCTCTTTTAACGGTTTTGTGCCTTTATGTACCATCGGTAAACAATAGAAGGTGGGAGTGACCTGGGGAGAAGAAAATCAAACTCCTTCTTGTCAATCAGGCCATTGGCCTTAGCAGTCAATAGAATACCTTTAAGTTCCTGGATAAAAGACTCCATGGGGTTATGTACAAGTTTGCCATAACTTCCTCCATCGTTTAGAATATCAAGACACATTTTTTTGTAATCCTCAATGTCCATAACGACCACATTCCCGCCTTTATCTGATTTTTTTATAATCAGATCAACAATGCTATTGTTTTAATGGATTCTCTTTAGATAGTTCTTACTAGTCATGTTAGTAAGACTCAGCAATCCGCTATAATCTGCTGCATAAAAAATCTGCTGCTCCCCTAAAAAAAAAAAAAAGGGACCCACATATTGTCACATGGAGTTTTACTAAAAACTCAATGATTGTCATGATGGCATTAGAAGCTATTCACACTGCAGATTAATTCTGATGCTATCCTCTATGGTTTCTCTGGTGTTTCTGAGATAAACAGGCAGGCTGACTAGCTGTGTACTCATTCATGGTCAGGCTAGCTAGATTTAATCTCTGCTAGCTTGCTGGTTACCTCTAGAATCACATGTTGTTGGAAACCTATTACATTTGCTCCCCACCTAGTTAAGATAGAGTCTGTCTTCTCTTGCCGACTATAGTTTATTGCTGAGTTGGTCTGTGTGCTGTCCTGTGTGTGTCCCAGTCCTGCTGGTGATTATATTGCGTGGAGCTTGGAGTTGTTGTGGCGTTCTCCCATCTTCTTGTTTCCTCCCTGCTCTTATTCTCCTCCTTTCCTCCTATTGTCTTACACCTCTGTGTGAGCGTGCTGTGAGATAGAGTTTTGGTTTGCCCTGTTTGTCTATCTCTGTTGGTTTTATTACACTCCTGTCCTGGCCCTCACCTGGGGTAGGGGGGTATAAGACCAGGGCTGGTCAGGAGCAGGGACAGGAAGGTGACTCAGACATCCTTACTTTCAGAGATAACTGAGATAAGGGATAGCTAGGGTCCCCCTAGCCTGAGGGACAGTCTAGGAGCCCCTATCCTCAGCTTTCTCCATTACTGCCATGACACATTTAATGTAAAATTTCTTAGTAAGGCACTGTGAATGGATTTCCTAAACCAAACAACCCTCATATGAAAAGACATGGTTCTATACTGCTTTTCAAGTAACATGTTATCAAAGAGGTTTAGTCTCTTAAAGGAATTGTTCACTGTCTGGACAACCGCTCTAAAATTAATACTCCCCCAGATAAAGTAAAAAAAAGAAGATATCCACCTCTTTCACTCCATCACTGGCATTTTTCCATCAATGTTGGTGCTGGAACTATGGGCGCTTGAGTGACATTGTTATGGCATGCAAATGTGGCGCCCCTGACCTGGTCAGGCACCACTGAGTACTGCACCCATGCTGGGGACAGTACAATACAGGTAATCCAGAAGGCTGACCGAGGTGTGACTACACAGGCGCATAGTGATCAGGTCTCACACATGTACCTATGAGAGGACCCCTGGGGATCCCAGGAGGGGGAAAAGCCTTCACCTTCACTGGAATAGTGGAGGGGGCCAAAAGCCTCCATCTCCTCTCAAGGGGTGTGGTAGAGAGCCTGGTTGCTAGGTGGCGTAGGCAGGCACAAGGGGAAAAGAGAAGGAGGAGTAAACAGTCTGAAGCAGAGTGTGGAGGAGTGAGGAGCATGGAAGTGGAGCTCAGACAGGAGCAGCAGTGCAGGTCCCACGAGTGAGCCAGTTTAGTGTGCAGCTCAGGAAGAGCAGGAGCAGACCCTGGAGCTGTTGCAGTCTAACAGCGTCCGCGCAGTGACTACCGACGGGGGAGAACGGTCACCTGATAGTGCTGCCCGAACTCCACACACAGCTAGAGAGAGAGCAGTGTAGTGGAAAGTACGGAGACTGTCAGGGAGTACCAGGCCCAAACGGGCGGCAGATCCCGGTGCGGGGATAGATCCACCTTTCCTTGCTAAACCTGCCGGTGTGGGGCCCTCAAAGCCCACGCCACAACACCCCAAAAGCCGCAGCCACGTAGCCACAGTTAGGGCCCATAGTTCACAGGAGGCAAGCAGCTGGAGTGATCTGGTCCAGGCGACAAGCAAACGGCAAACAAACGAGGGGAGCAGTTACTTCCCTGGGTGACCCCCATAGGGACTAAAAGTCGGGGTTACCACAAACCACAGAAGGGCTAAGGAAGGCGAGTCGGTAGCCACCCTCATCAGTCAGCCTGAAGGACACCTGGTTCCAGCCTGGTTCATCCCAGCTACGCCCGGGTACTCACTCTGCCACCTTCTGTGAGTAAAACCCCTGAAAGACATTCTGCTTGTGTGGAGTTATTTTGCGCCTTGTGGTTCTACACACCTACACAGGGCCCTGGGGCTTGCCTCACTCTCAGGAGGCTATTACAACTGACTGCACCCACCATCAGCCCCAGGCATCCCTTAACCTGCAGTGGCGGTCCCCACTGACCGCAATACTGAGAGTGGCGTCACGACAAATAGAAGATTCCCTACCTGTAACAAGATCCAGCTGAGTGGAGTCCCTGAAGGTAATGCACCGACACAACACCTGTGGGGCTTCACATCTGGCGTCACGAACAGGATAAGGACTAGACCTGTTCAGACAGGTGACCATGTGCCTGGGCGGTCCGCTTGAAAAATTGGAAGCGCCGCCATATTGCCACCATGAAAAGCGCGCTGAAAAACAACAGCAGCCCGCGCTGGGAGAAGTTACCGCCCATGAAGAGGTGTGGCTACCCAGAGATCCCCTGCAGAGTTCTGACCTCGCTTGTGGAGAGAGCGGAAGCGTCCAGAGACGGCGGAACGGAAAAGAAGCCAGCAGCTTGTTGTTAGAGAAAATGGCGTCTGAATGCAGAGACCCAGAGCCAGGCTCCGCTGCCTGGTGGTGTCGGGAGCTCGCCGAGTTCTGCGATCAACTGGAGGCCAGGGTCGGAAGGCTGATCAGAGAGGGACGTGCGGAGTTCCTGGGAATGACCGCGGCGGTTCAGGCCTATGAAGAGAGAGCCGCGCGCCGAGTGCCAGACCGGGCGGTGACGACTCAGACCCCGATGCTGCCACCGATGGGTGAGTCCAGTGATGCCCCTGCCAGCGCGAGTGCCCCGACCCCTGCTGTCACGTCCGCGGTGCCTGAAGAGGCGTCCGGCGCGGTGACGCTGAAGCAGGCCGCAGCCACGCCAGGTGCAGCCCGCCAAGCTCAGGCCGCCGCAGCGATGCCCTGCTCGGCCCACCAAGACCCGGTCCCTGCAGCAACGCCCAGTCCGGCCCGCAGAGAACCGGCTGCCACCGCGACCCTCATCCATGCCGCGGGTGTGATGCTGACCCAGGCCGCCGCCATGCTAGGCCCGGCCCGCCGAGACCCCACCGCAGCAACGCTCGTCCGCGCCGCAAGTGAGGTGCTGAACCAGGCCGCAGCCACGCCAGGTGCGGCCCGCCAAGCTCCGATCGCTGCAGCGACGCCCAGCCCAGTCTGCACCGATCCCATCGCGACAGCGACGCCGATCCAGGCCGCCGCCATGTCAGGCGCGGCCCGCCAAGATAAGATTGCATCACCATTTCCCCCGGCCTGCAAGGCCAGAGCAGCCACCGCTCCCCAGCCCAAGGAGGTCCCTGCAAGGAAATCCCTGATAGGTGAAGACTCCGCATACTGGCAGCTGAAGGCTGACCTGGAGGCCAAGTTCCCACAGGAGATGGTGGACCGGTATCTACTCCCTCCGCACACCCCCAAGAGGATTCCGGCAACCCCTGCAGCAACTACGCCAAAGAGTCCCCCGCCTGGGCCTGCTGAAGAAAGTCCATCCCCAGCACTGCCACCAAAGGAGTGCTCAGAAGAACTAAGGGGGAGGGGAGGCCAGGAAGCTGAGGAGCTGACTCAGGAGCCACCAGCAGTGGATCCATGCCCAGAGCCAGAGATGTTGCCATATTCCCGCTGGGACGAGGAAGACCTGACACCGTCTGCGGAAGAAGATCTACCCAAAAGCCTCACCTGGGAGCTTGTAAGCTGTACCTCGCAGAATCCAGTCCGCAAGATACGGCGCCGTAGCAGAACCCAGTCTTTCCCTGCACCGCCATCCCCAGAGCAGAGAGAAGTCACGGCCCGAGACTTAGAAGAAAAACGGTTCCTGAGAAGAGCCAAAGCACAGGTCAGAGGACCCCTTTGTAGAGGAATTGTGGAAGACTTTAGCCTGAAGTCAGGATACGGATTCATCGTTGCACCTGGTATAAAGGAAGGTATCTTCGTCAATAGAAGAGACGTCAGAGCCCACTTGCCCAGAGGACATCCTGGAAGAAACTTAAAGATGGGAGACTCCGTACAATTTACCATGCATCAAGGAGAAAGAGGGTGGTATGCGTTAGATGTAGCACCATGTCCTAAAGAAGAAGAAAGGAAAGACAGCGATAAAGAAAGAAAAGACAAAGGACCTACTGACGAGACTACCACAGACGAAGAAAGAGGTCAAGGAAGCAACAGGTGCCGCAGCCCTACAGGCCCAAGCCCTGGTGAAGAGGAGTCTGCATAAGTTCATGTAAAGTAAAGCAAGTTACCAGTTTGAAAAGTTTGTTTTGCAACGTTTTACAAGTTTAAGAATGTGCCCACATAAACTGATGTGAGAAATAAACCTTAAGGCTATGAACTGGCTATAGCCACAAACTCTCGCAGTGTAAATAGTTACACCAGAGGGCACCACCACCACCAGAGTCAGCCTGTTTAGGGGCTTAGCTCGTCTGCAACCAGGGAGCACGTCCGTATATAGGGCCTTGGCTCACCTGCAACCAGAGAGCATGCCTGTTTATGGGGCCTGGCTCTCCACCACAAAGAGGGTACCTGGTCAGCACCAACTGTGGAGGCCGCCTCTACATCCTGCCAGAAGAGGCTGAAGGTGCGGATCCACCAGGCCAGGTATGCCCTGAAAACCACCAGCCCATGGAAGCCGCCTCTACATCCTGCCAGAAGTGGCTGAAGGCGCGGCCAACGTGAGAGGGTTTTGGGTGGGTTAACGGACTTGTGGGTGGAGGGTGGTGATGTATGGTACCTGGTGGTTTTAAATGTTTTACATGTTTTAATGTTTTATGCATTTTAAAATGTTGTCTTGCAGCCCGAGGACGTGCTGGTGATAACTAAGGGGGAATGTGGCGCCCCTGACCTGGTCAGGCACCACTGAGTACTGCACCCATGCTGGGGACAGTACAATACAGGTAATCCAGAAGGCTGACCGAGGTGTGACTACACAGGCGCATAGTGATCAGGTCTCACACATGTACCTATGAGAGGACCCCTGGGGATCCCAGGAGGGGGAAAAGCCTTCACCTTCACTGGAATAGTGGAGGGGGCCAAAAGCCTCCATCTCCTCTCAAGGGGTGTGGTAGAGAGCCTGGTTGCTAGGTGGCGTAGGCAGGCACAAGGGGAAAAGAGAAGGAGGAGTAAACAGTCTGAAGCAGAGTGTGGAGGAGTGAGGAGCATGGAAGTGGAGCTCAGACAGGAGCAGCAGTGCAGGTCCCACGAGTGAGCCAGTTTAGTGTGCAGCTCAGGAAGAGCAGGAGCAGACCCTGGAGCTGTTGCAGTCTAACAGCGTCCGCGCAGTGACTACCGACGGGGGAGAACGGTCACCTGGTAGTGCTGCCCGAACTCCACACACAGCTAGAGAGAGAGCAGTGTAGTGGAAAGTACGGAGACTGTCAGGGAGTACCAGGCCCAAACGGGCGGCAGATCCCGGTGCGGGGATAGATCCACCTTTCCTTGCTAAACCTGCCGGTGTGGGGCCCTCAAAGCCCACGCCACAACACCCCAAAAGCCGCAGCCACGTAGCCACAGTTAGGGCCCATAGTTCACAGGAGGCAAGCAGCTGGAGTGATCTGGTCCAGGCGACAAGCAAACGGCAAACAAACGAGGGGAGCAGTTACTTCCCTGGGTGACCCCCATAGGGACTAAAAGTCGGGGTTACCACAAACCACAGAAGGGCTAAGGAAGGCGAGTCGGTAGCCACCCTCATCAGTCAGCCTGAAGGACACCTGGTTCCAGCCTGGTTCATCCCAGCTACGCCCGGGTACTCACTCTGCCACCTTCTGTGAGTAAAACCCCTGAAAGACATTCTGCTTGTGTGGAGTTATTCTGCGCCTTGTGGTTCTACACACCTACACAGGGCCCTGGGGCTTGCCTCACTCTCAGGAGGCTATTACAACTGACTGCACCCACCATCAGCCCCAGGCATCCCTTAACCTGCAGTGGCGGTCCCCACTGACCGCAATACTGAGAGTGGCGTCACGACAAATAGAAGATTCCCTACCTGTAACAAGATCCAGCTGAGTGGAGTCCCTGAAGGTAATGCACCGACACAACACCTGTGGGGCTTCACACAAACCCTGCAGCCAACCAATGTCTCCCATTGGGCTGTGGCACTCTCACTCCGCTCTGATGGACCTTGGAAAAACTGAAGTAGTGAGAGTGTAGCAGCCCAACAGTAGCCACTGACTAGCTGCAGGCTCGCATGGCATAATAATATCACGCGAGCCCCGGGAGATGATCTCGTGGCAATATCGCTGGAACAATGTGAATGATATAAGGACGTGAGTATCTGTTATTTTTATTTTTTCAAGGAGATGTACTTTATCTAAAAAGGAATTGCTCAGGTATGTAGACACCTGCAGTGTTAAAAGACTGACAATAGGTACATAGTTGCTGATCAACAGTCATTTAAGGGGCTTTTCTGGTGACAACCTACAGATAGCTGATGACTTGTTTTAACCAAATAAAACCCTTAAAGGATTTGTACCTCAAACAAAGTTAATTTTAATCCGTGAATCTTAAGGTACTGTCACACATAACGAGATCGCTAGCGAGATCGCAGATGAGTCACGGTTTCTGTGACGCAGTAGCGATCCCGTTAGTGATCTCGTTATGTGTGACACTTACCAGAGATCAGGCCCCTGCTGTGAGATCTCTAGTCATTGCAGAATGGTCCAGGCCATTTTCTTCAAAGGCGATGTCCTGCTGGGCAGAACGCATCGCTGTGTTTGACACTGTGTGACAGGGTCCCAGTGACTGCTGAGATCGTTATACAGGTGGCTACTGCGACCTGTATCATTCCTGCATCGCTGGTAAGATCTGACTGTGTGACATCTCACCTGCGACCTCCCAGCGACTTACCTGCGATCCCTATCAGGTCGCATCGTTTTCGGGATCGCTGGTAAGTCGTTGTGTGTGACTGGGCCTTTAGAATAATGATATGTTCTACAATTGGATGTGTTTAAATACAATGTTCCTGTGCCGAGATAATCTTATATATTGTTATGGGTTGCATAATGGCTGTGTGACCGTACAGGACATGGTCTGATCATACCACAGCTCCTGGGTTGGGGGAAGTAAAAAATTACACAGACATTCCAAATGATTGTTTCTTTGAGGTGAAATATTTTTTAAAAACAGACAGGGAAATGTTTTACCTTACAAAAAGAATCAGCTGTGAACCAGTGCTGTACTATCTGTATACCTTATTACATCCTCCCCTGGCCAGGAGCTGTGGAATGATCAGACCATGTCCCTGTACGGTCAGACACATCCATTACACAGTACACAGCAGGGATACATATATAAGATTATCTCAGCACAGGAACAGTTTTTTTAACTACATCCAATTCTGAAGCTTACTATTCCAAGATCTATTGATTAAAATTAACTTTTTTCGTAGGAAAACACCTTGTGCATAATCATATGTACATAGTACAATTAGTAATAAATCGTTTTGTGCACATAGGTTCCTATTATACTGTACATGTCCTGTGAAGGATTATGCACTGTCAAGAAAAATAATCTTTTGGGCAAGCGAAAGATAATTTCACCTGATCTTTTTGATCAGCATTTAGTTATTGGAATATATAGATTTAGGACAACCCCAAATGTTCATACCTTCAGTTTGAGACCTAAAGATTCAATGAGAATTGTTCTTACTATATTTACAAAATATTGTCCTATATCTGAACTAGACCATGGAAGAATCGTGATAATAGCCCCGGACTGAGCCTACATGTGCACATAATAGATAAGAGACCGAACAGCTACTTTATGTTAATACTGTCATGGTAACTCCTGCAGGGCGGTTTTAGTATTTTCTAAACTTCTAAGGTGCACTTCATTCATAGCACATGAAGACAAGGCAGTGTGGACTGGATAATGAGGCATGTACCCATGAAGCTATGGCAAGACGAATTTTACATGGATCATTCTCTGTAATCAAATAATTTGTCTGCATCTCAAGAAAAAATAAATACAAATTTTTGTAGGAAAAATGAGGCAAACTTGTTCCACCACTGGCGATTCCTCCAAACTCCCTTGTAAACATGAATATGCACTGAAATGTGCATGTGTTTTCAAAGAGAAATTTTTAAAGGAAACTTGTCACTAGGTTTTCATAATTTAAAATAAAGCCACCACCTTTAACTGCTCTAGTGCCACAGTCCATCGGCCTGTACATGAGCCCCCACCTCTACCTCATATGCCCAAAAATACCTTTTATACTGTTAGCATATGGCATGGTTTGGCCCAATGAGACTCTCATGACTTTAGTGTGGAGTTTCGGTGACCCCCCTTTTCCACCTCTTTAAATAACCCCCCTTTACCCTAAACAACTATGAAGTAACCACAGACACAAAGTTGGATGAAATGGCCACAGCAGCCTTTATTTAACATATAACAAAGGAGAAGCTCTGCGTCACTTATTATTTATAGATAGGTGCTCTAAGGTAAAAACATACGAAGGAAAAAATAACCCCGGCACACTACCACTCCCAAAAAAAGCAATGATGCAAAATAAGTATGCAAATGTCTTTTTATTGATCAGGTTCGTTCAATATTCATTACGTGCATGTATTTGGTCCATAAAACAGTTGACGTTTCGGCCAGAGGCCTTCGTCAGCATGGACTATTTATCTAATAGTGGTAAAAATAACATAAATCAATATCATACATATATTACATATATTACAAGACAATGTACAATAAAATCCAACATCAGTATTTCCAGTTTGACGAGGGTATTAATACAAGGTAGAGATACCATGTATCCAGTTTACAAGAGTATATTCAAAACGGTATCATTTGCAAAAAGGGGGTCATGCAAGTTAGAGTTTTTAGAATTTTTAGAATTTTTTTAGAATTGTTTTTAAAGAAAAAAAGAGGAAAAGATTATTATTGGCAAAGTTACTAGGAGTGAGAACGTGTGAGCGAGTAGATGGAAAAACCGACCATGCAAAGAGTCAAGAGAAGAATAAGGAAATGATGGAAGCAAAGATGACAAGAAATAAAGAGAAAGAGACAAGAGGAAAAGGAATAAAGGTTGAAAACGTAGAAAGAGAAAATGAAGAGCAGGTGGGGAGTAGGAGGAAAAGAAGAGCAGGAGCGTAAAAAGGTAATGTGGGATCAACGTACAGGACACTCACCACGTAATAAAGGGTAGAAGTGTAAACATATGGCTAATAAGCCGCAATAAGATACAGCGGAGAGTCTCTCAAATGATTTGCTCTATAATGGAAAAAATGTATTAGTAGAGCCTGTCATGTATCATTATGATGCGTACATTGGTGAATACACATAGAAAAAGGAAGGACTGAACATGTGGAAAGCTAGATACCTGCAGCTTAATAGGTACCTCAGGGAATCGGGTGTACACTGCTGTAGGAGCAATGTTGCGGGTACAAAGGTTACATACAGTAGTGAAAAGCGGAGGGAGGGGGGTCCCGAGACCTCACTGAAAAGAGACATATATATGTTAGTGGTTATCCTAAATATATGAGGAAAGTATATTCATAACATCATAGAAATATTAAAAGGGAGTACCTATGTGTATGAGATCTTCAATGAGACAATATACATTAGATCATACTATATATGGCATAACCACTTGACTGTGCTGTTGATAGATCCAGAGTCCACATATGGAGAAAGAAAAGGTAATATATGTCCAACCATTAGTTATAAAAATGTGAGAACTGCATTGTAGAGCAATGTATGGTATAAGAATCACACAATACTGCGGCCAATGTCTATTACCTTTTTAGGAGGGCTGAAAAGTCTGTAGACTGTGTCAGCTGTTAGACCCACCAGTATATGCAGGAGGGTTGTGAATAGTTCTACAACAGAGGTTTGAAAATATAAGGTAGGACAAGTGAAAGGAAAAGCAAACAAAAGTTCAGCAAACAGGCACATTACCTATCTTAACAGGTCCAGGAGAGGAGTGAAGCCGGTGTAACCGGTAGGAGAATATAATCTTTCCTTAACAATGAAAGAGAGGAGACACAGAATGATTAGAAAGCTGAGGTTGTAAAAGGTTGCAGAAAAGGGACAGACATGCTGGTCGGTTATCATAACTCACCTAACTACCGCTGGACGTGTGTTCAATGTGAAAGGTCCTGCACAGTGAGCTGCGTTCAGCGTGGAGCGTTTAAAAAGGAAGTGTGGGCGGGTACCTGAGTATCGCTTCCTGTGAGTGGAACGCAGGAAGTCGGGTGTGTGGAACGCACACTGTGCATGCGCACTGTACGTTCCTGGCCCGACCTGCTGGCAGAGCGTCATAGTGGCTAGAATCATGTGATTGTGAGAGACCAGCGTTAGGGATGGTACACAAAAGCTCCGTTTGCGTGAGTGGCAGTGACTAGGAGTCAGGGTGATCTATCCAAGGTGCCATGTGGATTACAGGGAGCGGTGCAATTATCCAGGAAGATATTGATAGTGCTCACTATCCATTATAACTAGCGTTTCTGCAAGGAAGAGAGAGACATATCAGTATGTAAATAAAGTACATGGGTAGATAATACATGTTTGCATTCATGGCTTCAGAGATATATATCACCAAACTGTTATAGTACAAAAAAACAATTGTTTAGTACACAATCCTGTGAAGTTCAATAATACCTAGGAATAAGAGGATACATGTATATACATATATATACAAATATATATATATATATATATTTATACACATACATATGCAGACATATATATAAAGGAGTAGTACCATCGTTCCACAGTATATAGGCCAACATCAGACATCAGAGTATAATGGGGGCCATTAGGCAGCTGTCTCATACTTGCGGTTCATACCGTGAGGTTCGAGTGTACCGAGAATGTGTATCCACATAGCCTCCCTATCACGCAGGCGTTTGACCCTATTACCTCCCCTACGTATAGTGTCAACATGATCGATGACTTGGAATTTAAGTTGGGAGATTTGGTGTCCTGCTGTTAGGAAATGATGAGGTATGGGCAACAAAGAGTTACCACATCTAATATCAGATTTGTGCCGACTTATGCGGTCTCGGATATGCTGGGTAGTCTCTCCAACATATCCGAGACCGCACGGACACTTGATGTAATAGACCACATAAGTGCTATCACATGTGTGAAAGCCTTTGATATGAAATATTTTTCCGGTTCTGGCATGTGTGAAAGTATTGCCTTTTGTGACATTGGCACATTGTGCACAACTCAGACACGGGAAGGTGCCCCTTTGTTGTGTGTCTAGAAACACTTGTCGTAAGACTGTCTTGGTAGAACCGATGTCAGCACGTACAAGGTGATTTCTCATATTGGGAGATCTCTTGTGGCAGAAGAGGGATAAATCATGAAAGGCCCCAATCTTAGGGTATGCTGATTTTAGGAGGGGCCAGTGTTGACAAACGATTTTCCTGAGTAGAGGTTGGAAAGGGTGATAGGTGGTAATGCAAGCTACCTGATCTTGTGAATCCTTCTTACGATTGGATGTGGAACATGTAGCATCAGCTACTCCCCGTGGGTACCCCCTCTGCATAAACTTTTGGCTCATCTCATTATGTCGGATGACTTTGGTTTCCGGTTTACTCACTAGTCTGTCAACCCGTGTGTGCTGTGAGATTGGTAGGGCTTTCTTGACATGCCTGGGGTGATTGCTGGTATAGAAAAGGAGACTATTCCGGTCGGTGGGCTTAGTGTAAATGTCGGTAGCCAAGAGCCCATCATCTTCCACGATGACCATGCAATCCAGATAATTAATCTGGTGCTTATCATAGTGAATGGAGAAAGTGAGCCCAGGTACGAACCCATTGAGGTCAGCAAAAAAACCAAGAAGAGTGCTCAGCTCCCCATCCCAAATCATGAAGATATCATCAATATATCTCCGCCATACCAAGGCATGTTTGATGATAAATGAGTTGGGATGGATGAAGCGATCCTCAAAAGAGGCCATAAAGATATTTGCGTAAGTGGGCGCCATGTTACTACCCATTGCGGTCCCCTTGCGCTGCATATAGAATTGGTCCTGGAACATAAAATAATTTTTCTTTAGTACAAGATCAAGGAGGTCAAGGCAAAATTGCTTGTTGTTATCAGGTAGGGTTGTAAATTCATCAAGAAACCAGTGTACCGCGTTAATGCCATCATCATGTGTGATACTGGTATATAACCTGGTGACATCTAATGTTACAAGGTACGCATTAGTGGGGATGTGATGTAGATCCTTGATAATGTCCAAGAAATGTGAGGTGTCTTTTACGTATGACGTGATGGACGGTACAAATGGTGATAGTATTTTCTCTATGGTCTTGGCCAGAGGGGAAAGTATGGAATCCATGGACGCCACAATGGGCCTACCGGGTGGATGAGTTAAATTCTTATGAACTTTCGGTAATGTGTAAAACACAGGTATCGTAGGGTGAGAGTTCAGTAGAAAGCTAGCCAACTTCGGATCAATGGTACCTAATCGTAGGTAATGTGTAGAGATGTCTTGAATTAGAAAGGAAATCTGTGATGTGGGGTCCCTAGCTATAGGCTCATACGTGCTACTATCGGACAATTGGCCTAAAATTTCATTGACATAATAGTCACGATCTAGAATAACCATTGCCCCACCCTTAAGTCACCACTATGTATCCTGGCATTCAACTCATCAACATCCTTAGAGACCAATGAAATGAAGGTCTCAACGGGATGGTAATGTCTAGGTGGCATGTACGTACTGGTGATAGTCAGACCGAGGTCTTTTGGACTAAAACAGACATTACCCCCCATTGGAGGCCCAGATCCCATACCGCTAGCATTGAAATGTACCTTCAATCTCAGCGTCCTGAAAAAATGATTTAACTCTTGTTCCACCTGAAAGGTATCATACCTCGAGGTGGGACTGAATGATAACCCTTTCTGCAAAACTAAGTGTTCCGCAGGCGATAAGTTATAGGACGAGATGTTGAAGACGAGGTTGGTATTACCTGAGATCGAGTCCATATCCGACCGTCCTGATTGTTGGGTTGTCGGTCTCTTCCCCCGCCTGGTCTTCTTGTGGGTGGTCTGCGTTCTAAAAAACCGGCCTGCTGGCGGGAAGCTCCATATTCTCCATCCGAGTCGCTTGTGGACGTATAACCTCCAAATCTGTAGGGGCGCTGAAATCTGAAACTTTCCCCAGATCGCCATCTATATACTGTGCCTTTGGCGTAATCTTCTTGATCTCGAAGAAATTTATGTCGTTTTTTTGTTTCCAGGTTAGTGCGAAAATTTGCGATGAGTTCGTTGGTTTTCGTCTTCAGTTGGTCCAGTTCTGAGGCCGATAGAGATTGTTTCAGTTGTTCCTCGGTAGATGCGATGTTCTCAGAGACCTGTTGAATCTCCTTCTGTAGATATTCGATCGTCAATGTGATAACGTCCATTGAGCATTTATTCAGAATTTCTTCAAATTTGTCACAAAAAAGTGGATTGTTAGAGAAAAGAGTTGGTCTGAGGGATACTCTTAAGCCTCTGGGTATCCTCTTGGTACGGTGATATTCGGCTAAAGTCACCAAATGGAGATCAAGTGCTGCTCGTCTTTGTAATTCCTTCTCATAGTCTCTACCTCGTAGTTCTGCCGAAGGTATCACAAGGAATTGGTTAGAAGTAGTTACCTTGGAGACTATAGTAGAGGTTTCCTCGTCATTGTAGGAGAAAGTGGAAAAATTTGACTGTGACATTAGTCAGAATGGATGTTGGACTGGGAGATCAGGAGCTAGAGCCAAAATAGCAACAACAAAGGAGAAGCTCTGCGTCACTGATTATTTATAGATAGGTGCTCTAAGGTAAAAACATACGAAGGAAAAAATAACCCCGGCACACTACCACTCCCAAAAAAAGCAATGATGCAAAATAAGTATGCAAATGTCTTTTTATTGATCAGGCTCGTTCAATATTCATTACGTGCATGTATTTGGTCCATAAAACAGTTGACGTTTCGGCCGGAGGCCTTTGTCAGCATGGACTATTTATCTAATAGTGGTAAAAATAACATAAATCAATATCATACAGTTAGGTCCAGAAATATTTGGACAGTGACACAATTTTCGCGAGTTGGGCTTTGCATGCCACCACATTGGATTTGAAATGAAACCTCTACAACAGAATTCAAGTGCAGATTGCAACGTTTAATTTGAAGGTTTGAACAAAAATATCTGATAGAAATTGTAGGAATTGTACACATTTCTTTACAAACACTCCACATTTTAGGAGGTCAAAAGTAATTGGACAAATAAACCAAACCCAAAAAAAAATTTTTAGTTTCAATATTTTGTTGCGAATCCTTTGGAGGCAATCACTGCCTTAAGTCTGGAACCCATAGACATCACCAAACGCTGGGTTTCCTCCTTCTTAATACTTTGCCAGGCCTTTACAGCCGCAGCCTTCAGGTCTTGCTTGTTTGTGGGTCTTTCCGTCTTAAGTCTGGATTTGAGCAAGTGAAATGCATGGTCAATTGGGTTAAGATCTGGTGATTGACTTGGCCATTGCAGAATGTTCCACTTTTTTGCACTCATGAACTCCTGGGTAGCTTTGGCTGTATGCTTGGGGTCATTGTCCATCTGTACTATGAAGCGCCGTCCGATCAACTTTGCGGGATTTGGCTGAATCTGGGCTGAAAGTATATCCCGGTACACTTCAGAATTCATCCGGCTACTCTTGTCTGCTGTTATGTCATCAATAAACACAAGTGACCCAGTGCCATTGAAAGCCATGCATGCCCATGCCATCACGTTGCCTCCACCATGTTTTACAGAGGATGTGGTGTGCCTTGGATCATGTGCCGTTCCCTTTCTTCTCCAAACTTTTTTCTTCCCATCATTCTGGTACAGGTTGATCTTGGTTTCATCTGTCCATAGAATACTTTTCCAGAACTGAGCTGGCTTCATGAGGTGTTTTTCAGCAAATGTAACTCTGGCCTGTCTATTTTTGGAATTGATGAATGGTTTGCATCTAGATGTGAACCCTTTGTATTTACTTTCATGGAGTCTTCTCTTTACTGTTGACTTAGAGACAGATACACCTACTTCACTGAGAGTGTTCTGGACTTCAGTTGATGTTGTGAACGGGTTCTTCTTCACCAAAGAAAGTATGCGGCGATCATCCACCACTGTTGTCATCCGTGGACGTCCAGGCCTTTTTGAGTTCCCAAGCTCACCAGTCAATTCCTTTTTTCTCATAATGTACCCGACTGTTGATTTTGCTACTCCAAGCATGTCTGCTATCTCTCTGATGGATTTTTTCTTTTTTTCAGCCTCAGAATGTTCTGCTTCACCTCAATTGAGAGTTCCTTAGACCGCATGTTGTCTGGTCACAGCAACAGCTTCCAAATGCAAAACCACACACCTGTAATCAACCCCAGACCTTTTAACTACTTCATTGATTACAGGTTAACGAGGGAGACGCCTTCAGAGTTAATTGCAGCCCTTAGAGTCCCTTGTCCAATTACTTTTGGTCCCTTGAAAAAGAGGAGGCTATGCATTACAGAGCTATGATTCCTAAACCCTTTCTCCGATTTGGATGTGAAAACTCTCATATTGCAGCTGGGAATGTGCACTTTCAGCCCATATTATATATATAATTGTATTTCTGAACATGTTTTTGTAAACAGCTAAAATAACAAAACTTGTGTCACTGTCCAAATATTTCTGGACCTAACTGTACATATATTACAAGACAATGTACAATAAAATCCAACATCAGTATTTCCAGTTTGACGAGGGTATTAATACAAGGTAGAGATACAATGTATCCAGTTTACAAGAGTATATTCAAAACGGTATCATTTGCAAAAAGGGGGTCATGCAAGGTAGAGTTTTTAGAATTTTTAGAATTTTTTTAGAATTGTTTTTAAAGAAAAAAAGAGGAAAAGATTATTATTGGCAAAGTTACTAGGAGTGAGAACGTGTGAGCGAGTAGATGGAAAAACCGACCATGCAAAGAGTCAAGAGAAGAATAAGGAAATGATGGAAGCAGAGATGACAAGAAATAAAGAGAAAGAGACAAGAGGAAAAGGAATAAAGGTTGAAAACGTAAAAAGAGAAAATGAAGAGCAGGTGGGGAGTAGGAGGAAAACAAGAGCAGGAGCAAGAGCTTTTTTTTGGGAGTGGTAGTGTGCCGGGGTTATTTTTTCCTTTTATTTAACATATATACCTAGAATAAACATTAATAGGGGTGGCGTCCTCGAAGCCCATAAATCTGGTGATTGATATGTAACCCTATCAACATTACCTTCTCCCTAAACCACACTTAAGGGTACTTTACACACTGCGACATCGCTAGCGATCTCGTTAGCGATGTGAAATTCTAGATCGCAAGTGCAATCTTTTGAGATCGTACATCCGTAAAAGGACCTATGTGCAATCTCTAAAGATCGCACTTGCGATCTAGAATTTCACATCGCTAACGAGATCGCTAGCGATGTCGCAGTGTGTAAAGTACCCTTTACTCCCAGCTGCAACCACCAACTCGGGAGCACCAATTGAACAAGGGGAGGGGGAAGGGTTAAAATATCAACCACGGGACCTGACAATCAATTGCCGGTGTTCCCCAAAAATCACCAGACCACCAACCCAAACCATGAAATTAGAGGAATCCACATCTCCCTTGACTGCCAATATAATTTACACCAACTTCGAGGACCCACTCCAACTGCGAACTGCCACTATGATCCTGCTAACCCTCAACAAGGGAGGCCAGGTAGGACAATCCCCAGGGAACTGCAGGCCAAAGAGGTCCTCCCCCTCCAAACTACCCTAACTACCCTATATATAGCACAACGGTCCCCCTGGTACCACCCCTCCACGTCTGGTCAGCTCCCCCCAACCAAAGTCCGGGGGTGGGGTTCCGGCCGTATACTTTACCTTTCTCGTCGCCTTCCCAGTCCTTGCAGCTGCCGTCCTCCTGGCTTGATTGATGTGGATGGCCCTAAATACCGTGTTTCCCCGAAAGTAGGACCCCCCGAAAGTAAGGCAGGGTGGGGGTTTCGGGGGGGTCCGCCAATGTAGGGCACCCCCCGATTGTAAGGCAGGGTAGCGGGGGGCCCGGGGAATGTAAGGCCGCCTATGGGTGGTGGTCGCGGCGTAATGTAAGGCCGCATATGGGTGGGGTCACTGGGGACAGTACAGGAACTTGCCGCTGTTCCCTCGCTCCATCCAGGCCTTCTCCAGTCTCGTGCCACCCGTGGTCCGCCTCCGGTGAATGGCCCCCGCAAGGCTCCCTGCTGGCCATCAGCTCGAGCTGTGATTGGCCAGTCAGCCGGCTCGCAGCTGATTGGCCCTCAGCTCGAGCTGCGATTGGCCAGTCAGCTGGCTCGCAGCTGATTGGCCCTCAGCTCGAGCTGCGATTGGCCAGTCAGCCAGCTCGCAGCTGATTGGCCCTCAGCTCGAGCTGCGATTGGCCAGTCAGCCGGCTCGCAGCTGATTGGCCGAAATCAGCCGCGACGTCACCGCCTGCAGGCTCGCTCCGATTGGTCCAGCGTCCCTTGCATCTGAATCGTCAGCCCGGCACCGCAGAGGAGATCGAAACAGAAGGAAAGTAATGGTAAGTTCCGAAACTCTGTGTGTGTGTGTGTGTGTGTGTGTGTGTGTACGGTATGTGTACGGTATGTGTATGGTATGTGTATGGGTGCCGTATGGGGCTGTATGTGTCAGTGTGTGTGTGTGTGTACGGTACCGGTACGATATGTGTGTGGGTGCCGTGTGGGGCTGTGTCAGTGTGTGTGGTGGCAGAGTGGGGGGCAGAACCACTGTATGGGGAGGCTGCAGGGGGGAGGATGGGGTGGATGCCAGACTCTCAAACAATGGGGAGGCTGCAGGGGGGAGGATGGGGTGGATGCCAGACTCTCAAACAATGGGGAGGCTGCAGGGGGGAGGATGGGGTGGATGCCAGACTCTCAAACAATGGGGAGGCTGCAGGGGGGAGGATGGGGTGGATGCCAGACTCTCAAACAATGGGGAGGCTGCAGGGGGGAGGATGGGGTGGATGCCAGACTCTCAAACAATGGGGAGGCTGCAGGGGGGAGGATGGGGTGGATGCCAGACTCTCAAACAATGGGGAGGCTGCAGGGGGGAGGATGGGGTGGATGCCAGACTCTCAAACAATGGGGAGGCTGCAGGGGGGAGGATGGGGTGGATGCCAGACTCTCAAACAATGGGGAGGCTGCAGGGGGGAGGATGGGGTGGATGCCAGACTCTCAAACAATGGGGAGGCTGCAGGGGGGAGGATGGGGTGGATGCCAGACTCTCAAACAATGGGGAGGCTGCAGGGGGGAGGATTGTCATTTTTTTTCCAATGTAAGGCCTCCCCCGAAAGTAAGGCAGGGTGGGACTTTTGGGGGTAAAATTAATGTAAGACAGGGCCTTACTTTCGGGGAAACACGGTATATCACCTGTCTTGATTGATGTGGATGGTGCCACCTACATCACCCACAGATTGCTGTGGATTTTGTACCTGCGCAGTTGAAGCGCATGCTTGCACAGGCAATTTACACTCAACTCTATTAATGTCAGAGCAATGTCCTATAATGAGCCATTGCCTAGTAACCCGGATGTTAAGTTGGTGCCAGCACCTGCACAAATACAGGACTTTGTTCTTAGTAGGGTGGGGTAACCCCATATCTAAAGGTTAATAGCATATTTTTCACATGACAGATTCGCTGTAAGTGCAGAATCAAAGTTTCATGATCCAGGACCGGTATTCTCCGCTCCAGAGTTTACTTCACCTGCCTTTCTTTTACAGTGTTACTTTGTCTTTCCTTCACTACTCTGCTGCCACCTAGTGAGGAATACGCTGTACTACGTTCTACCAACCCTTTGTACAGCATGAAATACAGCTTCTCTATGTTAAAATATGTACTAAACAAATCTGCTTCAAGTCTGCATCAAAAACTCATCCCATACAGTGGAAAAACTGAGGACAAATAGGCAGCAAAAATGGAATAATCAGAGTAGAATATTATTGCATAATCTAGTTCTAACACCTGCAGAAAACATGAGAATAAATATCTGCAGAAAAAAATGCAGCATTTACTCTATATGTAAACATGCCTAATTAGCTGGATCAGACGTTAACCAAGAAAGACTAACTTAAAATATAACTTTTAATATATATGCGGATAAAAGTGAGCAGAAGCTCACAGGTTAGAAACATAGGTGGCTCGTATCCACCCAAAATACATAAAAATAGGGCTATTAACAAGGGCCCAAAGCAGTATGCCTCAGTCAGGTAACCCAGTGAAACAGATTCCACGAAATGGTATAATAGTCCTATCTGAAGCAAAGACACACAGGAATACTACAATCAAAACCCCATCCAGGGGAGGATATATATCTGTGTGTCTCAGAGAAAACCTCCTAAACCATTATAAACCGTACATTTCATGAATCCCACACCACGTGGGAACGGTCTTACCAGGTCCGGAGATTACACGGGCATTAAAGAAAGGTTATTGGTTCATGCAGGGGGCTGTTTAAACAGCGTATCCAGATCCCTCAGAGACCTAAACCAAATCAGGCATGTAGTCGCAGTGCCCACTCCCAACGTTTCAAAGAGCAGATCATCAGGGGAGTTCCAATGGGAAACAAGACGCTGTCAAACGGTATCTTCACCAGATGACAATCAAAAGATGCCCAGATCACGCATCATGGCGTACAAACAGGACCCAAATTCAAAAAAGCGCGGCATTTATGAATTTGGGTCCTGTTTGTACGCCATGATGCGTGACCTGGGCATCTTTTGATTGATGGATACGCTGTTTAAACAGCCCCCTACATGAACCAATAACCTTTCTTTAATGCCCGTGTAATCTCCGGACCTGGTAAGACCGTTCCCACGTGGTGTGGGATTCATGAAATGTACGGTAGTATTCCTGTGTGTCTTTGCTTCAGATAGGACTATTATACCATTTCGTGGAATCTGTTTCACTGGGTTACCTGACTGAGGCATACTGCTTTGGGCCCTTGTTAATAGCCCTATTTTTATGTATTTTGGGTGGATACGAGCCACCTATGTTTCTAACCTGTGAGCTTCTGCTCACTTTTATCCGCATATATATTAAAAGTTATATTTTAAGTTAGTCTTTCTTGGTTAACGTCTGATCCAGCTAATTAGGTCAATTACTGTGGATCCACTTATTCTGGTATACTGCTACTTACCCTATATGTAAACATGGCCTAAATGTGCGATTTTCATAGCGTCAATATCTTCTACAAGACTTTGGGACCGATTCATTAAGACTGGCCATTAAAAGTAAAAGAAACAGTGCAAGGTGCTGCCAGACAGCTCTGATAAGGATTATCTCTCAAAGAACAAAAGGATCAGCTGTAAAATGTATCCTGTATGACTAGTGGCGTAACTAGAATCCGATGGGCCTCAGTGCAAGATTTGGACCTGTGTCCTCGTCCCCCGCATATTGGTCAAATGTATGGGCCCTTGTAGCATTTTAAATCCTATGAAGACATATGTGTTGCCCCCTCTCTCTATTTAATAAGTAGTAATGTCCCCCATCCTGATCCAATGACCCCCATCTGGGGCCCAATCCAGGTATACATTATATGTCCTCCATCTTGGGCCCCAGCCTGGTATATATGTCCCCTATTCTGGTATATAAAGTTCCCGATACTAGGCGCATACTGGTATTTATGTTCCCCAGCCTGGGCCTCATCCTGGTATATATGTCCCCATCCTGGTATGCGTCTCCCTCCCAACCTTGTATATATGTCTGCCTCTCTGGGCACCTTCCTGGTATATATGTCCCTTATTCTGATATATATCCCCCATCCTAGTATTTTTGTCCCCCATCCTGGGCCCCATCCTGGCATGATGGTGGACATACTGTATATATATGTCCCCCTTATTGCTATACATACAGTGCCTACAAGTAGTATTCAACCCCCTGCAGATTTAGCAGGTTTACACATTCGGAATTAACTTGGCATTGTGACATTTGGACTGTAGATCAGCCTGGAAGTGTGAAATGCACTGCAGCAAAAAAGAATGTTATTTCTTTTTTATTTTTTTTTTTTAAATTGTGAAAAGTTTATTCAGAGTGTCATTTATTATTCAACCCCTCAATCCACCAGAATTCTGTTTGGTTCCCCTAAAGTATTAAGAAGTATTTCAGGCACAAAGAACAATGAGCTTCACATGTTTGGATTAATTATCTCTTTTTCCAGCCTTTTCTGACTAATTAAGACCCTCCCCAAACTTGTGAACAGCACTCATACTTGGTCAACATGGGAAAGACAAAGGAGCATTCCAAGGCCATCAGAGACAAGATCGTGGAGGGTCACAAGGCTGGCAAGGGGTACAAAACCCTTTCCAAGGAGTTGGACCTACCTGTCTCCACTGTTGGGAGCATCATCCGGAAGTGGAAGGCTTATGGAACTACTGTTAGCCTTCCACGGCCTGGACAGCCTTTGAAAGTTTCCACCCGTGCCGAGGCCAGGCTTGTCCGAAGAGTCAAGGCTAACCCAAGGACAACAAGGAAGGAGCTCCGGGAAGATCTCATGGCAGTGGGGACATTGGTTTCAGTCAATACCATAAGTAACGTACTCCACCGCAATGGTCTCCGTTCCAGACGAGCCCGTAAGGTACCTTTACTTTCAAAGCGTCATGTCAAGGCTCGTCTACAGTTTGCTCATGATCACTTGGAGGACTCTGAGACAGACTGGTTCAAGGTTCTCTGGTCTGATGAGACCAAGATCGAGATCTTTGGTGCCAACCACTCACGTGACGTTTGGAGACTGGATGGCACTGCATACGACCCCAAGAATACCATCCCTTCAGTCAAGCATGGTGGTGGCAGCATCATGCTGTGGGGCTGTTTCTCAGCCAAGGGGCCTGGCCATCTGGTCCGCATCCATGGGAAGATGGATAGCACGGCCTACCTGGAGATTTTGGCCAAGAACCTCCGCTCCTCCATCAAGGATCTTAAGATGGGTCGTCATTTCATCTTCCAACAAGACAACGACTCAAAGCACACAGCCAAGAAAACCAAGGCCTGGTTCAAGAGGGAAAAAATCAAGGTGTTGCAGTGGCTTAGTCAGTCTCCTGACCTTAACCCAATTGAAAACTTGTGGAAGGAGCTCAAGATTAAAGTCCACATGAGACACCCAAAGAACCTAGATAACTTGGAGAAGATCTGCATGGAGGAGTGGGCCAAGATAACTCCAGAGACCTGTGCCGGCCTGATCAGGTCTTAAAAAAAAAGACGATTATTAGCTGTAATTGCAAACAAGGGTTATTCCACAAAATATTAAACCTAGGGGTTGAATAATAATTGACCCACACTTTTATGTTGAAAATGTATTAAAATTTAACTGAGCAACATAACTTGTTGGTTTGTAAGATTTATGCATCTGTTAATAAATCCTGCTCTTGTTTGAAGTTTGCAGGCTCTAACTTATTTGCATCTTATCAAGCCTGCTAAATCTGCAGGGGGTTGAATACTACTTGTAGGCACTGTATCTTCATTCTGGTGTATATGTGTAACCCAGTGATAGGGACCACTTCTGTGGGTATCACGGTGGCGTGACCCCGTCTGTGATCCCAGGCTCTACAGTAAGAAGGGGATTAGGTAAGGGAGATTGTCCGTGACGCCACCCGTGGTGTGCGGTGAGGTAATGGAGCACCACCGCTGCCGGTTAATGGATCCCGGGGATGGTGGTGGGCAGCAAGGTGGTGATTTCCCTCCACGGGTAGGGTGTTGGTGTCCCGGGACCCTGGTGAGGTGGTGCAGGGAGGAGATGGAGACCGTCTGAGAGCTGTGCGCCCGGTTGGACCTGGGGATGTTGTTACTCACAGTTCGCGTGCAAGAAAATTCACACAGAGTCAGGAATTAACCAGAAATTGCCGGTTTCCGCAGCTGTCGGTACGGAGGGTGTTTAAGTCCCACACACGGTGCAGCAGACCCCTGTTCTTTCCCTGCAGCCAGGTGCCTCTTTCTCCACTCTTTCTCTTTCTTTCCTCCTCAGCCGGGAACGAGGATATCACTCCCCTGCAGTGATCCGGGATCTCTTTCGATACCGGCGGGCCACTACCCTGCCCCAGTCACCTCAAGTCCCTTCCTCACTAACAGCCTGTCCCGGCTCTTTTGGAGCACGCTTCTGTAGCAGCCCGGGAGCTACAACTCCGGACTCCTCTCCTCTCCCTCTCCCCACACACTCTGCTCCAGCCCCTCCCCTGCTGCTCTGTTTTGCTCTTACACTGGGGGGGGGGGGTCTGTCCTGCTGCACTGGTGTGGGATCAGGTTACCAAGGAGGAGAATGGCCTGCACTTTGCTGGATGTCTGCAGGCTCTGTGACACCCTGGTTTTGCCAGGGCGTCACATATATATCCTCCATCCTGGTATATATCTCCTCCATCCTGGTATATATGTCCCTCATCTTTAGCCCATCCTTTTATATATGTCCCACATCCTGAGCTCATCCTGGTATATATGTCTCCCATCCTGGACCCTAACCTGGTACAGAATATCACAAAAGCTAGTCCCCCCTCACATTTTTGTAAATATTTTATTATATCTTTTCATAGGACAACACTGAAAATATGACAATTTGATACAATGTAAATTAGTCAGTGTACAGCTTGTATAACAGTGAACATTTGGTGTGCCCTCAAAATAACTCAACACACAGTCATTAGTGTCTAAATTACTGGCAACAAAAGTGAGCACACTCCTAAGTGAAAATGGCCAAATTGTGCCAAATTGTCAATATTTTTTCTGGCCACCATTATTTTCAAGCACTGCCCTAACTCTCTTGGGCATAGATTTCACTAGAGCTTCACAGATTGCAACTGGAATCATCTTCTAATCCTCCATGACAACATCACAGAGCTGGTGGATGTTAGAGACCTTGCGCTCATCTACCTTACCTTTTCCATTTGAGGATGCTCCACAGATGCTTAATAGGGTTTAGAGCTTGACACATGGTTGGCCAGTCCAGCACCTTTACCCTCAGTTTCTTTAGCAATGCAGTGGTTGTCTTGGAGGTGTATTTGAGTGAGTATCATTTTGGAATGCAAAGCAAGGGAATAATGTTCTTCTTCAGTATGCGAAGGTACATGTTGGCATTTATTGTTCCCTGAATGAACTGTAGTGCTCCATCATTATGTTTGACTGTACAGTCCCTGACAAAAGTTCTGTCGCTTATCCATGTTATGTAAATAAAAACTTATAACCAGACTTTAAATTCATCCATTGGTTTTATAAATTACTCTTTTGAACGCTGAAACCCTCCCAAATTTGGTTTAGGTTATGAAAATAAAGTTGCTGCAAAGCTGAAACATTGATCATTTAATGAACACAGAAAGGTCAGATTTTGGCAAGACAAAAGTTTTGTCACCCACAGAAAGTAATGTGAAATTCAAACAAATAATTAACTTCTAATACAAAGATATGTTGCATAACATTGGTGAATGAAGTTGTGGTGCTATTAGAGCCATATTTAATATTTTGTGTGACTTCCATGAGCTTGAAGGACTGCATCCATGCGGTTCAACAATGATTCATACAATTTATTGATGAAGTCATCAGGAATAGCAAAAAATGCAGTCTTACATGCCTCCCAGAGGTCATCTAGATTCTTTGGTTTTGTGTTCCAAGCTTCCTCTTTTATCCTACCCCAAACATGCTCAATCATGTTCATGTCTGGTGTCTGGGCTGGCCAGTCCTTGAGCACCTTGATCTTCTTTGCCAGGACAAAGTTTGTTATAGAGATGGATGTATGAGATGGAGCACCATCCTGCTGCAGAATTTGACGCCTTTTAAGATTGGGAATGTAAGAGGTAGCTAATATTTCTTGATATTTTAGGCTATTGAAATTGCCTTCCACCTTGCAAATGTTTCGCACACCCCCATACTGAATGTAACCCTGACCATGATCTTTCCACCACCAAACTTAACTGTCTTCTGGGTGTATTTTGGATCCATACGGGCTCCAGTAGGTCTCCTGCAGTATTTGCGGCGGCTGTGGTGTAATTCAACTGAAGATTCATCAGAGAAATCCACCTTCTGCCACTTTTTCAGCGTCCATCTGGTTACCAGGCTGTGGGACTTGGCAAATGCCACACAGTTTTTTAATTGCCTTTTCTTTAGTGCTGGCTTCTGGGCACTGATTCGACCATGGAGCCTATTTCGAGACAGAATCCTACAAACTGTTCTAGTTGACACAGGGTTTTGGAGTGACCAGGCCTTTTGGAGTGGAAGAGGGGCTTGCTTTGGATTTTCCAACCAACAAATCTTCCTCCTGGGCAGTTGTCTTGTGGGGTCTGCCGGACCTGGGCTTGTCAAAAACATCTCCAGTCTTTGTACTTGATCCTGAGGCACATTAAAAGTGCCAGCCACCTCTGCAGTGGATTGGTCTTCAGTCTCTTGATAATCAAGGCTTTGGTTGCAGGGTGGATTTTTGGCATGCTGTCAGAGATCAAGTTGCAGTTCAAGTGAAGGTCTGGGGTGCTGTGTTTCTTTTTATACACACCCAGTAATTAAGTGATCATTTAGTGAGCACAGGTGAGGATGTCAACTAGGATTGGGTGCATTATATGACAAGGCGACAAAACTTTTGTCTTGCCAAAATCTGACCTTTCTGTGTTCATTAAATGATCAATATTTCAGCTTTGCAGCAACTTTATTTTCATAACCTAAACCAAATTTGGGAGGATTTCAGCTTTCAAAAGAGTAATTTATAAAACCAATGGATAAATTTAAAGTCAGGTTATAAGCTTTTATTTACATTAAATGGATAAGCGACAGAACTTTTGTCAGGGACTGTAGGCAAGACAGCCTTGTCTTTGTACTCCTCACTGGGTTGCCGCCACACACGCTTGACACCATCTGAACCAAATATGTTTGTTTTAGTGTTGCGGACGGGGGCCGGGCTGCTGCAGGGGCTGCTCGGATCTGGGTTCGTTACAGTGGCTCGAGTGATGGCTGGACCCGGGCTCGCACGGCCGTCCATCCTCACAACCGTAGGAAGGGAGTATTTACAGGGGATGGTTTTGTCTGTGACGCCACTTGTGGGTTGCGGTGAGCACCGCCGCTGCCTGGTGATGGGGCGCCCGGGGCTGATGGAGCTGGGCAGCAGGATGGAATCCCCTCCACGGGAAGGGGAGGTGTAGTCCCGGGGCTGCTGGAGGTGATCTGCCGGGTTGGACCGGGGGGGGTAAATGGTGTACTCACAGTTCAAAGAATCACACACAAGTCCAGTGGTAAACCAAATTGCCAGTGACCGGTCGCCTCCGGCGGGTGAATTCGGGTCCCACGCCCGGGTTTAGCAAACAGGGCTCCCTTCCTCCTGCACTCAGTGTTTGTGACTTCACTGGGAAAACTCCGCTTGGAACGGGGAAGTCCACTCCCGGTGCTGTGTATGTTGGGAGCTGTGGCCTGAGAAATCTGACCCTTGGGATTTCTGTGGGTTCTGACGGACTCTCTATTCCCCACATTGGGCTTCCGTTTCACTCTCTGGGCTTCTGTGGAACAAGGCCTGAAACCTTGTCCCCGGCTGGTCAATTAACAAGGGGGCTTGCAAATGTCCTCGTCCTAGGGTCCAGGTACCCCGTCTGTGCACGGCCTCCAGAGCGGATTCCCGCTGTCGGTGGGCTACAACCCTGCCTTGGTCCACTTTAGGTCTCCTGCAACCGGATCTCTGTCGCCTGTGGTCCTGCTTGCCGTCTGCCACCTAGTCCGGTAGTCTAGGGTGGCCCAACCCCTGACTCACTGCACTTTCACACTCCTCCTCTATCAACTGTCAGCACTGTTCTGTTGTGTTCCCTCCCCTGACACCTAAAGACCCCTAGGTGGGCGCTCCCATCCGCCTGGTACCGCCCACTAGTGTGTCCCTATTGTCATGAGGGGGTGACTAGGCTTTACTGGCTGTGTGGTGTACCTGGGTGTGGGTTTTGTATTGGTATGCCAAGGAGGATGGAGTATTGTACTTAAGAGATTTGTACAACCTCTGTGACCACCTGGTTTTACCAGGGCGTCACATTAGCCTTATCAGACCACAGGATATGGTTCCAGCAATCCATGTCCTTGGTCTGCTTGTTTTCAGTAAACTGTAGGCTTTTTGTGCATCATCTTTAGATGAGGCATCCTTCTGGGATGACAGCTATGCAGACCAATTTGAGGCAGTGTGCGGCGTATGGTCTGAGGACTGACAGGCAGATCCCCTCCCCCTTGAACCTCTGCAGCAATTCTTACAGCACTCTTACGTCTGTCGGCAATCTTTTTATAGCCTAAAGGGTACTTTACACGCTGCGATATCGGTACCGATATCGCTAGCGAGCGTACCTGCCCCTGTTGGTTGTGCGTCACGGGCAAATTGCTGTTCGTGGCGCACAACATCGCTAACACCCGTCATATGGACTTACCTTCCCTGCGACGTGGCTCTGGCCGGCTATCCGCCTCCTTTCTAAGGGGGCGGTTCGTGCGGTGTCACAGCGACGTCACACGGCAGCCGTCCAATAGCAGAGGAGGGGCGGAGATGAGCGGTCGGAACATGCTGCCCACCTCCTTCCTTCCTCATTGCTGGTGGACGCAAGTAAGGAGATGTTCATCGTTCCTGCGGTGTCACACACAGCGATGTGTGCTGCAGCAGGAACAACGAACAACATCGTACCTGCAGCAGCAACGATATTTGGGAAAGGAGCGACGTGTCAACGAGCAACAATTTTCACGTTTTTGCGCTCGTTGATCGTCGCTCCTTGGAGTCACACGCTGCGATGTCGCTAACGGCGCCGGATGTGCGTCACTAATGATGTGACCCCGACGATATATCGTTAGCGATGTTGCAGCGTGTACAGCACCCTTAAGTTATCTTTATGTAGAGCAACAATTCTTTTTCTCAGATCCTCAGTTTTCTTTGCGATGTGGTACCAAGTTGAACTTCCAGTGACCAGTATGAGAAAGTGTGTGTGAGCGATGATACAAAATTTAACACACCTGCTCCTCATTCACAACCGAGACCTAGTAACACTAAGTCACATGATAGCGGGGGAAGAAAATGCTTAATTGGGAACAATTTGGCCATTTTCACTTAGGGATGTACTCAGTTTTGTTGCCATCGATTTAGACATTAATGGCTGTGTAAATAATCCCCTAGTGACTCCCCTCAAGAAACCACTGAGATGTCAATATGTCTTAAAACCTCATTTTATTAAACATTTAAAATCAATGGCAAAATATGTTCGACAAAAATAGGGCAGTGAAAGTCACAAGTGCAAATCCCTCCTAACAGAGAAGGGGTGAGTGCAGGCATACCAAAACATCATTACAGGTCAATAAATGACATGCAGATACTCACTTTTTTATGCTGTCATACAGACTGTTCTAGTCAAGTAAATTGGAAGAAAGAGTATTTAAATATTTTTTACAGGCTATAAATTGCCAGCACGACGATATCAAGCACAAATGGTCAGCATCTGCACCACTAGGAATCAAATTTTATCATAGGTGAATGAAAGGGCACAACCCATAAATCTATAACAAAGTGTTTGGAGTCAGGTTGAGCCCGAGGGAAAGGTTCTGACCCTATATTAATCCATAGTATGATGTTTTGGTATGCCTGCACTCACCCCTTCTCTGTTAGGAGGGATTTGCACTTGAGACTTTCACTGCCCTATTTTTGTCGAACATATTTTGCCATTGATTTTAAATGTTTAATAAAATGAGGTTTTAAGACATATTGACATCTCAGTGGTTTCTTGAGGGGAGTCACTAGGGGATTATCTATATATGATGTCGTCTGGTAAATGATATGATGTGGTACTTGTGGTATGATTAATGGCTGTGTGTTGAGATATTTAGGGGGCACACCAAATTTACACTGTTATACAAGTTGTACACTGACTACTTTACATTGTATCAAAGTGTTATATCTTCAGTGTTGTCTCATGAAAAGATTTCATAAAATATTTATAAAAATGTGAGGGGGTACTCAGTTTTGTGATATACTGGATATATGTTCCCCATCCCTGACCCTATCCTGATACATATGTCCCCCATCCTGGTTATTGGAATACAGTACTGTATGTCTACTATCCCAAACCACTTCCTGGGCAAAAATATGTCACCCATCCTGGAATATACTGTATGTCCCCCTTCCTGGGCGCCATCCTGGTATATACTGTATGTCCCCCATTCTGTATTTCATCCTTTCATCCTGGTATATATATATGTTCCTCATCCTGGTTTATATGTCCCGTATATACAGTATGTCCTCCATCCTTGTATATATGTCCTTCATCTTGAGCCCATCCTGGTATTTTTCCTTCATCCTGCTATATATGTCCCCCATCCTGGTAGATATGTCCTCCATATTGGTATATATGTCCTCCCCCGAGGGTTCCATCCTGGTATATATCTTTTCCATCCTAAGCCGATCTTTGTATATATGTCGCCCATCATTGGTTCCTTACTGTTATATATGCCCTTCATCCTAGGTGCTTTCCTGGTATATATGTTTTCCGCTGCTCTCTAATGCATTTAAAAAACAAACAAAATAATAAAATATTGTACCTACCTTAGTCAACTCCCACAATGCGCAGTGTTTTCTCTAGCTGGAGCTGGGGCAAGCAGCTCACATTGGCAAGATTGTCATTGCGACGCATGAAGTCACTGCCATTCAACGCCCATGTTTGGCACACTAATATCAACTGCTGGCCTCTGATTGTACGGCGACGTGTATTGCGGTGCCTTGACCCAACGAGTCTCTGTGCTGCAAAACCACTTCAGCTGAATGCATGAACGTTATGCTCCTGTGTCAGAACCATTTTCAAAACCCGACATTATTTTTTGCGAGCGAGCCCAATACACATTTAATTGTTGACCTATACTGCCGATTTTGACCAACTTATTACAATTTTTATGGGGGTATTAAAAATGTGTAAATGTATTAAGTTTGAAAAAAAGGTACAAACACATCTGAAGCTTGTATAATATTTTTTTACTGTTATGATTTTAGATTTTGTTTTTCTTTGTGTAGAAATTGATTTAAGAATATCCTAAAAGATGCAAAAAAATGTTTGTCCCTGATTCATCAGGATGCCGGGCTTGATGAAGGGGCAGGGTGGATTACGCGCCTCTTCATGCATCAGACAAGGCATGAAGTAGTGTGCACCAAAGTGTGCGTCTCACCACAAATCTTACTCCCTGATTATTATTATTATTTATTGCAGCAAGATTTGATGGAGCAAGATTTATTGTGTAGCGAACACCAACGCTTATCACGCCCTTGTCCTGTCCCAGCTCTGCTCACTTTGCTGTACCTGGATGAAAATGACGTGAGAATGACAAAAGTCGCAAAATTGACTGAGAACGGTAGGTGCACTGATACATTGCAGGGATGGCTGTCAGTCAATGTACCAGGCCATGCTTACAGCTGCAGCTCATTTAGTGCTGACAGAAGCTGCACCTGCCGTTTCTCTGTGACTGAAAGCCAGAGACTGTGGGGAGGAATAAAATTAAATTCCATTAGCAGGGCTTTCAGTGCGGTGGCTGCGCAGCTTTAAATTGCTATAAACCTGCATATTAAATCCCATATATGTACGCTAATACTGTTTGGGGACATGACAGGCTCTTTTTAAGATGTGCAGTCATTACATATTTCAGTTACACAATGTTACCCCACTTATTTTTATTTATCTAATTTAAATTTCATTATTACAATTATTATAGTCATGCAGTAAAAACATGACCACTAAGCCCTAAACAAGTCTATTCTATATTAAGATAGAAAAATCCAAACATTTGTTCTAGAATGATCCGATCCAAATGGATTCAGATAAAAAAGTAGCAGATGACATTTCATTCATTCATTCATTCATTCATTCATTAGTGCTTCACTAGGGAATTGGTGCAAATTTTGTCTCATTTGTCTATTAAACGTCCACATCAGAGCTTCGAGGGACGATCAATATGGCCTCTCCACCAGTCTTCATCGCCACTTTCACTATCCACGTTGATTGGTCAAACCTCCATGTCAATAATATCAGCAAAGTCCAATCCTCCCGCCAGCTTACGAGGAGGGATATCAGTTGTTAACTACAATGGTCCTATAGCCTTTGATAACCTGGAACTTGTTGCTGCTAAAGTTCACTTGAAGCTGTTTCAGGCCGACTTTGTATGGAGCCAGGTCAAACTCCAGGATCGATCTTTCACTCGCCTTCATGGCGCCCACACTAAAGAGGTAGGAAAGTAAAGCCTTGTTATTATCAAGCGCTTACAATTTGGAAAGTAATATAGCTTACAAATACGGAATAACATGGACATCAACTCCAATCATTTCAGATTTCTTATGTTCATTTAGCTTCAACATGGTGTTTTCTACAAACCCCGAAATCATAATTGTACAGATCAATGTTGTATGAATATATAATCTGGTGATCACAAGCAGTTATGATCCAATAAAGTAATTTCTTGGCTGTCTAAGGGGTACTTTGCATGTTGCGATATCGCTAGCATCTGCTAGCGTGCCGAGCGCGATAGCACCCGCCCCCGTCGCACATGCGATATCTTGTGATAGCTGCAGTAGTGAACATCATCGCTACGGCAGCTTCACATGCACTTACCTGCCCTGCGACGTTGCTCTGGCCGGCGACCTGCCTCCTTCCTAAGGGGGCGGGTCGTGCGGCATCACAGCGACGTCACACGGCAGGCGGCCAATAGAAGCGGAGGAGCGGAGATGAGCGGGACGTAAACATCCCGCCCACCTCCTTCCTTCCGCATAGCCGGTGGAGGCAGGTAAGGAGATGTGCCTTGCTCCTGCGGTGTCACACACAGCGATATGTGCTGTCGCAGGAACGAGGAACAACATCTTATCTCCTATTGGTGCGACATTATGAAAATGACCAACGCTACACAGAACACCGATTTTCGACGCTTTTGTGATCGTTTATCGGCGCATCCAGGCTTTACACGTTGCGACGTCATTACTGGCGCCGAATGTGCGTCACTTTCGATTTGACCCCGACGATATCGCAGTAGCGATGTCGCAACATGCAAAGTACCCCTAACTCTGTAGATGACGTTGGATATTTTCACAAATGCCATGTTTATGTCATACAGTAGCACATGCAATTCCTACATGTGCAATTATACAGACACTATGTGTGTTGACATGCAGGCTTTCAGCACATGATATTGCTATGTGTATGGGAAGACACTCCACATTAAAAAGAATTTAGAATTTAGCTTGGTATCCCTGGATCATAGGATTCTTTGCATAGAATTGTCACAAATGGCCTGGTTATCAGCATAAAGTATTACAACTCCTGTGAACGGTCCAGAGTCAGACAAAGCATGACGCTAGGAAAAATGAAAAGTGGATGCTCAAACACATATCAATCACGCCGAAACATTTAGGCTGGAATCACACTTGCGAGTGTAAAATCGGACCGAGTCTCATGCCAGAAAGTAGCATGAGCTCTGTTCGAGTGTTGATCAGTGTGCAATGCAACAGCAATGCGATTCTGTGATTTTTCTCATTATTGAAGTCCATGTGCAATCCGTGTGTGATCCGTATGGGATCCGTTTTTATTCTCAGCAGCTATGTCATCTGCCATTCCGCTCTGCTACATGGCCGCTGACAGCAGACACAGACAGAGCCATGTAGCAGAGCTGAATGGCCGCTGACAGAAGACACAGACAGAGCCGCGGGATCAGAATGAACTCGGATGAACTTCACTCGACTTCATTGTCATCCCGCGGCTCTGTCTGTGTGTCATGGCCTGATTTTCGGTCTCACCGGTGACCGCAAATCCCCTGAGTGACAGTGATCTGCGCGATCAGCTGTGCCATCACTGAGGTTACCCGCGGCCACAGCAGAAGTCCTCCCGCTGAGATCTGTGGTCGCGTGTAACCTGAGTGACGTCATCGCTGATAGCGCGACTCACTTCGGTCGCTGCGAGGAGCTCACAGAGAGCGGTCATGATCTGTGACCGCTCTCTGTCAGCTTCTGATGTAGCAGAGCTGAAAGCGTCGTGGGACCTGTGTGGATTACGTTGGACCTGGAGGGGTATTTGGGGGTTTAATAAAGTGGTGAAAGAGGGTGTTTTTTTGTCATTTATTTAAAATAAAGGATTTTTTGGTGTATGTCTTTAATTTCTTTATCTTACAGGTTAATCATGGAAGGTATCTCGGGGAGACGCCTGCCATGATTAACCTAGGACTTTGTGGCAGCTATGGGCTACTGCCATTAACTCCTTATTACCTCGATTGCCACCACACCAGGGCAATTCGGGATGAGCCGGGTACAGTCCCGGGATTGTCTCATCTAATGGATGCGGCAATTCCGGGCGGCTGCTGGCTGATATTGTTAGGGTGGGGGGCTCCCCATAACGTGGCGCTCCCCATTCTGACAATACCAGCCTCCTGCCGTATGGCTTTACCCTGGCTAATATGAAATTTGGGGGGAACCGCATGCCGTATTTTTTATATTATTTAATTAATTTAATGCACGATATAGACCCGCCCACTGGCAGCTGTGATTGGTTGCAGTGCGACAGCTGTCACTCAACGTGGGGGCGTGTCTGACTGCAACCAATCATAGGCGCCAGTGGGCGGGGAAAGCAGTGAATACGTGATGGAATAATGAGCGGCCGGCTTTTTCAAAAGAGGAGAAGCCACCAGAGCAGTGTGAACGTTGTGCAGCGCAGCGCTGGTGATCGTGGATCGGTGAGTATGAGAGGGGGGGAGGAGGGATAGACTGACAGAGAGAGAGACCGATAGAGAGAGACCGACAGACAGAGAGAGAGACAGACAGAGAGAGAGAGACAGACTGACAGAGATAGAGATTGACCGACATCGACAGACCTCACTCATTTCCAGTGTTTTCTGCAACATGCGATAAATATATTTAGAAAAACGGATGTCACTAGGATGGTCTATGTGCCATCTGTGTGACATCCGTTTTTTTTCACGCACCCATAGACTTTCATTGGAGTGACTCGCACGTGAAACTCACCAAATCGCAGCATGCTGCGATTTTTTTCTCAGTCCGATTTGGACTGAGAAAAAAATAGCAGATGGGAGCTGCCTCATTGATTAGCATTGGTCCGAGTGCAATGCGAGATTTTCTCGCATTGCACTCGTGCGATTTAATCGCAAGTGTGATGTGAAGCCCCGGGGACGCTGTGTCGGTGCATTACCTTCAGGGACTCCACTGGCTCAGTCTGGATCTTGTCACCGGTAGGAGATCTTCTATTTGTCGTGACGCCACTCTCAGTATTGCGGTCAGTGGGGACCGCCACTGCAGGTTGAGGGACGCCTGGGGCTGATGGTGAGTGCAGTTAGTTGGAATAGCCTCCTGAGAGTGAGGCAAGCCCCAGGGCCCTGTGTAGGTGCGTAGTACCACAAGGCGCAGAATAACTCCACACACGCAGAATGTCTTTCAGGGGTTTTACTCACTTCAGATGGCAGGGTGAGTAACCCGGGCGTAGCTGGGATGAACCAGGCTGGAACCAGGTATCCTTCAGGCTGACTTCTGATGGTGACTACCAACTCGCCTTCCTTAGCCCTTGGTGGTTTGGGGTAACCCCGACTTTTAGTCCCTATGGGGGTCACCCAGGGAAGTTGCTGAAGCCTCTCTCCCCTTCGATTGCCGTTTGCTTGTTGCCTGGGCCAGATCACTCCAGCTGCTTGCCTCCTGTGAACTATGGGCCCTAACTGTGGCTACGTGGCTGCGGCTTTTCGGTGTTGTGGTGTGGGCTTTGAGGGCCCCACACCGGCAGGTTTAGCAGGGAAAGGTGGATCTATCCCCGCTCCGGGATCTGCCGCCCGTTTGGGCCTGGTTCTCCCTAGCAGTCTCCTTACTTCCCACTCTGTGCTCTCTCTCTAGCTGGAGATGGGTTTCGGGTAGCACTCCTAGGTGACCGTTCTCCCCCGTCGGTAGCCACTGCGCGGACGCTGTCAGACTGCAACAGCCCCAGGGGTAGGGGTCTGCTCCTCTCTGAGCTCCCTGGACTCTGCACTGAACCGGCTCACTCCTGGGACCTTCACTGCTGCTCCTGTCTGAGCTCCACTTCCATGCTCCTCACTCCTCCTGTTCTTGCCTACGCCACCTAGCAACCAGGCTCTCTTACCACACCCCTTGAGAGGAGATGGAGGCTTTTGGCCCCCTCCACTATTCCAGTGGAGGTGAAGGCTTTTCCCCCTCCTGGGATCCCCAGGGGTCCTCTCATGGGTACATGTGTGAGACCTGATCACTATGCGCCTGTGTAGTCACACCTCGGTCAGCCTTCTGGATTACCTGTATTGTACTGTCCCCAGCATGGGTGCAGTACTCAGTGGTGCCTGACCAGGTCAGGGGCGCCACAGTGACTCCAGCCTTTGGATACATTTTGATATCAGATCATTAAATGAGTGTTGATTAACTAAACTGATATGGACAAAATGATCATTCTGCTCCCAAACAGTATCATTTTATCAGCAGCTCATCACCTATTTTACACTCATAGAATGCTCTACACACACACACACACACACACACACACACACGCTGTGTGCTAAATATACACGTTCTATAATACACACACACACACACGGTATGTTACATATATACATTCCATGCTACACACACAATGTTACATACACGCATGGTATGTTACATATCTATCTATCTATCTATATATTATATATACAGTGCCTACAAGTAGTATTCAACCCCCTGCAGATTTAGCAGGTTTGATAAGATGCAAATAAGTTAGAGCCTGCAAACTTCAAACAAGAGCAGGATTTATTAACAGATGCATAAATCTTACAAACCAACAAGTTATGTTGCTCAGTTAAATTTTAATAAATTTTCAACATAAAAGTGTGGGTCAATTATTATTCAACCCCTAGGTTTAATATTTTGTGGAATAACCCTGGTTTGCAATTACAGCTAATAATCGTCTTTTATAAGACCTGATCAGGCCAGCACAGGTCTCTGGAGTTATCTTGGCCCACTCCTCCATGCAGATCTTCTCCAAGTTATCTAGGTTCTTGGGGTGTCTCATGTGGACTTTAATCTTGAGCTCCTTCCACAAGTTTTCAATTGGGTTAAGGTCAGGACACTGACTAGGCCACTGCAACACCTTGATTTTTTCCCTCTTGAACCAGGCCTTGGTTTTCTTGGCTGTGTGCTTTGGTCGTTGTCTTGTTGGAAGATGAAATGACGACCCATCTTAAGATCCTTGATGGAGGAGCGGAGGCTCTTGGCCAAAATCTCCAGGTAGGCCGTGCTATCCATCTTCCCATGGATGCGGACCAGATGGCCAGGCCCCTTGGCTGAGAAACAGCCCCACAGCATGATGCTGCCACCACCATGCTTGACTGTAGGGATGGTATTCTTGGGGTCGTATGCAGTGCCATCCAGTCTCCAAACGTCACGTGAGTGGTTGGCACCAAAGATCTCGATCTTGGTCTCATCAGACCAGAGAACCTTGAACCAGTCTGTCTCAGAGTCCTCCAAGTGATCATGAGCAAACTGTAGACGAGCCTTGACATGACGCTTTGAAAGTAAAGGTACCTTACGGGCTTGTCTGGAACGGAGACCATTGCGGTGGAGTACGTTACTTATGGTATTGACTGAAACCAATGTCCCCACTGCCATGAGCTCCTTCCTTGTTGTCCTTGGGTTAGCCTTGACTCTTTGGACAAGCCTGGCCTCGGCACGGGTGGAAACTTTCAAAGGCTGTCCAGGCCGTGGAAGGCTAACAGTAGTTCCATAAGCCTTCCACTTCCGGATGATGCTCCCAACAGTGGAGACAGGTAGGGCCAACTCCTTGGAAAGGGTTTTGTACCCCTTGCCAGCCTTGTGACCCTCCACGATCTTGTCTCTGATGGCCTTGGAATGCTCCTTTGTCTTTCCCATGTTGACCAAGTATGAGTGCTGTTCACAAGTTTGGGGAGGGTCTTAATTAGTCAGAAAAGGCTGGAAAAAGAGATAATTAATCCAAACATGTGAAGCTCATTGTTCTTTGTGCCTGAAATACTTCTTAATACTTTAGGGAAACCAAACAGAATTCTTGTGGTTTGAGGGGTTGAATAATAAATGATCCTCTGAATAAACTTTTCACAATTTAAAAAAAAAAAAATAAAAAAAGAAATAACATTCTTTTTTTCTGCAGTGCATTTCACACTTCCAGGCTGATCTACAGTCCAAATGTCACAATGCCAAGTTAATTCCGAATGTGTAAACCTGCTAAATCTGCAGGGGGTTGAATACTACTTGTAGGCACTGTATATATATATATATATATATATATATATATATATATATATATATATATATATAAAGCATGAAAATAAGATCCAGCATAGACGTCATGACTTCAGGTAGCTGTTTAAAATTCTTCAGGTTTATTTGTAAATTCTTTAAAGTACAGAGGTCCAATAGACTCAGGTACAACAAATTCTTGCAGGAAACTAAACGCAGATGGGACTACGTGTTTCGGCAGTGTTGTCCGCCTTCCTCACAGTCAAAAACCTATATATAGATATACATACACACACGCACACACACACACACACGGTGTTATATACACACACATTCCATGATACACACACACGGTATGTTACATGTACACATTCCATGCCATACACACACACTGTGGTACACACATTCAATGCTACACAAACTGTATGTTACACACATACTGTATATATACACACACACAGACACACTCCATGCTCCACACATACACTGTATATTAAATCCACTCGTTCTCCATGTTTCACACATTTTCTCCAGACTACCAGGATTGGATTTAGACAAAGTGGGGACTTGGTTTAAAGTTGAGTCCTAAATGCTAAGTGCACCATTACACACCAACATTTAGGTTGCATTTACATGAGTTCAGACTGTTAAATGAGCATGTTCGACACTATTGAAGTCATTCTACGCTTGTTTCCCAGCCTCTTTACATAGGTTGATGAAGAATGGGATCAACCTGTCCCCATACTGTATCATGTTATCAGCAGGACGTCTCCTATTTACACTGGGCGCAGTGCAACTGAGAACAATGATTTGTGTTCCCCCATAAACAATCCAATCACCCAATGAATGAGCAGCATATTGCGGTAAGTAAGAGGTATATCATGAATCTGTCTGAAACATCTACATAAGCAAAGTTGTTAAGGAAAAATAAGACTTAAAAAAAAAAACAACAACTCACAAAGTGACACAAGGCGTATAGAGAATAAAGCACAAATACTGAAACTACTGAATAAGAGCTAATTACTCCAAAAAAGTGGAGAAACAGCAATGATGAATCGGGCTCTAAGTATTCAGTTTTCTTTCTTTAGTCTTTGTTCACTCACAGTATTTTTATCTGCTTCTGTAGAAGTCCGCTACCCTCAATAACCAGCAGGCAGTCGCGTACATCTTCGGTAAGAGGATTGGAGAACATGAGTTGCACTTTGCATGGTTGGTTTACTTTTGCAGATCCCATAGGCTACAAAACATAAGAGAAGGAAGGTTAGAGTAATACCTGGCAGCATCCTGCACGGAACACCAAACACAATGCTATCTAATATATAAAATACGCAGAAAAAATTAGCAATATTTGGCTTTTGGGTGAAATTTATGTAGAATCTAAAGAGTTCACGCTACAGTGATATTTTATCATGAAAGTTGGGCATTTATGTAGATGCATGTAATGGAGATTTTCTCATCTCAACCAATTTATTGAAACAAAAACCAACAACAGAAGTGGGTATACCTCCCCTACAATGACAATGTCTCAATAACTTGTCAATTACAGCTTGACAATGACATCTCTTGCTGTTCACAAGTGGAGTTATTGTCTGCTGAGGCATGGCATCCTGATCTTCTTAAAGGGCAGCCCTCAGATCATTGAGGTTCTGGGGTACAGAGTTATGAGCCTCTACACGGCGACTCAGCTAATTCCATAGATTATCTGTGGGATTCAGGTCTGGAGAAAGTGCAGGCCACTCTATTTGAGGTACCCCAGTTTCCAACAGTCGTTCCCTAATAATGCAAACTCAATGAGCTGGAGCATTGTAGTCCATAGGCTCGTCTGGTGACAACAGTGGCTGATGCATAGCGTTCTCCTTGATGTCTCTAACATCGTTGGTGGCCATTAATTTTGCGCAGCTTGAATTTACTTTCAGTAGTGAACAGCACTGAAGCCTACTAGTCCCTTGTCCAGCAAGACGATGATGTCTGTACCTGGTGGTGTGGTCAGGAACCATATCAGGTCTGTTAGCATGCACACCACGCTGATGTAAATGGTGTAGAATAGTTTGACATGACACTTGGGTGCCTCAAACCTCCCTTAAATGTGCCTGTAGTTGTGTGGCATTCATCATCCAGTTCCGAAGAGTATTGTGTGTTATGAAGTGGTCATCAGTGTGGGATGTGGCTAAAGGATCACCACGTCTATGCCTTTGTCTGACTCTTCCAGTCTCTCTGTATCTCTGCTTCAACCTGCTGATGAGACTCTGTGGCACTCTAAAGCTCAGTGGCTACTTCTGTCTGAGAACATCCTTCATGAAGCCTCGCAATGGCAAGCTACTGTCCATCAATTGTTAAGTGTCGTCTTGGTCTCATGATGTCAAAATATGAAGAGGACTGTTTAAATACCAATTCTAATTGAACCTCGATATTTATTGGGCGATTCATGGATAAAACACTTGTTGTGGATTTTGCCATTAAGGTCCTTGTTAGAGAACAGCAAGTTGTGCAAAGAGCACAGAAACATTGAACAGTTGGACATGTGCATTCCAAAGGTTAGAGAAGGTCACATTAAGTTCACCTGAAAAGGATAGACAGCATTTTAGGATCTTCCTGAAATATCACCCGAAAGCCAAATATCCCTAACAAATAAAAAATAGATTTTTTTCAGAATATCTGTACGTTTTATTGTATGCAATTTTTTAAATCAGGTGTACACATGGGTCTGATAAATCAAACTTGTAAATTCTGTACTAGAAATAAAAACTGACTTGTAATTCTGCCAAAGACGTGCTGCTGATTTGAAGAAAAAAAAAAAAAGAAAATACTCACTTCTCCTCGTTCACCACTGCTCCAGTCTCTGCAGCAAGCGTTCTGATGTGCTGCACATCTCAGTGTAACAGACGCCAAATAGTGACATCCCAGCTCAGAAGTGCGGGACAATGATGGAGGAAGGAGCGCGAGAGGACAGTTCCCTCTTTCATCATTGTTTTCAACTACATCACCCCCCCAACTCATGTGCCCCATAAAGGTTGCATGGTTTGCCACCATTGGTAGTACACCGCTGCTATAAGGCTATGTACGGCCCAGATGGTTCTTTCCATATAGGCAATACTATACATATTGTTGTGTACACCTGACACAGGATAACGCACTACAAATTACATCTCAATGTAGATTTCTTACTTTGATTATGATCTGGGGCATTGCTAGGTTGATGTCTTTTGCTACTAGAACTTTCTCCCAGGTTATATTCTGTTCTCCTACAGCAGCCACTCTTATCAAGTTGCCATCTTCAAGGTGCTTTCCATACTGTGAATAAGGAATTTGCAACAGGAGCCATTTCTCTGTGAATGGGATAGACCGAGTCATTAATAGTAGTTCAGACATATTGCAAATCATTATTAATTGTTTTGTGGAATGTGTCTGGTTTTGTGCATATCATTTCACCCTGCTTGTAGAGGGTGGGAATGGCAGGATGGAGCACCAATTGTTATAGGCGTTGTCTAATACCTACAATGCCCCTTATAAATATTTGAAGCAAAACCGGTGAAAGAACAGGCTCTGCTTCACAAAAGAAAGTAATATTAAAAATTGTATTTATTCAGCACAACACATTTTGGGGGCATACCGTCCCTTTCCTTAGGTGCAACATGAATACATACATGCCTTATCCACTTTATAAAGCTCTCACTTAAAATTACAGACATGTGATATATATTATAGGATCAACAACAATCAGCTTATACTTCCATACAAAGCATCATATTCTATACCATGATCAGATTACAAAAAACATAATACCTGCAATAAAAACAGCAGCATCAATTACATTTGGATCAGTTAAAAAATATCGCAAAACACTGATAATTATCAGGCCATATTGCAAAAGCCCCATGCAATATCTAAGAACGTCAGGTATTCTCTATAGTGAAATTAAGGCTCTCAGGAGCAAGGTAAGCTAGCTAAAAATCCAAAAAGATTCCCTATTGATCAACCTTTGTAGCTGATTGGGGATATTTTCAGGAATTTGTTCTATAATATGTACACATCAATTGGATGGATTTTTGGAATGTTGTATAGCAAAATGCTTAGGCTTAAGCCACACGGCATGAAAATCGGAGAGACTGGAATGCGATAAAACATCGCATTCCACTCGGACCAACATTAGCCTGTGTGTCAGCGCACATGAGCGATTATTTTCTCGGCCCCAATCGGACCGAGAAAACAATCGCAGCATGCTACGACTGTAATGCGAGACTCTTTCTCTCGCACCCATTCAAGTCTATGGGGTGAGAGAAAGATCGCACTGCACTCGCAGTACACCGGTATACCGCGAGTGGAGGGCGAGAATCGCAATAGCCGGCTACGGAGGAGAGAGGGAGATAAATCCCTCCCTCTCCTCCTCCGTGCTGGCCCGCCCCTCCTCAGTGCTGGCCCACCCCTCCTCAGAGCCGGCCCGCCCCTCCTCAGAGCTGGCCCGCCCCTCCTTAGAGCCGGCCCGCCTCTCCTCAGCGCTGGCCCGCCCCTCCTTAGAGCCGGCCCACCCCCCCCCGCAGCTGAGGTCCGATCGCATGATCGGACCTCAGTCGTAATAACACTCGCATTACACTCTGCTCCTGCTGTGCTGCCAGTGTGAGCCGAGTGTCATGTGAGGATCTCATTAGTCCCCGTGTGGCCCCAGCCTTAGATAAACTATGCTTCATCACACCATTACGTATATTTTGCCTATGTTTGTTAATTCGATTGTGTAATGGTTGTATAGTGTGGCTTACAATCACATCCTAAAAGATATAAGACATATAACAGAATACAATTAAGAGGATGATCAATAGGGAAAATCTCTTTAGTAATATTTGATCAAAAATCTCTGCAACCAAGAGGGATCATCCAACAGCATAGACACTTACGTCCTCCACAGCGAGATAACTCTTTAGATTCCAAAAAGACTGGGGGACAATATCCAAATTACCCATTGCTTATACTCATAGTCGTCTTCATTTTTCTATTACGCTTAGCAATTCTACTGGGTGCTATACATTTTTTTTAATTTCTATACCATCTGAAAATAATATTTGGACTTTTTAGTAGACAATTAGATAAAATTGGATCATTCTGTAGGATGAATCACTATTTAATAATAATCAAATACTATTATGTGATTTATTGAATGTGGTTATGAAACTCATTTTATTTCCCCCCCTCCAACCATCGGGACTTCTCATTTCTTTGTCCCTGAACCTCTTATTTAGAGTCTGATTCCCTATTAAACACTTCATCTTTTGTGCAGTTTTTACATATTCTCCAATATTGTCCATTGGGAATATTCCTTAACCATTGTGGGAGATGTGCACTACTATATTCAAGGTAACTATTTACGTCAACTTTTTTTTTTTTTAAAAAAAGTCGCCGTAACAATATGGCCTTCAGTAGTTTTCATAATTCTTACATCCAAAAACTCCACTTTGCTTTCCAACCAAGTGAATGTAAAAGATAGACATCAAGAGTTCTTGCTCAATTCATTAATAAACATTTGGGATTACTCCATTGTGCTATCCTAACAAAAAAATAAATCATCGATAAATCAACAGTAGAAAAAGATGTGACCCATCAACAGGAAAGTCTGGCCAATAAACAGGGACTCGAAATGCCCTATGAACACATGACATCTCCATTCAGTGAAACAGCCGATGGGGACAGAAGATGCGGGCTGCAAAGATGAAGTGTGGTGGCAGCCACTGAAGATGTGGATGGCAGGCAGAGAAGTGTGGTGGTGGCCACTGAAGATGAGCACAGAAGATGCAGCAACACCAGCGCTGTTCCTGATGATGATTTGTTTGACTGTGGTGACAGAATCTGTGGTCCAGCGCTGCTGTCACTCATTCTGCTTCTATCACTGTCCTTGTCCCATTTCAAGGAAACAGGTGGCAAGGACAGATGCAGGCAATGTGGTGACAGGGAAAGAATATCTGTGAGGCGGCACAAATGTATGGTCACTTCTCCATCAGCCCCCCAAAATAGAACGTTGTTGGGACAATATTAACAGGAGCTGCGTTAAGGGACTGTATACAGAGAATGGTACGGAAATTTAAGATAAATCAATTGCATGACCCATTTAAATGAGGCTTTTTTTGCATTTATTTATAGCTGTTGTTTTGCATTCAGAGTCAGGTTGCGGAAAAAAAGGAGGGAAATAGCAAATATTAAACAATAAAGGGGTTCTCCACTACTTTGATTTTGATATTATATTTTTGGATAGGTCTTCAATATCAGATTGGTGGAAATTGAGGGGGCAGGTTTGTCAGCACACTGATGTAAACGTGTGATTGAGAAGAACATCACATATCTATCACACTGCACTCTGTCACTCACTACAGAAAAGCTCCATAAATTGGCTGCAGTGCCAGAGAGTGGTCATTAAATAGTGTGATGGTTCAGTGGTGTGTCAATCCATAACACTTTTTACATCCTTGTATTGCTAAACCTGCTAGAAGCTGATGACGGTTTGGGGTGTCTGATATTGAACTTGACCTTATGAGATATTAATTACCTGTTCTATAGCTATCCTAGTGATTGGTCATAAATATTAGTGTACTGAAAAACCCCTTTAAAAGGTAGGGTGTTGTGTTTTTTAATTTCTGTAATAATAGTGATTTTGGAATCAATTATTTTTAATACAAAATTAAATTCATTGTTTATTTAGTTTTTATTTAATTCTATTTTTACTGAAACACTGGGGGGGCTGTCATCTTGGAGTAACGACAGTTACTCACCTCAAATATGGCAGCTCTCTGTGCATTGGGTCTCATGGTCGGACTCCGACCCTATTCTCAAACACTGAGAGCTCCCTGCTGTGAGCTGGACATGCCCCCTGGGCTGTCCAGATCACAGTAGAGGGAGGAGATCGCCACCATCTCTGTGGAGCTCACAGCATATGTTGTGTGCTGCATTTTCCACCTGTAAACCGCTCAGGGTGGGGTGAGTACCGGTGCCGTGATTTTACCCTAACTGATTCTGGGATGCTGCTCCCCCCGCCAACCCCCCCACTCTGCTGCTTACCACCCCACTCTGCCGCCCACCCCCCCCCTCCCCTGCGTGTGCTCACCTCGGACCTCCGCTCCTAGCAGCTCCTCACTGCTCTGTGCTGTGATCACTGATGGGAGGAATGGACACCAGGCTGACAGGACAGGCTGCCGGGAGCGCAGGTTTGAGGTGAGTGCATGTGGCTGGGAGCGGTGATCACGGCGTGACATCTGTAGTACAGTGTTGGTCTCAGACTGCAGATCACCCCCCCTTGCAGCATGTCACCTTGGAGCTCCGATCCTGGCTGGCAGCTACTCTTACCAGCCTGGTGTCTTGGCAGTTCCTCCTCTCAGCGCTTAGAGCACAGTATATGGGGGCAGAGTATAGGGGGAACGGTATACAGTAGGGCAGAGTATATGGGGCATAGAATACATTGAGGCACGGTATATGGAGTTATAGGAATATCGGGGCACAGTAAATGAGGGTCACAGGAATATCTGGGCACAGTATATGGGGTCACAGGAATATCAAGGCACAGTATATGTGGTCACAGAAATATTGGGGCACAGTATATGGGGTCACAGGAATATCGGGGCACAGTATATGGGGATACAGGAATATCTGAGCACAGTATATGGCGTCACAGGAATATCGGGCACAGTATATAAGGTCACAGGAACATCGGGGCACAGTATATGGAGGTCACAGGAATATCAGGGCAGAGTATATGGGGCATATTATGCAGTGGGGCACAGTATGCAGTGGAGCACTATGCCAGCTGTCCTTGGTGACACTTTAGACATATCAGGATCACTTTGTAGGCTCCAACAAAATGGCTCCGCACTGTGATCCTAAACTTCATCTTCCCTTATCCTTTTGGAAACTCCCAGAACGAGAGAGGGGGAGGTGACATCAAACATGAGAGCAGATTCCTCCCACTTTACTACAGTTGTAATGTGAGCTAGTTGTACAGTAGGATTTTAGCAGCTGCTCCCCCTAGTGTTTCTATATTTTGGTCAATTAAAAATAATAATATTTAAACAAAACATTTAAACATTAATAATTTACATTTTTTCAGTTATTGATTTTTTTTTTGTTGACAATACCTTCCCTTTAATAAGGAATTAAAAAATTGCAGCCAAGGCAGCGAGTAGATGAACTATTATCAACTTGACAGCTGTCATTCAGCACTTCAGGAAGCTTTGGTGTGTCACCAGATATCACAATATATAATTAGATCATTAGACCTAATGACTTATGAAGTTAGTTTAACAAGCCATGTCTGTTGTGAATGTTAGTTATGTCTTGACTGCTGGGAGGCTCCCTCTGGTGGCCAGGAAGGGTTTGGACAGAGACCAGGTGTGTTGTGCAGTAAGTCCTTGTTGAAGAAACATGTGGAGCCGGCAGTTCCTGCAGCAGCGCCTCCTGACCCTGTTTTGGTACAAGGGGATCTGGAGTATGAGGTTGAAAAAATTCTGGATTCCCGTCGCAGTAGGTGTCAGCTTCAGTACCTTGTGAAATGGAAGGGTTATGGGCAGGAGGATAACTCTTGGGTTGTGGCTTCTGACATTCATGCGGACAGGTTGGTTCGCGCCTTCCGTCATGCTCATCCCGAGCAACCCGGTGGCGTGGGTGAGGGTTCGGTGACCCCTCCTCAAGGAAGGGGTACTGTTGTGAATGTTAGTTATGTCTTGGCTGCTGGGAGGCTCCCTCTGGTGGCAAGGAAGGGTTTGGACAGAGACCAGGTGTGTTGTGCAGTGGGTGTTTCCTTTCCTAACTCTCCGCTTATTTAAGTCCTGGTCTGATTGCAGGCTGTTGCTGGATGTCAGTTGTTCTTTGTATTTTCAGCCTGCTTAATCCTGCTCTACATCACATCCACTCCAGATAAGTTCTTGCTCTTTATTTATTGCCTGGTTCTTTTGCTTATCTGGGTTTGTCATTTGTTGTGGTTGGTTTCAGTTTATTTCCTTCCAGGGATTTTCCCCCTCAGTGGATTGTTGAGGAACTCCCTGCAGTTCTGTGTGGAGTATAGCTCCTTTGGGTCCATGTGTTTATGGCTTGTTGAATTTGTTATAATTCTTGTTTTCTGTTCATTGGTATGACAAGGGCACCTGGTATAGGATGGAGTTCAGATCGAGCGATCTGAGGGCCTTTTTGTACTATCAGGAAGTTGGTATTTTGCAGGGTTTTACTCTGGCCACCATCAATCCCTTTCCTGTCCTTTCCTATTTTAGTCAGCGGGGGCCTCACCCTTTGCTACTCCTGTCATCTACCTGTGTATTGTGTTTTTCCTATATCACCGCAGTCTTTGAATGTGGGGGGCTTGCTATTCTTGTCTATTTTCTGAGGCAGAGAGTTATTCATCTTTCCTACCTTTAGGATAGTTAGTTCTCCGGCTGGGTTCGCGGTGCACAGGATGTTAGTTCACCCCTCGGCTACTTCTAGTTGTGTTGGTTAGTAAGGGGATGGCGGCCAGATTAGTTGCCAATGCTCTTGTCACCTTTTTGCCAATGATTTGTGGTGATCTTCCATGGTTCCGGATCATAACACATGTCAAAATGCTATATAATCTTTTATAAAAACGCATCTCAGTCTCTGCTAACCCAGCCTGATTGACAGCTCCTCAGTGTCCCTCCTCTCTGCTCAAATCTCACACTGCTAAGTATAAGCTGTCGCTGTCAATCAGACTGTGCGGGAGGGGACTGAATACACTTGGACTCATATGTTCTCTTTTCTTTACCTGGATTAATAAAATGCTCATTTTAATATAGGGATTATACAGCTATCCTGACATGGATTCTAAAGATAAATACACCAGTCTTATCAGGTCTAAACAATTTATATAATAACATATGCACATTCCTATTGCGTAATCTGGCGACAGATCTGCTTTGACCATTGCTTATAGTGTATATTATCATTAATTCACACCTTATGATTTGCACTCTACATTTTCTGTGTGCTATACAGCCCATGGATGGTGTGTACCAATCATATTAGTGCTAATCTAATCTCTGTTAAATCCAGTATGTTTTGCGGATGAGCATAGCTATTTTTACAGCACATCTCAAGCATAATAATAGCAACAATACATGTGTTTATGAATATTATTCCACTACAACCTTTTTTTTTAGGATATAGCTCCAGATTTTCTTCCTGATGACACAACAGTTGAATTCCAAATTAAGGGAGATTTGTTTCACCCCTCTTAGTTTGGAAACATCATAAAACTTCATAGAAACACAGTTGGGAGTAGATGAGATTAGAAGACATTTCTCAATTAAATGCAAGCAAGAAATCAGATAATTTCCCTCAAAATTATAGGGACACAGGTTTTATTTCCAAGTTGGCTATGTGCGCACTTACCGGATTTCGCCGCGGATTTTTTGCAGTTTTGCTGCATGTTTCGCTGCAGAAAATGTTCATAACATCTCTGCAGTGAATCACCAGCAAAACCTATGGGCAAAAAAAATCCTGTGCGCACTAGGCGGAATTTAACAGCTGCATGTTTTGCTACGGGATTCCCGCAGCAAAAACAATTGCATGTCAATTCTTTTCCGCACGTCGCTGCGGGATTTCACTACAATGACTCCAATGTTAATCGTGAAATCCCGCAGGGAATAATGCAGGCAGCAAATTCTGTGCGGTTCACTGCGTTTTCCTGCGTTATTCCCTGCGGTATTTCGCGGTTTACCTCCGGTAATGTACATCGCCTGTCTGGCTTTGCAGGGAGGTGATGTCATTACAGGAAGAGGAAGCAAAGCAGAGAGTAAACAAACACACAGATCACACTCACACAGACATCACAGACATAGAACACAGACACAGACACATAGAACACACATAGAAATCAAACGGAAATATAGAAAACAAAGAACGTGGGCTCCGCTGCATATTTACTGTCCAGCCGACGTAAGCACACAGCGGCGGCCCGGTATTCTCAGGCTGGGGAGGGAGAGGGGCAGGGTTAATGTCCCCCGCCTCACTCCCCCTCCCGCAGCCGAGAATATCAGCCGCAGCTGCCCCGGGACTGTCGCATGCATTATGCGGCAGTACCGGCGTGTCCTCGGCTCTTCCTGCCGCCGTGTAGCAGTGGCGGTCAGGGTAATACAAGGGGTTAATGGTGGTGGATCACCGCCATTAACTCCAGGCTTGATCATGGCAGCGTCTATGAGACAGCAGACATGATCAACCCGTAAGTAAAGTGAATAAACACACACACCGAAAAATCCTTTATTTTAAATAAAACAAACAAGCCTCGTTAACCCTTTTATTAACCCCTCCCGAAACAAAGCTCTGGCGTAATCCACAGCTCCAGCATAATCCACAGCTCCGGCGCTGCTTACATCCAGCCGCGACTGTCACAGCGCTGAATGAATGCAGCAGACAGCAGAGGTAATTACCGGTCATTTCCCACGGCCGGTAATGTGAACGCACTGCCGACCGTGGGAAATGCAGCGATCTGTCCTCTATCTATCTGTCTATCTATCTATCTGTCTGTCTATCTATCTATCCCTCTATCTATTCTTCTGTCTCTTTATCTATCTATCAGAGTGAAATGACTTTTTTTTTTTTCAATGTGCTTTATTGCATTGAATGCAATAAAGCACATCCCAACCCACACGCGGCAAAACCGCGGCAATACCGCGAACAATACCGCGGTGAAACTGCAGAAAACCGCATGCGGTTTTCGGGTGCAGTTTGCCGCGGTTTTTTACCGCGGGTGCGGTAATCTTTGAATAGCTGCGGAATTTTCTTAAGAAAATTCCATTTTCCAGTGCGCACATAGCCTAAGAGAATGAATGTATAATGTGGTCAGATTATCTTCAGTTACAGATACCAACTGATTATATACAGCATGTGAATTTATTGTCAGATCTGGAAGGATTTATGGTATACTTATAAATTTGCCTGTTTCGTGTCTTTGTAGAATTTGTTATCACTATACTCAGAAGCCACAATGAACAGATTAACGTTTAAGGCTCTTACTTCTAGCATCTTCTCCTATTGATTCTTCATATTATACAGGACTCTAACTTACATTGCTTTGTATATCACGACATTCAGCATGCACAGCAGAACATATCTCCGATGTGTTTACAGAGTCTCCATCCACACAGTGGTATCTCCCAACTCAAAAGATGGAAGTCTCACACAGTTGTGAAAATAGTGAGACAGTGGAGAAACCCCACTTCTGTCAACTTTTAAAAGACCAAAGAGTTACCAAATTGGGGAGGAAAATACTTTGACTTTTCCTAATTAGATATGTTTGAGAAATATTTTATAGAGGTTCTAGGTCCTTTTTGGGTCCAATCTGCTGTTTCTCCTTCCTGTATTCCATTTTCTCTGCCAAATTGTTGTCTTGTTTATATCACTCATAAGCGGGCTTTACACGCTACGATATCGTTATTGAATTATCGTCGGGGTCACAGTGTTTGTGACGCACATCCGGCTTCATTAACGAGATCGCAGCGTGTGACACTTATGAGCGACCTTAAACGATCGCAAAAGCAGCCAAAATCGTTTGCCGTGAAGAGATCGTCCTGAAACAAAAAATCGTTTAATGATAATTATTAGCAATGTTGTTCCTCGTTCCTGTGGCAACACACATCACTGTGTGTGACACCGCAGGAGCGACAAACATCTCCTTACCTGCCTCCACCGGAAATGAGGAAGGAAGGAGGTGGGCGGGATGTTACGTCCCGCTCATCTCACCCCTCCGCTTCTATTGGACGCCTGCGTCGCAGAGTAGGTATGTGCGTGTGACGCTGCCGTAGCGATAATGTTCGCTACGGCAGCGATCACCACATATCGGCCGTACGACGGGGGCGGGTGCTATCGCGCTCGACATCGCTAGCCGATGCTAGCGATGTGGCAGCGTGTAAAGCCCGCTATAGTCGTGAGCACTTAGTTTAGTACAGAGAGGCAAAGTACTCCTATACTGTGGTAAGAACTTCTACACGACAGGCCACAGTGAGCTAGCAGTGCAAAAATGATGTATTTGAAAATGAAGTCAATGACATAATTTGAAAAATAGCTTATACACAAGTCTATCAAACTTGTTGAGAACAGCCTTACATTGAATTGCACTTTAATGGGTTTAACATGTAGCATAAACAAGTATAAAAGGCCCTATAAATTAATACCATCCATAATTGTTTTATATGAATAGATAGTATAGATTTTCTTTACCTTCTTTAGGCCCAAGGTTTATGTACTTGGAGTCCTTCCAGAACTGGACACCTGGTTTTCCTCGGTGCTTCAAGGATTGTGCACTAAAGCTCAGCTTTAATGTCTTGGCAACAGGGAGCAAATTAACAGATAATAAAGCCAAATTGATGGTTTGTCCAAGTTGTGGGGACTCTGTTAGCTTAAACTTCAGCAGTAATTTAGCATCACTTAGTGGACGGTTTGGTTGTTCATTATCAGGGACTGGTCCATGTTCAGGTGATACACCATTAGAAGAAAATCCATTGGAGAGGTTACGGTGTGGCACACCATTTGAAGTTATGCTCAGTCTACTTAATCTTTGCAGAGCTTTCTCGAAAGACTTCCTTTCTTCAATCGTTCCTTATTAACATTGTAAAAGAAAAATACGTAAGCAATAAAACTGCATTTTCTTACACACCTGAACTTTTCTGATGTTCTAAAATGATTCTTATATTCCCAACATGATATAATTCCCATTATGCACATTGGGATAACAACCAAACTTGAGAATAACTACTGGGTCCTCACCATTGCTCCGATGTGAATGGAGCAGTGGTTAATCGTGTGCACTCTACTTCATTCATTATTAATGGGTCCTCTGGAGATAGCCAAGCATTCCACTTGGTTGATTTTTCAGTAGAGATAAGCAAACCCGAAGTTCGTTGTTTGGTACGAACTCAGACTTTTCTAAGAAAAAAAAGATTGGATTCGGAGTTCGGGTTCTTTACGAATGCAAACCACTTCATGTAAGCATCGCTGTGCTCGGGTATGAATGGTGCTCGGCCCAGTGTGAGATGCTTGAAGTGTTTGATCGGCTTGCACTATAGGTAACAACAGCATGATCGGATGTAGTGTGCAGCAAACAAAAAAAATGGAAAAAACCCGCCCACCCTTCACCTGGAAGGGTTCTGTTTATGGCTGGCTGCATGTGGGCGGAAACTTGAACTGCCAATCACTGACTTCAAATGAAGTTCAAGTCCTGGTCCAAAACCGAACTATAAAAAAGTTCAGCTGGACAAGCAGAACTTTAACTTCAATGGGTCAGCTCATCTCTAATCTTCAGCACTCTCTTTAAGGCCCCCTTCACACGTCCGTGATACACGTGCGTGTTTGGTCCGTTTCCGTATATACCGGAGACACGGCCAAACGTGCACCAATGTTAATCTATGATTGTGGTCACACGTCCGTTATTTCATTATGTCCGTGTGTGCGTGTCCGTGATCCGTATGTGTTTGCGTTTGGCACGGATGCATGTCCGTTATCTGCACGGAGCACGCACACGTGGACACAATGAAAGTCTATGGGTATGTGCACACACGTTAGTAAACACGTATGCATATACCTATAGTCCGTGTCCGTTTGGTGTTTTTATTTCTAGTGATGTCGGCTATTCTTTCTATTTCTGTGTATGTCCGTCAATCTCCCTGAGTCCGTCGGTCAGTCTCTCTGTCGGTCTCTCTGTCTGTCTGTCCCTCTCTCACAGTCTGTCGGTCAGTTTCCCCCCTCTCTCATACTTACCGTTCCCCGATCTCCGGCGCAGCGCTGCACGGCATTCACACTGCTGCGGCGGCTTTTACTATTTTGAAAAAGCCGGCCGCCCATTAAACAATCTCGTATTCCCTGCTTTCCCCGCCCACCGGCGCCTATGATTGGTTACAGTGAGACACGCCCCCACGCTGAGTGACAGGTGTCACACTGCACCCAATCACAGCAGCCGGTGGGCGTGTCTATACTGTGCAGTAAAATAAATAAATAAATAATTAAAAAAAAACGGCGTGCGGTCCCCCCCAATTTTAATGCCAGCCAGATAAAGCCATACGGCTGAAGGCTGGTATTCTCAGGATGGGGAGCTCCACGTTATGGGGAGCCCCCCACCCTAACAATATCAGTCAGCAGCCGCCCAGAATTGCCGCATACATTATATGCGACAGTTCTGGGACAGTACCCGGCTCTTCCCGATTTGCCCTGGTGCCGTTGGCAAATCGGGGTAATAAGGAGTTATTGGCAGCCCATAGCTGCCAATAAGTCCTAGATTAATCATGTCAGGTGTCTATGAGACACCCTCCATGATTAATCTGTAAGTTACAGTAAATAAACACACACACACCAGAAAAAATCCTTTATTAGAAATAAAAACACACACACATTCCCTGGTTCACCACTTTAATCAGCCCCGAAAAAGCCCTCCATGTCCGGCGTCCTCCAGGATGCTCCAGCGTCGCATCCAGCGCTGCTGCATGGAGGTGACAGGAGCTGCAGAAGACACCACCGCTCCGGTCACCTCCACGCAGCTAATGAAGACAGCCGCGCGATCAGCTGAGCTGTCACAGAGGTTACCCGCTGTCACTGGATCCAGTGACAGCGGGTAACCTCAGTGACAGCTCAGCTGATCGCGCGGCTGTCTTCATTAGCTGCGTGGAGGTGACCGGAGCGGTGGTGTCTTCTGCAGCTCCTGTCACCTCCATGCAGCAGCGCTGGATGCGACGCTGGAGCATCCTGGAGGACGCCGGACATGGAGGGCTTTTTCGGGGCTGATTAAAATGGTGAACCAGGGTATATGTTTGTGTGTTTTTATTTCTAATAAAGGATTTTTTCTGGTGTGTGTGTTTATTTACTGTAACTTACAGATTAATCATGGAGGGTGTCTCATAGACACCTGACATGATTAATCTAGGACTTATTGGCAGCTATGGGCTGCCAATAACTCCTTATTACCCCGATTTGCCAACGGCACCAGGGCAAATCGGGAAGAGCCGGGTACAGCCCCAGAACTGTCGCATATAATGTATGCGGCAATTCTGGGCGGCTGCTGACTGATATTGTTAGGGTGGGGGGCTCCCCATAACGTGGAGCTCCCCATCCTGAGAATACCAGCCTTCAGCCGTATGGCTTTATCTGGCTGGCATTAAAATTGGGGGGGACCGCACGCCGTTTTTTTTTAATTATTTATTTATTTATTTTACTGCACAGTATAGACACGCCCACCGGCTGCTGTGATTGGGTGCAGTGTGACACCTGTCACTCAGCGTGGGGGCGTGTCTCACTGTAACCAATCATAGGCGCCGGTGGGCGGGGAAAGCAGGGAATAGGAGATTGTTTAATGAGCGGCCGGCTTTTTCAAAATAGTAAAAGCCGCCGCAGCAGTGTGAATGCCGTGCAGAGCCGGTGATCGGGGATCGGTGAGTATGAGAGAGGGGGGGACACTTCAGTCACTCGGGGGATTAGCGGTCACCGGTGAATCCTTCACAGGTGACCGCTAATCAGTACTCGACACAGACAGAGCCGCGGTATGAGGATGAAGTCGGGTGAAGTTCACCCGAGTTCATTCTCATCGCGCAACTCTGTCTGCTGTCAGCCGACATTTATAAACGACATTGTGCATCACACACACGGACATTACACACGGACATTACACGTACACATACACGTTAATTCCACACGCACACACGGACGTTCTGCACACAAACACGGCTAGCATACGCAATTCACACAGGTGCCACACGGACCATAAAAACGGACACAAAAACGGGACACGGACCCGAAAAACGGCCCGTAACACACGTGCGTGTTTTTCACGGACGTGTGAAGGGGGCCTAAGAGTGAATGGATCAGCAGTGCGCATGATCAACCATTGCTCCATTAACACAGGGAACTTTAGAGCAGACGTTCTTGAAATCAGCATGAGTCCCAGCAGTTAGACCCTTAAACGATTGGAAGGCTATCCCCGATCCCTTGGATAGGGGATAACTACCAGACTTGAAAATACTCCTTTAGGACTTAATGGCCTGCAAGTGAAAGGCTGTCCAGCTTGTTGGGCTTACATTCTTTTAATAATTGTATTTGTTTTGTTATTTTGAAACAATTCATATTTGAAGTCTTAATACACTCTTAGGGGTACTTTACACGTTGCGAAATCGCTAGCATTTGCTAGCAATGACCAGCGCGATAGCACCCGCCCCATCGTACATGCGATATCTTGTGATTGCTGCCGTAGCGAACATAATCGCTACGGCAGCTTCACACGCACATACCCTCAAGGGGGAGGTGCGTTCGGCGTCATAGCGACGTCACCGCGATGTCACTAAGCGGCCGACCAATAGAAGCGGAGGGGTGGGGATGAGCGGTACGTAACATCCCACCCACCTCTTTCCTTCTGCATTGCCGGTGGACGCAGGTAAGGAGATGTTTGTCATTCCTGCGGCTTCACACACAGCGATGTGTGATGCCGCAGGAGTAACAAACAACATCGTATCTCCTGATGTAGCGACATTATGGAAATGAACGACGTTACACAGATCAGCGATTTTTTACGCTTCTGTGCTCATTCATCGTCGCACCTAGGATTTACACGTTGCAATGTCGCTACCGGCGCCGGATGTGCGTCACTAACGACGTGATCCCGACGATATATCGGTAGCGATGTCGCAACGTGTAAAGTACCCCTTAGTGTTGTTGTGTTTATTCCCATTGAATGGTTCAAAGCCAACTAATTATCTAACACTATAATGCATAAGGATAGCTAAAGATACATGTAATTAATGGAGAATCATAAATATTGATCAAGTTAAAGGCATATACGGTAATATGTTAATATATGTTAATACCTTTCTTAATGTGCCACATACCTTCATCATACTTATAGGTGTGTGTAATATCATCACGTTCATCTGTGCCCACGCACTTTGTACTGATACGATAGCCAACCAAATGTGGGTCACAGAAAGTTTTTTCTTTCTTTGTGCCATATATTGTATATTTCACACAGTCTGCATTGACCATGGAATAAACAAAGGGTCCATCATAGGTAAGGTACACATCACCTTCTTTTATTGCATTTACAGAGGTAGGGCCACAGCAGAATATTCCTATTCGGAAGCAAACAAAGTAGTTAGCACAAGTGACTTCCTTTGGTAAGGACCTATAATTTGTTGGGCTCCTACCATTGCTGGTTTCCTGGGGGGTTGGATCTAGGACTTGCCACCCTCCATAACCTGGTGGTAAGTCTTTTCTTGCCATCCAGCATTCACACCATACATGAAAATTCCTAGAAGAGAACATAATGTTTGCATAACTGATATTTTCAAATAATGGATCAGTAAAGTAACGCATACACATATATTAGTGATCTGTATATAGACAATGTGTTATAAGATTCCAGTGCGGATGGGAATTGGCCAGTCTCCTTGAAGGAATATTTGTTCCCATCCCATGGAGGAAAACAGTTTGTTTAGTTCTGATAACTTTGAGACTTTTACAGTTCAGGTTCACTCATCCTTACTCTTCCTGAATATAGTATGTGCAGTTTTACAGCAGTTTTAGCCCCTTAACGACCACGGGCAGTAAAATTACGTCATAGAGGTCATAGTGTTAATCTCCCCTGGCTGCTGCCAGCAGCAGTGGGAGATCGGCGCACATCTCAGCTGATTTATATAGTTGACATGCTAGGCACGAGTGGAATCCCTATCCGCCCATGCCATTTAAGCCCTTAAATGGTACTGTCAATATGTGACAGCGTCATTATAATTGTGATCATGCTAAAACTTTACTCACAGGCCTCCACCGGAAATCACGTGACGTGATCATGTGGATCCGGTGGTTGTCATGGTAGCACAGGGCTATGTGATGACAGGACTAAGGTCCTGTAAAAAAACAGCCGAGTACTGGCTGTTACAAGAGATGATCATTTCTGCCAATCTGAGCGGTGCTGCTCTGATCAGGAAACATGAATGAGCAATCAGACAGCTAGATGGACAACTAGCCCCCTAGGGGGACTAGTAAAATAAAAAAAAAAAGTTTAAAAGAAAGTTTTGAAAGATTAAAAAATAATAGCAAAACCTAAAAGTTCAAATCACTTTAGGTATAGAAAAATAGCAGGCACGCACCGGTTTGTTGGGAGTTTTTCAGAATTTATTCTTCAGACATACAGTGGTGGGATAAGAGTGCTGTTCAATTCACCCCCCCATTCGCTACATTGAAAATTGAAGGGTTAAAAAAATAAAAAATATACACACATTTGGTATCGCCGCGTTCAGAAACGGCCAATCTATCAAAATATAAAATCAATTAATCTGATTGGTAAACGGCGTAGCGGCAATAACATTTCAAAGGCCAAAATTACGTTTCTTGGTTGATGCAAATTTTGCGCAAAATGGAATACCAGGCGATCAAAACGTAGCATCTGCGCAAATATGGTACAATTAAAAATGTCAGTTCGAGACGCAAAAAAAAAGCCATCACTGAACCCCAGAACCCGAAAAATGAGAATGCTATAGGTCACGAAAAATGGCGCAAAACATACGCCACTTTTTTCTGACAAACGTCTGATTTTGTTTAACCCTTTAGATAAAAGTAACCTATTCCTGTTTGGTGTCTATGAATTCACACCGATCTGAGGCATCACAACTACACATCAGTTTTACCATATAGGGAACACTGTGAATAAAATATCTCAAAAACAATAGTGCAATCGCACTTTTTTTTGCAATCTTTCCGATTTTTTATTTTTTTTGCCATTTTCTAGTGCACTATATGGTAAAACTATTGGTTTCATTTAAAAGTCCTGCTCGTTCCACAAAAAACAAGCTCGCACAAGACCATATTGACTGAAAAATAAAAGTTACGTTTCTCGGAAGAAGAATGGCAAAAAAATCCAAAACGGGAAGCGCCGTTTGGGAAGGGTTTAAGTAGTTCCATGACGTCCCATAATTGCCTTGAATAAATCATTTATAGGAAGGCTTTTTATAAAATGAGATGGTAGGCATACACTTATAGATGTTCCCAATGATCTTTTAAGTCACAGACAATATTTGATGGTTACGGTATGTTGACTATTTGCCTTACCAGATACTGTCGTTACTTTCTTTAGGAAGTTTCTTTCCAGTTGTGTCATAATACTCATCAATTATCAGATTGTTACTTGTATCGTGAGCAGAATTAAAGTTTGTGACCACACGTGTCGGGATTCCTAAGCTTCTCATCACTGGAGAAAAGGAGGCAAAAAGGAGCTATTCAATCTACTTATATAGGTCTGTATTCATCTACAGAAAATAAATTTAAAAATAACACATGTTTAGGCCCTGTGCACACTGGAAAACGGAATTTTCTTAAGAAAATTCCGCAGGGTCTGAAAGATTACCGCACCCGCGTTAAAAATCCATGGCAAACCGCATTTGCGGCGGTTTTACCGCGGTATTGTTCGCGGTATTGCTGCGGTTTTGCTGCGTGCAGGTTGGTACATGTGTTTTAATGCATTCAATGCAATAAAGCACATTGAAAAAAAAAGAAAAAAAAAAAGTCATTTCCTTTTGAGATAGATAGTAGATAGATAAATAGACAGATAGAAGAATAGATAGAGGGATAGATAGATAGAGTCCCTGTGAGCACACGCTGCATTTCTCCCGACGGTAGTGAGTTCACATTACCGGCCGTGGGAAATGACCTGTGGTTACCTCTGCTGTCTCGTTGCGAGGCTGCATTCAGCACTGTGTGTCAGTCGCGGCTGGATGCAAGCATCGCAGGGCGTGGATTACGTCGGAGCTATGTGTTTTGGAGGGGTTAATAAACGGGTGAAACAGGGGCTTTTTTGTGTTTTAATTAAAAAAAAGGATTTCTCGGTGTGTGTGTTTTTTTCACTTCACTTACGGGTTGATCATGTCAGCTGTCACATAGACGCTGCCATAATCAAGCCTCTACTTAGTGGCGGTGATGTACTGCCATTAACTCATTATTACCCTGATTGCCACCGCATCACGGCAACTGGAAGAGCCGGGGACACTCCGGTACTGCCACATAATGGATGCGAAAAACTGTGGAAATAGAAAGCGCAATAGGGTCTTACCCGGTATATACCAAGAGAAGTGGAAGATTGGCACTCACCTCAAAGAGTTGTGCGAGTCACAACTCCTGTATAAGCATGTGGTATTAAGGTGAATTCTGCTGCAGCCCCCGTGGTAGATAACAGAGAGTAATAATGGAGAAGGGGTTTTATGCCGCGCTATTCACCAGGCACAAGGACGAGAAGATATTCAATGTTCCTTTATTGTAGCTTGAGACTACGCATTTCAGGAGCTCTGCTCCCTTCATCAGGACATAAGGCACACAATTAACATCTTAGATATGTTAATTTTGTGCCTTATGTCCTGATGAAGGGAGCAGAACTCCTGAAACGCGTAGACTCAAGCTACAATAAAGGAACATTAAATATCTTCTCGTCCTTGTGCCTGGTGAATAGCGCGGCATAAAACCCCTTCTCCATTGTTACTCTCTGTTACGTAATGGATGCGACAGTCCCGGGGCAGCTGCGGGCTGATATTCTCGGCTGCGGGAGGGGGGGGGGGGACATTAACCCTGGCCCTCGCCCTCCCCAGCCTGAGAATACCAGGCTGCCACTGTGTGTTTACCTTGGCTGGACGGTAAAAATACGCCAGAGCCCACGTGTTTTTTTTTCTATATGTCCGTTTGATTTGTATGTGTATTCTATATGTCTGTGTCTGTGTGTGAGTGTGATATGTGTGTATTCTATGTCTGTGTCTGATATGTGTGTGTTTACGCTCTGTTCCGCTTCCTCTTCTTGTCATAATGGCATCACTTCCCTGCAAGATGAAGGCAGCGATGAACATTATGTCCCGAAACCGCGAAACACCGCAGGGAATAACGCAGGAAAACACAATGAACCGCACAGAATTTACTGCCTGCGTCATTCCCTGTGGGATTTGACGATTACATTGCAATCAATGGAATGAAATGCCGCAGCGACCTGTGGAAAAGAAGTGACATACAATTGTTTTTGCTGCGGGAATCCCACAGCAAAACATGCAGCTGTCAAAATCCGCATAGTGCGCACAGAATTTTTTTTTCCCATAGGTTTTGCTGGTGAATCACTGCAGAGATGTTATGAACATAACATGCAGCGAAACATGCAGCAAAACCGCAGGAAATCCGCGACAAAAACCGGCAAGTGCGCACAGGGCCTTATAAAGGTAATATTTGCCCTGGCTGCCAAGTAAATCAACTAAAGTTGCATTATACTAAGTGAGCAACAACAAGTGATTACCGTATTTTTCAGTTTATAAGACGCACCAAATTATAAGATGCACCCCAAATTTAGAGGAAAAAAAGGGAACGGGCAGCAGTGGTGGTGGAGTAGGGTCACAGGATGCAGGGGTGGTGGGGAATAAGGCGATGCAGGCGGGCTATGCTGGAGCTGCGGGCGCCATCCTGAATTTGTTGGCGGTACGGACTTTAAATAATGGCACCCGGAGTTGGCGCATGCGCAGATGGAGCTCTCAGCTCAAGATCTCATCTGTGCATGCGCTGCTTCTGGCCCACTAATCTCCCAGCAGCGGACTTAAGGAAAATGGCACCTGGAGGTGGTCATGTGCAGATGAGCTCTTGAGCCAAGAGCTCCATCTGTGCATGTGGCACCTCCAAGTGCCATTATTTTGAAGTGCACTGTGCTGAAGCTGCACTGTGCTGGGGCTTTGGGACGTCGGCGCTTAACTGTGCTGGGGCTGTGGGCACTGTGCTGGCGCTGTGGGCGATGTGCTGGAGCTGTAGGCCGAAGACGCTGTGTTTTGCTGGAGCTGCGCACGCCTTCCTCAAAATGTCGGTGGTACGGACTTCAAAATAATAGCACCCGGTGGTGGCACGTACACAGATGGAGCTCTCGGCTCAATATCTCATGTGCGCACACGCCACCTCCGGGTGCCATTTTCCTTAAGTCTGTTGCTGAGAGATCAATGGGCCAGAAGCGGTGCGTGCACAGATGAGATCTTGAGCTGAGAGCTCCATGTGCGTATGCGCCAATTTTGGGTGCCACTATTTGAAGTCTGCAATGCTGACATATTCAGGATGGCACCCGCAGCCCCAACACAGCACAAAGCAGTTCCAGCACATCATCCACAGCTCCTGCACAGCGCCCGCAGTTCCAGCACAGCTAAGCATCCTTGGCCCGCAGCCCCATCACAGCGCCCACGGCATTGCTCCTGCGACCCCTCTCCACCATCCCTGGTAAGCAACATTTGGATTATAAAACACACCCCTGATTTTCCTCCCAAATGTTTGGGAGGAAAAGTGCATTTTATAATCTGAAAAATACAGTAATTCTCGCCCACTTTGCTGAACTCTTCAACTATTAACTGTGGGTGCATAGCAAATACGTCACTGCTGCCTACCCGTTCTCGTGCCCACCTGGTCTGGATAATGCTATAGAGCAATATGCACTGCTTGACTCTTGCTTAAGCTTGGGAACTGGTGCAAAGCTGCACTAACCTCTATAATATCATACATTGGGTGATTGCTTTAGGGGTCGCCGAATAATAATAAAACCAGGTGATAATATTATGACCACTTTGTATTCTCAGCAGTATGTACATTAACAATGGTTGTTTTCTTTACAACATTATCTAAGATATTCATAAAATTATAAATTGATGTCAGATTAAAAAAAAAAAAATGGCAAGGTATTTTAATTAAAAGCAGTGTGTTCAATGTATGAAATAATAATTGTCGACGAAAGATGGACTTCAAGATTTCCATTTAACAAATCCTTAAAGGAGTGTTCTCAAGTTATTAAATTGGTTTGGTTAGTTAGACAGCAAGAAAATAATCAAGTTTGCAATTGACTTGCTTTTTCTATTTCTGTCATTTTTCTACTTTGAGAGCCTTTATCTTTCATCAGCTGCTACGGCCGGTTTCCATAGGGCTCAGGCACCAGTGCCTGCCGAGACTGGCCGAGTATGCACAGCGCAGTAGCTACATTCTATGGGAGGAGTTAATTCCTAACATTCTAGCTAGTTCTCTCCAGCTCATTGATTTCTATACAGCAGTTAGCTATTCACCTCCCTCCTCCTAACTTTCAGTTCCTGACAAGCTGCTGTTATAAATTTTGCAAACTCACCAGCCCCCAGCATTGACTGCAGTTCTCTTAATCATGGCTCTCACTGTCCAGAGCTGTGCGCTTGTTCAAATACAGTGTTATCTCTGTGTAAAAATAGTTATAGCAGAATAGTCTCCAGAACAAACCACTGAGCGTGGAATGTGTTGTTGCCGGACTTGTGCTGAGTTTTATAGTTCTACTAATTATAGAGTTCTGCTACTCACCAGAACTGTCACTCAAGTAGAAGTGCCCACCCTGCCAGAAACCAGGAAGTGAAAGAGACTGAAAAGCGGTGTGCTGCTCAAGAAATTATTTGAGCTACCGGTTTATGGGCAATTCATGGCAAATTTTTATTACCTAAAGACTTTTTAGCAATAAAAAACCCGGTCAAAGTAGATCAAAACCTTTTGTCTACTGAGTGTTGATAAGCTATGAAAAATTCCAATCTATGTGCTAATTGCTACATTAGCAAAACAGGTTATGAAGAATCTGCACATGGTTCATGGAAAGGGAAGTGAGAGGGCAAACAAGCTCTAGCCTCTTCCATACTAATTGGAACTACCAAGAACCAATTTTTTTTATGTATGACTATAAAATTAGCTAAACTATTGCATAGTGTATCTTCAAACTCTATGTATTAGGTGTAATAATTATATTAGCAAATACCTCCAATTATAAATGGAGTATATTTATCCTGATTAGCTAAATCACTTACCTCATGAGCAAGGTATTACAGTAACTAAGGTATCCATAGTTATGACCACTTATATAGGAACTGCCAGTTAATTAGTTGCTCGTTGTAACCATAGATACCTAAGCTGTGACAATGTCCTGCACATGAGGTAAGCAACATAGCTAATGTAACGTATATAAGGACAGGCTCAGGATTAGCGTTCTCATTTACCATATGAGACCATGCACATTTATACGTTGATTTTTTCCTTTGGGCATTTAAGGGTTAATCCCTTGTGCAGCAGCAGACTTGCTCAGTTGCCATCAGTTGAGCACTTCCGATCTGTATTTAATCTCTCTGCTTCCTGGAGAGGTTGCTGATTATTCTATTCAGTTAGGAACTAGCCAAGGAGCAGAGAGGATGTGTTCTTATTGCTTCTGCTATGGTTGTTTTTGATGATTGTTGTAATTGATTGTTGTAAAGGATTGTTTGATGATTGTTGTTGTCCCTTGTGGTCTAGTGGTTAGGATTCGGCGCTCTCACCGCCGCGGCCCGGGTACCGGCAGGGATTGTGAGGAAAGAGTTATCTTTTACACTGGTTAGAAAAATCATGGACTTTCATTCTCCTTTGCAAAGAGCGCAACCAGACTTGTTTACGTAAAAGACTATGAGACAGTTTCAAGGACTTGGAATGTTTTGACTTAGAAGAGAGAGAAAAACACCTTGTTATGGATAACAGATTGTTTTGGGAATAAAAGTCATCATGTTAATTTCTCTTGCTGGGAACATGTAATCCACGCCTATAATGAATGTAGACTAATGAATATGCATGTTACATAGTTACACCCTAATTGTTTTTTGTATAACCCTCTGTATCAAAACAAATCAATACAGTTCACTTCGGAGCTGCACATCTCCAGCTTTTATGTGTATATCAGCGTCTGCCTGTATATCATTATAGCTGAGGGGAAAGCAGGGGGGGTTACTGGGACTCCCTCTGCATTAGGTCATCACTGGCAAAAGTTGTGACCGTTAGGTCAACCTAACAGTTGTTTATTCTACCTACTTCTGTTTGTGCCCTTACCCGTTTACCTTGTTATTCCCTGGTGCAGGTTTTAAGTGTGTTTGAGTTTTTGTTTACTCTCGTCTGTTGATCTGTGTTGGGTTTTTTTTGGGGTCTCCGTCCCGGTCGGTTCCTGGAGTGGTGAGGACATAGTCTTCAGGGCCAGGACAGGAGACAGGACCATGTTGGAGGCTCGACCCTTACTACTTTTAAGTCTACCATCAGGATAAAAGACATCACAGGGACCTCAGTTTTAGGTTCAGGCAAGGAGCCCCTATACCATCCTTGTCTCCAGGTTACAGCTAATCAGTAGAAATATACTTCACTTCTAGTTGGAGGTATTTGCTAAATGAATTATTATTATACCTACTATATATTAGGATAGGATCTTGGAGATGGGAATAGCTCTTTAATTGTCATCTATAAATATGGTCATTGCAAGTTTTCATATACTCTACCATCAAGATTGATTTAGTGTCTCATGAACAACAATGCTTACCTGTGCACATCACAGCAGCAAACACCCAGCACTGGCCATATTTAACAGGTTCACAATCCTTTTTAAACCACTGTCTTAAAATAGCAGTACTCCCATTCCATGCAGATGGAGACTTTCCATTTGTATAATCTTCACTCCAATTTCCTTCTAGTACCCCACTATCATCATTAGAGTTAATCTATAATATAGATAATTGGGCAGTTATAACAATGTACATTATTTTGGTAAAAGAGGTGATACATATTATACCCTAACATTTATTAACAACAGAGCAATAGAAGCGGACAATAAAATGAGGGGATTGGAGTATGCAAATAATCTGAAAAAAAAGATGGCTAGGGGGTGACTTGCAAGTTCAGACTAGCTTAAAAAAGTAGCAGAAGATTATCTTGTGAATCCAAGCTTTGCTTCTTTAATTAAAGGGAGAGGTAGTGACCACCTATATTGTAAATGGTAGCTATGTATCGCAGTGGGGGAGGTCCTCTGCAATGTAAAACCTGGATTGTTAACTCTGGGACTTGTAGATCCACAAGTCTTCTTAACTATATTAAGGGCCAGGCTATTGACATACCTCCACCCATGGGTGTGTCTGGTCTGATATATGAGACTATTTGTTTGGTAACATGGTCTCTCTGTGCTTGGAAGCAGTTTACTTCCTGGCTTCCTGGAGGCACCCTGTGAGGAGACCATGTTTGTTTAGAGCTAGCTGCAGACTTCCCTGAAGACACACTGGTTGGGCAGCCAGGTGTGTATGGAGCCTGCGGCCTCTCTGTGTTTAGGAAGTTGCCAGCCTTCTGAGGATGTGGACTGTCAGGAGTCAGTGTGTAGAGCAAGTCACAGATCCCGGTTGGTGATTCCAGTGAGGCAGCTTTCCTGAACAGCAATGCTGACAGGAGTCAGTGTGTGGAGCCCTGCTCAAGCTTCCCAAATGTAACCTCACAAAAGGGGTTGTATACTGACCAAAGTCAGTGACTGGTCAGTGCGATACCTCCACTGGGATACTGCTGTGAGGGATTGTATCTGAAGCCGTGTGGGCATACCCACAGATGAAACGGACTGTATGTCATATGCGTTTCTGTTAAGCCAAAGGAAGACTAATGTTTTGTTCCTGGAAGATGGTTTATGTGTCTGTTAATAAACCAATTGGACTGTGTAAAGAGAAACAGTTAATGTGTGTGCCTCAATCTAGCAGCCAAGTGAGTGTCCTCCATTCCTTCTTCAAACTATGCACGAGTGTCCTCCATTAGTATCAGAGAGTGCATTCTCACAAGGGGTTATCCAGGACTTTGCTTATTTTTTGCTATAAGGCTAAGATCTTAAAGGGAACCTGTCATCAGAAATGTTGCTTTAAACCTAAACGTTTCCCCCTCTACAGCTCCTGGGCTGCATTCTAGCAAGGTTCCTGTACTTTTTGTGGCCCCTTTTAAACCAAATTAAATACTTTATGTAAATTTTGTAAATCGTCCATGGGGGCGGGCTCTCTGCTGACCGTTGCTGTTCCTCTAGCAGATTTACGCCGCCCCCCAATGCTGAATTTCATATCTCAGGACGCCGCCCCTGGGTGCCCGTGGTCCCGCGCTTGCGCTGTGCAACTGTAGCGGGACTGTGCACTGTGTGCACGTGTGACCGCTGGTGACGTTTTGCGCAGGCACGAGGTTATGGGCGGCGCTGTGAGTGTCATCAGCAAGTGCCGCCCATAACCTCGTGACCACACTTTCCCCTCTTCCTCCAGCGTTCTGCGCAAGCGCTTGCTGGCCAGATGACCCGACGTCACCTCTTTCCCATCTTGCCCTGCTGGAGGGTAAGATGGGAAGGAGGTGATGTCGGGTCATTTGGCTGGCGAGCGCTTGCGCAGAACGCTGGAGGCAGTGGGGGAAAGCGCGTCCACAAGATTATGGGCGGCCACTTGCGATGCAATCACAGCGCCGCCCATAATCTCATGCTTGTGACACACGTCACCAGCGATCCTGGCGTGGGCGGCACCTCGGGCGCAGTGGGCGGCGTCCTGATGGATGAAATGGAGCGTGGGGGGACGGCGTCAATGTGCTGGAGGAACAGCAACGGTCAGCAGAGAGCCCGCCCCCATGGACGATTTACAAAATTTACATAGCAAAAGGTACAAGTTTATAAAGTATTTAATTTGGTTTAAAAGTGGCCACAAAAAGTACAGGAACCTTGCTAGAATGCAGCCCACGAGCTGCAGAGGGGGAAACTTTTAGGTTTATAGCTAAATTTATGATGACAGGTTCCCTTTAAAGGTAGGTAATTGATAACTAGGTGCCTTCTCTGCTCAGTGCCGATCTCTTCTGGCTCCGAGTAGTCACGAACCTCTTTTCCCTGTGATTCTGCTGTTCATTTGTCCTCATGTCAACACAACAGCTCTTCCTGTTCTGCTCTGCTGACAATGTATCACTACTGACGTCATATTGATTGAAAAATGGCTTTCTACAGGCAGTGACTCGTCAGCTGTCTATCAGGAAGATATTGGCAGAGATGCCCCATCAACAGATTAGAGATGAAAAGGAGAAGCTGCTCTGTCGAAGTGAATCACAGGCAGGAGCCGGCAGAAATCTGCGCTGAGAAGAAGAGGCAGGTGCTTATCAAATACCTGCCTGTAAGTTCTTAGACCTATAGATAAAACATAAGCAAAGACCCCTTTAAATCCTAATACTACCCATCCCCAAAGGTCCAGAAGAATACAACTCCATTTGAAGTTAAAATCAGACACTATAGCTTGGTACTAAGATTTATTTTTTAAAGGGAACTTGTCAGCAGAAATTTTGCCCTAAACCTAAAAGATTCCCCTTCTGCAGCTCCTGGGCTGCATTCTAGCAAGGTTCCTATTGTTATTGTGCCCCCTTTCTGACCAAAATAAAGACTTTATAAAGTGGTACCTTTTCCTATGCAAATCTTGTTAATCGTACACGGGGGCGGGCTGCCTGGTGTCCATTATTCTGCCTCCTGCTGCTTTACGCCGTCCCCCATCGCTCAATTTCATACTTCAGGATGCCGCCCAGTGCGCCCGAGGTCTCGCGCATGCACCGTACCACTCTAGCGGGACTGTGCACTATGCACAGTGTGACCGCTGGTGATGTGTTGCGCAGGCATGAGATTATGGGCGGTGCTGTGATTTTCATCAGCAAGTACCCGCCCATAATCTCGTACCCGCGCTTTCCCCTCTGCCTCCACCGTTCTGCGCAAGTGCTGGCCAGATGACCCACGTCACCTATTTCCCATCTTGGTAAGAGGTGACGTGGATTCATCTGGCCAGCGCTTGCGCAGAATGGTGGAGGCATAGGGGAAAGCGCGGGCACGAGATTATGGGCGGGTACTTGCTGATGAAAATCACAGTGCCGCCCATAATCTCACGCCTGCGCAACACGTCACCAGCGGTCACACTGTGCAGTCCCGCTAGAGTGGTACAGGGCATGCGCGAGACCTCGGGCGCACTGGGCAGCATCCTGAAGTATGAAATTTAGCGATGGGGGACGGCGTAAAGCAGCAGGAGGCAGAATAACGGACACCAGGCAGCCCGCCCCTGTGTACGATTAACAAGATTTGCATAGGAAAAGGTACCACTTTATAAAGTATTTATTTTGGTCTAAAAGGGGGCACAATAACAATAGGAACCTTGCTAGAATGCAGCCCAGGAGCTGCAGAAGGGGAATCTTTTAGGTTTAGTGCAAAATTTCTGCTGACAGGTTCCCTTTAAAGGATTTCGACACCTCTGGGGGCCTTTTTTAATTTAAACTAATGTATTTTTGTCAACATAATTTTTGCAATTTCCTTAAAAGTTTTGCCTTCTAGAGCCTCTGTGTTCTATTGCTGGTTGCAGAATGAGTTATCTTATAATTCATCTGTTCTGATAGGAGAGTTTTTAACACTTATCTTAATGATGGAATAACGCATTGGGCTGCAGCCTGTAGCCATCTACTTTATCAGCACTTGGTATCACAATATGGGGGACCCTATGCCTTTTTTTTAAATTTATTTGTTTTTATACCACTATAGGGATGTAGACAGCATGTGTGATTTCAACCAATCACAGGCGCTGTCAAAGAGGGTTGGGGGCGCGGTCTAACTGCAACCAATCATAGGCGTTGGGGCTGACAGTAGGCAAGGGAAGCAATGAAAATGCATGAAAGCTAATGATCGGACCCGGAAGCAGTGTTAGGCTATGTGCGCACATTGCGTTTTTACCCGCGTTTCTGCAGCGCTTTTAGCGGCAGCGTTTTTGCGCTAAAACGCATGCGTTTTTGTTTTCCAGCAAAGTCTATGGGAAAAGATGAAATCCTGTCTGCACTTTGCTTTTTTTTCTGCAGCGTTTAATTTGCATATTTTGGGTCAAAAACCATGCTGAAAAAGAAGCAGCATGTCAGTTGTTTTTGCCATTTCTGCAGCGTTTCCTTAACATTGCAGTCAATGAGAAATGGCAAAATGCAACCAAAATCAACTTTCCTGCGTTTTTCATGCTTTTTACCTGCTTTTCCACTGCGTTTTTGGCTTCAAAAACGCATGCTTTTCGGGCATAAAATTAAAGGGTTATAATGTTCCTTTACACACACACACAATAACCGAAAATTTAAATGCTAAAAAATAATAAACTTTACCTATTTTTCTGTTAAAATGTGCATAACCACTATTATTTCATTAAAATTGATAATTTTCCATATAGTTTTATTAAAAGTTAATTTTATCCTTTTTTTCTCTTTTTTCATTCTTTTTGACTATTCCAACTTTATTTCTCAGTGTTTTGATCTACAAAACGCATCTGCAGAAACGCAGGTGAAAACGCAGGTAAAAAGCGCTGAAAACGCACTAAAAACGCGGTAAATACGCATGCGTTTTTAGCGCTAAAAAATGGTCAAAAGCCATTTGGTCAAAAACCAAGGGAAGGAAAAAGTGCAGAATAAACTGCAGGTACTCCGACGCAACGTGCGCACATACCCTTATACTTCCTGACATTCCCCGCGGTGACTGTAAGGCTATGTGCGCACGTTGCGTCGGAGTACCTGCAGTTTATTCTGCACGTTTTCCTTCCCTTGGTTTTTGACCAAATGGCTTTTGACCATTTTTAGCGCTAAAAACGCCTGCGTATTTAGTGCGTTTTCAGCGCTTTTTACCTGCATTTTCACCTGCGTTTCTGCAGATGCGTTTTGTAGATCAAAACACTGAGAAATAAAGTTGGAATAGTCAAAAAGAATGAAAAAAGAGAAAAAAAGGATAAAATTAACTTTTAATAAAACTATATGGAAAATTATCAATTTTAATGAAATAATAGTGGTTATGCACATTTTAACAGAAAAATAGGTAAAGTTTATTATTTTTTAGCATTTAAATGTTCGGTTATTGTGTGTGTGTAAAGGAACATTATAACCCTTTAATTTTATGCCCGAAAAGCATGCGTTTTTGAAGCCAAAAACGCAGTGGAAAAGCAGGTAAAAAGCATGAAAAACGCAGGAAAGTTGATTTTGGTTGCATTTTGCCATTTCTCATTGACTGCAATGTTAAGGAAAAGCTGCAGAAATGGCAAAAACAACTGACATGCTGCTTCTTTTTCAGCATGGTTTTTGACCCAAAATATGCAAATTAAACGCTGCAGAAAAAAAAGCAAAGTGCAGACAGGATTTCATCTTTTCCCATAGACTTTGCTGGAAAACAAAAATGCATGCGTTTTAGCGCAAAAACGCTGCCGCTAAAAACGCTGCAGAAACGCGGGTAAAAACGCAACGTGCGCACATAGCCTAACTGTCCTGCTTTATTCCTTATTTTCTTCCTTTTGCTACCCCCTTAGCTCTTACGAACAGATTTTATAACACATAAGTTTGGGTCCCTTAGATTTATACAGGGTCCTGAGTCACGTCCGGCTGCCAAACCAGATTTTTATTTTTAGTCCATGCTGGTTCGGCGAACCTGAATATCCACAGGTTCGCTCATCACTAATAGTAAATAATTGTAATATATTTTATTAAAAAATTACTTTTGAAGAAACCTGTATGGAAGTACGTACCATGGCACACACCACTCTGCTTACATACACAGGGTCACTTCTGTAAGATAAATCCTTAAATGCATCTTGTAAATAATTCAGATTCTTGTCGAGAAGTCTTAGGCTGATATCCATGATGTCATCTTCAAACTGCAATTAGTAGTCAATGCGGTATTAATTAATATTTCATCAATTCATGAATGGTATCTAGGTGATGTGATATGGGTGGCACAGTGGCTCAGTGGTAAGAACTGCAGTCTTGCAGCGCTAGGCTCATTCCACCAAGGAAAACATCTCCTTTTGTATGTTCTCCTCGTGTTTGCATGGGTTTCCTCCGGGTTCTCCGGTTTCCTCCCACAATCTAAAGACATACTGATAGGGAATTTAGATTGTGAGCCCCAATGGGGACAGTGTTTCCAATGTATGTAAAGCGCTGTGGAATTAATGGCGCTATATAAGTGAATAAATATTATTATATTATTATTATATGAAATTATATAACATGTTCTCTGCTCAGTGTTGCTAATTGGGGTCCGCATATTGCAGAAGGTTTCCCGAAGCAAAACTAACACAGCATGGACAACTAAAAGTCTTCACTTTAAAAATAACGATACAGCGAGGCAGTCCACGAGGTAACATCCATTTTATGTATATACACGCTTTCTGTAGTCTACTTAGGTCATCACATAAGCAGCCTATATGGACATCAGTACTAAAACAACCATATCCAACTAAACTGTACAGAACTTTTATCCTCTGTATAAAACAGCCCATATCATTCCTATCACTGAGACCTAACAGCCACATGGCATTTGCTCTCAGGAACCATTTCTGACGATATCTGTTTTCTATAATTTTGGCATCTATTCAATGACGCAAAGTGAAGGACCTCTGGGTTACCGTAATGGACCTCTCTTATATGACTTATCAAATATAAGGAGCCTTCATCTGACAAAACTATTTAAAGTGTTCTTCAAAGCATTTATGCATACATCTTATCCATGTCAAAATTATCGCAACTACGCCTATATATACAATAGATCACAAAAGTGAGAACAACCCTTATATTTTTGTAAATATTTCATTACGGTATATCTTTTCATGGGACAACACTGAGGATATGACACTTTGATAGAATGTACCATAGTCAGTGTACAACTTGTATAACAGTGTGAATTTGGTGCCCTCTAAATAACTCACAGCCATTAATGTGTAAACCACAGGCAACAAACGTGACTACACCCCTAAGTGAAAATGAACAAATTATGCCCAATTAGCCCTTTTCCCTCCCTGTGTCATGTGACTCATTGGTGTTACAAGGTCTCAGGTGTGAATGGGGAGCAGATTTGGTAAATTTGGTGTTATCGCTCACACAGTCTCTCATAGTGGTCATTGGAAGTTCAACATGGCACGTCATGGTAAAGAATTCTGAGGATCTGAAATAAAGAATTGTTGTGCTACATAAAAATGGCCTAGGCTATAAGAAGATTACCAGCGCCCTGAAACTAAGGCTAAGGGCACACATCCGGCTTTTCTCCCGTTTGTCGCATCCGGCGCGCTCCCGTACAGTGTATACAGTACAGTGGCTGCGCTGCAACTTCCTGGTCACATACCCCGATCACATGACAGCATGTGACCGAAGCTTGTCGCTCAGCCACTGTACTGTACACAGTGTACGGGAGCACGCCGGATCCGACAAACACGAGAAAAGCCGGATGTGTGTCCTTAGCCTAAGCTGCAGCATGGTGGCCAAGACCAAAGGGCGCTTAAACAAGGCAAATTCCATTCAGAACAGGCCTCTCCATGGTCGACCAAAGAAGTTCAGAGCACAAGCTCAGCGTCATATCCAGAGGTTAGCTTTTCAAAATACACGTATGAGTGCTGTCAGCATTGCTGCAGAGGTTAAAGGACTGGGGATGGGTCAGCCGGTCTGTGCTCAGTCCATACACCGCACACTGCATCATATTGGTCTGCATATCTGTCATCCCAGACGAAAACCTCATCAAAAGATGATGCACAAGAAAGCCGGCAAACGGTTTGCTGAAAACAAGCAGACTAAGGACATGGATTAGGAAAATGTCCTGTGGTCTGATAAGACCAAATAAACTTATTTGGTTCAGATGGTGTCAAGCATGTGTGGCAGTAACCAGGTGGTGAGTACAAAGACAAGTGTGTCTTGCCTACAGTCAAGCATGGTGGACGGAGTGTCAAGGTTTGGGCTGCATGAGTGATGCCAGCTGTGGGGAGCTACAGTTCGAGGAAACTATGAATGCCAAAATATACTGTGACATACTGAAACAGAGCATGATCTTTGTATTCCAACACGATAATGACCCCAAACGCACATACTGGATGACCACTGCCTTGCTAAAGAAACTGAGGGTAAAGGTGCTGGACTGGCCAAACATGTCTCCTGACCTAAACCCTAATGAGTATCTGTGCAGCATCTTCAAAGGGAAGATGGAGGAGCGCAAGGTCTCTAGCATACACCAGCTCCATGATGTCATCATGTAGAAATGGAAAAAGATTACAGTGGCTCCTGTGAAGCTCTAGTGAACTTCATGCCCAAGAGAGTTAAGGCAGTGGTTGAAAATAATGGTGACCACACAAAATATTGACACTGGGCGCAATTTGTCCATTTTCACTTAGAGGTGTACTCACTTTTGTTGCCAGCGCTTAAGACATTAATGTTGTGTGTTGAGTTATTAGAGGGCATACCAAATTTACACTGTCATACAAGCTGCACACTGACTACTTTACATTGTATCAAAATGTCACATCTTCAGTGTTGTCCCATGAAAAGATGTAACAAAAATTTTTCAAAAATGTGTGGGGTGTATTCCCTCTTCTGATATAGCGTATATGCCTTAGTGTGCCCTGTGTTGTTTTAAATACTGCCACAATATGTGGTTGGATGACCACATGACAGGTTAAGGTATTTAAGTATGTAGGCCAATAGAGGTGAACTTGACACCTAGTCGTTTATACTGCAGAGATCGCTGTAAACTTCATTCACCAGTCGAGGGGGGTGCGGATTGAGGGAGAACAATGCTGCACCCCTTTTAACCAGTTTAGCGGACAGTGGCTTTTCCTACACTCACAGTTAGTGCCCAAGTCAGAGCACTGTAAAGGAAAATACAGCATGGTGTGGTTGGTAAGATGCCGTAGGGGAGTAGACCGTTTCATCCAAACTCACCCCACTGTGCCCTGCACTCAGAAGTGTAGTACAGAGTACCTCCCGCTCCACTATCCTACTCGTTTGGCTCGGCTGCTTACAACCATTGTTTCTAATTCCTCTAATTAATTTTCAGGAGCATGTATATATACAGTATATATATATATATATATATATATATATATACACACACATATACAGTATACTATATATATATATATATATATATATATATATATACATATATATATATATATATATATATATATATATGTTGCAATTGTTGTCCTGGGACAAGCCCCTCTGTGACAGTGTCTGTGATTGGTTGCAGTCTTGCTTCCCCTGCCCACCCCCTGTGCAGGTGTCTGTGACTGGTTGCCCTCACATTAGCCATCTGTTGATGCAGATTTGGTGCAGAAATGCATTTCTGCAACCAAATACTGAACGTGTGCACATCGCCTAATCCGGAAATCCGGCATTGACTTCAATGATTTCACCTAAGGTGAGGTCACTGAGTTCAATGAGTAGTTGATCTCAGGTCAGTTCACCTGAAGTCACAGCTGGAGTACTGTGGGAACCTCAGCTGTGACATCAGGTGAACTTCATTAAGGCACCACTCTCACAACTGAGGCTCAGTCAGTGTGTCCCTAATGTCGCAGTGCTCGGTCTCGTTTGCTAAAGTGAATGTGCACTGTGAACTCAGATGTAGCAGAGACAGAATTGTCGTAGGACATCATGTCTGTGGATTAGTTTGGACCTGCAGGGTTTTTTGGAGGGTTAATAAACTAGAGAAAGACAGGGTTTTTTTAAATAAAGGATTTTTCTGTGTGTTTTGTGTTTATTTCTTTTGACTTACAGGGTTCTCATAGACCCCTCCCCATTACTAACCCTAGGCTTGATGACAGCTGTGATTTTTTTGACAATTAACAGCTGTCATTAATACCTTATATTACCCCGATTGCCACCGCTCCAGGGCAATTGGAATGAGCCAGGAAAAGCGCTGGAATTGGCGCATCTAATAGATGCGACAATATTGAGGGGCTGCAGGCTGCTATTTTTAGGCTGGTAAGGGCCCAATAACCATGGGCCTCCCCAGCCTGAGAATACCAGACCGCAGCTGTCCGCTTTATCTTGCCTGGGTATCAAAATTGAGGGAGCCTCATGATGTTTTTTAAAATATTTATTTAAATAATAAAAAAAAGGCATGAGGTCCCTCGTATTTTGACACACAGCCAAGATAACGCACACAGCAGGGGGCTGAAGCATGTAACCGTCTGTTTTATTTGTGTTGGGTATTAAAATATGGGGACCCTATGTCATTTTTTCCAATTATTTATTTATTTTTACACTCAACTTTTTTATACCCAGACAGCTAGTGTGAGGGCATCCAAATACCGGCACAGAGGGTGAGCAGGGGAAGCAAGACTGCAACCAATCACAGACACTGTTACAGAGGGAGAGCGAGGGAAGCAGTGCATATTCATGAAGTTTTATGATCGGACTCGAAAGCAGTGTAGCAGCAGTGGGGAAATTCAGTAAGTATAATTCTCCTGCTTTAATGACCGAACGCCATTTTTTTTCACTGTGCCTCCCAATCACAATAATGCCAGTAGCAAAGTTCGCTACAGCATTACTATAATTGGCAAGCAATCCCAGCATTTTTATTGGCTGAAAATCAGGATCCAAAGGTAGGGAGAGGACTTGAAATTCACGAGGCGGTCATCTAAATTCTCATCGAGTAAGGATATTGTGAATATCTTAATATTTATGCGATTAACAAATAGTGTTGAGTATATTCGCTCAGCTCTAGTCCGTATATATTAACTACCCAAAAGTTAAAACCTTTTTAAGAGTGCTTATGGTAATGACGTTGGTAGGCTCAATAAAAGCTGTTGCCTTGTGAAACCACACACCCCTAGAGAAGACTCTGAAGAAATGCCCATCCAGATGGCAAGTCAGAGATTTTAAATAATGGTCTCCAGAATAAGGAAATGTGAATATCTTTTCAATGAAGTGATGCAACGCAAAATGGAAAAAAACACTATTAGGAGGGGGCAGGTATTTTTACAATATATTTAACTCAAGTGATTCTATAACCCAAATACCAGATGATTTTTTTTCTTCAATTATAAATTGTGTGACACCATTTGCTTCTCAATTAAGACCTTGTATGTTTCCTTGACACCTACCGCTATCTTCCAACAATGTAGTCACTGCTTCAACTACTTATAAATTTCCGAAATCAACGATGGTCTACATACTTTAAGTAAACAATTAAAAAAAATAGCAATTAAATGTAATTACCTGTCCAAAGTTCCATGGGCAGGGAGAAATCCAGTTTTGGTTTCCTTGATACACAAATCCATAGTCATTCATAACATACTCTTGTCGCTTGGGTTGATTATTCAGAAACACATCATCATCTGTCAAGTTCAGGAATAATGTTAACAGACATGTAATGTACTGTATATCACAACTTTTGGTCAAGAAGATGAAACAATGCTAATCACATTCATTGGAGCCTTTCCACCCCATCATTACCCCAGTTTAGGTAATTTCCTTAAAAACCATAATATCTAACTGTAGACTCTTGCCTGTGGGCTGAGCCAAGTATTGCCATTTTACTAAATATGGCCCATTTAGCATAAGGCCTATGAAAAGAAGGGCTTATTTTCTGAAAAATGTTTAGATTTTTTCTTATAACCGTATTACCATATTTACCATACCTGCACACCATGGATTGAATAGTACCACAAATGTTCCTAGCTTATAGGTGGTGGCTTTGCTTCCTTTGCTGATATGAACCTTGAGAGTATATTGCCCTATTATAGCATTTGATGAGGGCATGATGACCACCAACAGGGAATTGGGTGCTTTGCTTTCTACTGCTGCACTCCATGCCTTCCTTATTAAAGCCTTTCCTAATGGGAATTCAGCTTTAGTCCCAGAAGCTGCATCGGGCCATGGTCCTGTTAATACAAAGCAGGTGGATAATACGTGTTAGGGAAGAACAAAGGAACAATCCTCATTAAAGTTCAAAGGTGCCATAATAAGCCTCTATTAGTCATGTGGTAGCTTTGTTTTCATAGTAATATTTATTTTGTAGATCATTGATAACTTCCTACATAAAATGTTTCAGTCACTTGCCAGTTTCCACTGAGAAGACAATATTATCTGTTCCCTCCTGAAAATCTCTTGCTTTGAATTGTAAAGCAATTAAAAATGGCTGTCCTCTTCGAATGATGAGACGATTGTCACTGATTTCTTCCGTATGATGCAATGAATTGTTTCTCTGGCTCTGCAAATCGCAGTAGGCAATTTCAAGTGCTAGATAAAAAAAACAAACAAACACATATTAGATATTAATGCTATATACATGGACTCAAGCACACCACTTTTATACAGAACCAGGTACTCTCAATTTTAGCCAGGTTCTTTTGTCTATCCACTTAAGGCCACGTCTCACTAAGCAACATCGCTAGCAACATCACTGCTGAGGCACGACTTTTGTGACGTAGCAGCGATGTTGCTAGTGATGTTGCTGTGTGTGACATCCAGCAACACCCTGGCCCCTGCTGTGAGGTCACCGGTTGTTGCTGAATGTCCTGGACCATTTTTTAGTTGTTGCTCTCCCGCTGTGAAGCACACATCGCTGTGTGTGACAGCGAGAGAGCAACAACTGAATGTGCAGGGAGCAGGAAGCCGGCTTCTGCGGACGCTGGTAACCACGGTAAACATCGGGTAACCAAAAAGCCCTTTCCTTGATTACCCGATATTTACCTTCGTTACCAGCGTCCGCCGCTCTCACGCTGTCAGTGCTCCCTGCACACATAGCCAGACTACACATCGGGTAATTAACCCGATGTGTACTCTGGCTAGGAGTGCAGGGAGCCAGCACTAAGCGGTGTGCACTGGTAACCAAGGTAAATATCGGGTTGGTTACCCAATATTTACATTAGTTACCAAGCGCAGCATCGCTTCCACGCGTCGCTGCTGGCTGGGGGCTGGACACTGGTTGCTGGTGAGATCTGCCTGTTTGACAGCTCACCAGCAACCCGTGTAGCGACGCTCCAGCGATCCCTGCCAGGTCAGGTTGCTGGTGGGATCACTGGAGCGTCGCTTAGTGTGATGGTACCTTTAGATAACAGAGTTGCTTGCTGTTGATCTTACAGATACAGTATGTCATGCCTTGGATTTGATCTGGCAGTCTCAAATGCTCTAGTCTGTTTCCCTCTCCACTGAGCCACAGTCAGGTTTGGTTGCCTCCTGGTTCTGAACACTTTGCTTGTGTGTTCATTGCCTTTCTGCCAACAAGTGTTTCCAATGCTGTGATTCAATCTGCCCTATCACTCGGCGAGTGTAACTATTTAAAGCTTCCCTGGGCTACCATATCCAGCTGGTGACATTTCTGAAGTGGATCAGGCTTGGAACTACAGCCTGTCTGCCTAGTGTTTCTCCTGGCAGCTTATTACTTTTGGTTTACCTTATTTTTACTCTGCAACTTACCCCTGATTTTTTAGGGAGTATGTGAAACCCTCGATGACCGCTTAGGAAGCAAAGGTCTGAGTGATCATCTGAGTCATTTAATTACAGTTGTTTCAGTCTACGCAGGTGCCTTTAGGGACTGCACAGCTGAGACATCTAATCTGTCCAAGAACTGGGCAGGTCAGGTGTAGTAGTTTTCAGTTAGACCATATTTTACGTTATATTCTATGTGTATACGTCATTTGCATAACACAGTATCAGGATAACACATTTATTTGTACTGCCCCTGAGCCACTCAGGGCACTACTAGGTACTGCATCCCTACAAGGATGTAGGGCCTACCCTCTGGGACCTGGAACACCAGTGCCAGTAACACCTACACACACCTAAAATACTAGTTCCCACACCACACTAGGGGGCACTGCTAGTCAAATAAGGGGAGGGCCACTCAGTGGGCAGAGCCTGACCAGGGAACTGGACAGCCTGGTGGGTGTGGATTGGGAGCAGTCTGCAAGAATGTAGTGAAGAGAGCAGACGTGCCTCTAGCTGGGTCTGTGTAACGGTGACCCAGGGGGCATCAGAGTCAGGTTGCCAGCATCGGGGCACCTAAGGACCTCTGGGCCAGAGTCACCCCAGGGACGGTTCGAGGAAGCACCACTGGAACCTGGGCACGCACGGGGCATAGGGCCCTAGGTCAGGTGAGAGTTTCACACAGCCTGGCAAATCCTGCACAGTGAGGGTCATCCACAGGCCTCACTGACCTATAGATTCGGGGGCATCAGCAGTAAAGCGAGGATCGGGGTTCGGGCACATACCTCCCCACAGGGTCCACACTGCCAGCTGAACAGACAGACCACTGTATCACAGCTGGGGGACCCCCAAAGTTTAAAGTTTTGGGGTCTCAACTACACTGAGAGTGCTGGGGACAGAGCAACCGAGTCATTAAACTGGCACTGGAAATACAGGGATCTGAATCAGCCATCCACAGGTTAAAGTGAGTAGAGACTGTTCATTACAACCCCGGTGTAATCTCCTTCATTATAAAGTGAAAAGCTCCCATCTCACAAATCCCCTGGCTCAGCCCTGCCTGCGGAGGGCCTACCACCATAGCTGCCATCACCATCAGCCCAAAGGGAATTCCACTAAGCAGCGGCGGTTCCATCCTATTAACCGCAACCCGCAGGTGGAGTCACATGAACATTAACTCTTATCTCCCATGTAAATACCCCCTTTATAAAAAGCACCCAGGGCACGGGACTGGGCAAAGGCCACCACAGTGATATCCCCAATTGTATATTCTGCCCGGGACCGAGTACCCCATTCTCTGGGCGACACATATTCATCATGCAGTGCTTTGTGATAGGCTATAGATGTATTCCTATAAAGAACCGTTCATCTCTCTTGATATATCTGTTTTAGTAAAAACTTATATTTTCTGTGAAATAACAATTCTGGACCATCTTTTCTCATAAAACTGGATTGTCCATTTCTTCTGTTATTACTCCTGAATATTTATGAATAAACTAACAACTGAGTATCCCCATCTCCTGTCAAAAGTCAAAAAGTTGTGTTCCTACACAGTCTGCTACTAACACCACTTACTTGATGGTGTCAAACTGTGTAAGGACACAACCCCAACAGTTGGCAACCTTCTATTGAATTTTCTCTAGACAACTGTACCAAAATTCACAGGTGATTCAATTTTTTTACGGACATTCGACACGCCCTTTAGAGACTACATCCTGATCAAGACCACATCCTCGAACATGTTGAGAATAAGTGTAAATTACTAAGCATTAGACCCAGTATACAGTACTGCAGATTAAGAATACTTTCAAAAATAGAAGTGATAAAAAAATAATTATCAATTAGGAAAATGCAAAGTGAGTCAACAAAAGTGATCTCTACTCAATAATTGGTCTGATCCCCGCTTTCCTTCAAAACAGCGTCAAAGCATAAATTCGGCTAGGTACACATGCACACAGGTTTTGAAGGAACTCTGTAAGGAGGTTGTGCTAAACATCTTGGAAAACTAACCAAAGATCTTCTGTATATGTAGACTTTCACAAATCCTTATGCCTTTTCCTGATGATATTGAGATTAGCGCTCTGTGAGGGACATATCATTACTTCCAGGACTCTCTGCTCTTCATTACGCTGAAGGTGGCTCTTAATGATATTGGCTGTATGCTTGCTCCAAATGTATTCTGTAGCAACACAGCGACCCCAATCAGATGTCTCCCTAGTGGTATGGCATGATAAGTATCTGCCTGTGTTTCTCACAATTGAGGACACCATTAATCTTGACTAAGTTTCCAAATCTATTTGCTGAAACTCAGCTCCAAAGTTGCAAGGAATCTCAACAATGCTTCCCTGTTATTTGCAAATATAGATTTTTGTACTCCTGTCCAGTCCTTCAGCGAACAAACTGATGTCTGTTACAGCTAAACCTTTAATATTTTGCCTCATCAGTCTAGAACACCTGATGTAATTTTACTACACCCCAGTTCCTTTGCTTTTGAATAACTTTGCTTTTCTTCCATGTTTCAGATATGGTTTCTGATTGCAATTGTTCCATAAAGGCCACTTCTGGACAGACTTCTCTGAACAGTAGATGGGTTTAGCTGGGTCCCTCTGGATGCTGCCAGTTTTGAGCTGATGGTACTGCTGGACATCTTCCAATTTTGGAAGGGAAGTAAGCATGATGGGACTTTCATCTTCTGCACTAAGTTTTCCTGGGTCCAAGATGGGGGACATTATGCCAAAAAGGTGTCACACTCGCTGCCGGGGATGAGACGGCGAGCTTAGGAATGGTGCATCCCAAGAGTGAAGTGCACCCACTGGACTACAGTGGGGACCCGGACCCAACTAGTCAAGGGAAGGTCGGCGTCCAGGCACTGTGGCAGCTGAGCTGGGGCTAGGTGACCACAGAACAGGGGGACAGGCAAGGTCAGACAAGACTGGCAAAGGAACACAGTACAGTTCAGGAATGGGTCAGGATCAGGCTGGTCCCAGGACCCAGGAACGGACTAGGAACTCAGGCAGGAGAGATCAGGAATTCAGGCTGGTCACATGAACACATACAGAGCAGAGCAGGGATACTGGCTGGTCCTGGCCTCGGAGACAGTCAGGAACACAGGACAACCAACTCAGGAACAGGACAGACACAGGAAGTTATCAGGCAAGGCTCCAGGCATCAGGCAGAGGTCATCATCAGACACCAGAAGTCAGGTAAGGCTCCAGGCATTGGGCAGAGGTCATCAGACACCGGTAAGGCTACAGACATCGGGCAAAGGTCATCAGGCACTGGACATCATGCACAGCAGGCATAGACCACAGCAGGGTGGCACAGGACAATAAGCACAGACCGTAACAGGATGGTGCAGGCACAACAGGCCTGAACCACAACAGGGTGTTGCAGGCACAGCAAGCTTGGACTGCAACAGGGTGGTGCAGACACAGCAGGAACTCTGGATTTCAGGCTTAAAACCGAACAAGGACTTTATATACAGAAACATAACACAGCAATATTTGAGGTACAGAAACAGCAGGAATTCAGGAACAGGACACAGACTAGTACCAGGGGAACAAATGGACAGGACAGGTCCAAGGCAGACATAAGCAGGCCAGAGCTAATTACAAGCCGGTTAGGTGCTGAATACGGAGAGACCAGAGCAACATGGCAGGACTAACACAAGGCTAGCTTAGGGAACCTAAAGCAGTTGCTCAGCCCTGCCCATCAAGGAAGAGGAACTTTTATACCAGATGCCTCCCAACCATAGGGCGGGGGCACCAATTGAAGGTGCGCACACAGCCCCAATTTAAGTGGGGAAGGTGAGCGCATGTGCAACTTAGGCTTTAACTAGGAACCCAGCAGGACAAGCTCAGGGCCTGGGACTGAACACATGTGGATGGCCGTACGGAACAGCAGAGAACCACACAACACGTGAGTGGCAGTGAAGCAGAGCAGGGAACTGAGCAAGCAACCAAAAGAAAACAGCAACGGTATCCCAGTTGGATAGGGGGGAGGAGACTGCAGGGACATCGGCACTAGGATGCATCGGGATGCCAGCGTAAGTATGAAACCAGAACGCCAACATTACAAAAGGGGCCCAGAATGGGGCACAGTGTACCAGGAAGAGGCCAAGGATGGGAGAATGGGGGGGGAGGGTGATATAAACAATGGAGAAACATTTATTGACAGAAGTGTATATAGCTTAAGATGTGCCACATTTATAACACATCATAAAATACTTTGATAAATCTGGCAAAAAATAACTGCAACATAGCTACCAGGAAAAGTGACTTTAAAAAGATCCCTCATAATAATCTTCTCTTACAGATGGAATAGAACTTATAACAGGTAGTGAAATAGCTCATATACACACATACTTGCGTAACATGTTGAAAAGTTGAAATTTTGCTAATTATATGGAGCAGAACAATAGCATAATATATTAAAGAATTCTGAACTGAGGACATAAGAAATCCCAGCTGCTTGTAAACTTTTATACAATACATATAATTATAAAGTAATTGCTGCACTTAGAACATGTTCAGTCTGTAACTGTCCTGTATTCATCATAAGCATTTACTGTATATGGGTGGAAATTCTTATAGAAGACTCCTATTCTGTGGGACTTAAGGAATTCAGCTTGTATAGACATTAACATTTATTAGGCCAAAATACTGTACATCTAAAGGCGGCGTTACACGCTACGATATATCTAACGTTATGTCGTCGGGGGTCACAGAATTCATGACGCACATCCAGCATCGTTAGAAATGTTGTAGCATGTGACAAGTCCGAACGACTGTTAACGAGCAAGAATACTCACCTTATCGTTGCTCATTGACACGTCGTTCATTTTCATAATGTCGTTCCTCCTTCTGCGCGGCGGTTGTTCTTTGTTCCCAATGCATAACACATCGCTACGTGTGACACCACGGGAACGACGAACACTATTTTCCCGAAGGGCAACAAGAGGTACCCTAACTAAAGACCTAATCAAATAAACTTTATTAAATTATATAATTGGACAGAGATTAAAATTGGCAGGTGAGAGGCCAATTCCGTATTAGATGAGTGCGGCTGCGGACCGACACTACTCTGGATAATTCCTAACGTAATATGGCTGGCTATCACCTACACTGCCGGTTAAAAGCTACCTAACAGCTAATAGCCTCCCCGACATGTTTCGCCATGACTGGCTTCATCAGGGGGGCTGAGGCTATAGAACGCTGAAAACCGGTTACATCCCCTTTTAAAACCTCTGATGGTGACCTCACCATAGGGCTACCAATAGTGATGGACTCCAGTTGCCAAATCAAATTCAGGATAACTTACATTCACACTTCAATTGGATGTGATCGAACACTGTTATGTGTTCTACATTATGATTTGCCAATATATCAGTCACTCATAAGTAAGCACCTATCAAGGTGACCGATATAACTCCAGGCATTTCCACGGTTTAGTGTGACTTTATGTCCCCCTTTGTAATAGGGTTGTTAATCAGTCAATCAATAGAGTCCACCAATGAATAGCTTCCTAACGATATGTCGTCGGGGTCATGGAATTCGTGACGCACATCCAACATCGTTAGAGATGTCGTAGTGTGTGACACGTCCGAACGACTGTTAACGAGCAAAAATACTCACCTTATCGTTGCTCGTTGACACGTCGTTCATTTTCATAATGTCGTTCCTCCTGCGCGGCGGTTGTTCGTTGTTCCTGAGGCAGCACACATCGCTACGTGTGACACCCTGGGAACGACGAACACAGCTTACCTACGTCCCGCCGGCAATGAGGAAGGAAGGAGGTGGGCGGGATGTTACGTCCCGCTCATCTCCGCCCCTCCACTTCTATTAAGCGGCCACTTAGTGACGTCGCTGTGACGCCGAACGTCCCTCCTCCTTCAGGAAGAGGATGTTCGCCGCCCACAGCGACGTCGCTAGGGAGGTAAGTCCGTGTGACGGGGGTTTACCGACTTTGTGCGCCACGGGCAACTAATTGCCTGTGACGCACAAACGACGGGGGCGGGTGCGATCGCTCATGCATGTAATGCCGCCTTAAAGGAATGCAATTGATAGTGATACTTCTAAATGCACATATTCAGTGTACTAATAAATGGTTATTCTCATCTGGAACATATATGACATATTTACAGGTTATGCAACAAATCTCTGATATATGCAGGTCCCATAATGTCCCAGCATTTATTTTGACAAATTGGCCTACCTTTCTACAGTCATTTGTATGGAAGCTCAAAAATTGCAGCACAATTGTTTTTAAATGACTTGGATACACTCATGGCCAAAAGTGTTGGCACACCAAAAAATTATTGCAATTACACTTGTTTTGTTACACACATGTTTATTTCCTTTGTGTGTATTGGAACAACACAAAGCAAAACAGAAAGAAAAAGGCAAATTGAACATAACTTCACACTAAACTCCAAAATTGGGCTGGATAAAATTGTTGGCACCCTCCTGGACTTCATGGATACACCTGGCTTCATAGAGCGCATGATCGAAACTCCGGGGTAATGCACACTGAGCCGAAATCCAGCGGCGGGCGGCAATAGCAGCGGAGAGGTGAGGGAGATCATCTTGTGAGGATGTGTATTCATTAGCATGATAGCATATCTACAGGGGCGTACTAACATGCTAATGTGGCCGACTAGCAAGGAAAGCAACACCCTTGCGACTAGGCCCCTCGCTCATTAGCATATGATAAAATATCTTTAGAAATACTTTTTCTAAACATCCCTTTATCTATGCTACTAGATACAGGGACAGGTAGGCAGGGATTAGCAATATGAACCCAGAACTGCTCGTGGTTCTGGGTGCATATTGGACCTGACAGGTTCCATTTAAGATTTCTCCCAGGTGTTCAATGGGATTTAGATCTGGACTCATTGCTGCCACTTCAGAACTCTCCAGCACTTTGTTTCCATCCATCACTGGGTGCTTTTTGTAGTATGTTTGGGGTCATTGTCCTGCTGGAAGACCCATGACTCTAGAATGCAATCCCAGCTTCCTGACACAGGACACTACATTGTGACCCCTAATCCTTTCGTAATATTTTAGATTTCATGATACTTTGCACACAGTCAAGGCACCCAGTGCCAGAGGCAGCAAAACCCCAAAACATTTTTTGAACCTCTCCCACATCTGTAGGTACCGTGTTTTTTTATTTGTAGGCCTCATTCTGTTTTTGGCAAACAGTAAAATGATGTGCTTTACTAAAAAGCTCTGCCTTATTCTTATCTGTTCATAAGACACTTTCCCAGAACAATTTTGTCTTATGTACATTTTGGCAAACTGCAGTCTAGTTTTATTTATGTTTCTGTGTCAGCAATGGGGCCCTCCTGGGACTCCCGCAATAGTGTTTCATTTTATTCAAATGTTGATACATAGTTCGTGCCGAGACTGATGCATCCTGAGCCTGACAGACACTTAGAATTTCTTTGGAACTTGATTGGGGCTGCTTATCCACCTATCGGACTATACTGTACTGCAATCTTTAATCAATTTTTTTCTGCCGTCTGAGTCCAGGGAGATTAGCTACAGTGCCATGGGTTGTAAACTTCTTTATTATGTTGGGCATTGTGGACAAAGAAATATCAAGATCTCTGGTGGTGGACTTGTAACCTGGAGATTGTTGATATTTTTCAAAAATGTTGGTTCTCAAGTCCTCATAGTTTTCTTCTCCTCTTTCTGCACTCCATGATTAGTGTGACAGACACAGATACACAATGCAAAGATTGAGTTAACTTTTCCATTTTTTATCTGGTTTCAGTTGTGATTTCCATATTGCACACAAACGTTACTTACCAGGTGAGTTTGAATGAGAATCACATGTTTGAAACAAGGTTGTGTAACCACAATTTTCAGAAAGGTGCCAAGAATCTTCTCAAACCCATTTTGGAGTTTTATTTCAAATTATGTCCAATTTGCCTTTTTTTATCTGTTTGTTTTGTATTGTTCCAATACACAAAGGAAATAAACGTGTCTATAATGAAACATGGATAATTGTAATAATTTTCAGGGAGAACTATTTTCTTTTCTGGAATAATTTCAAGGGTGCCAGCACTTTCGGCAGTGACTGTTTATCATCAGGATATGCCATAAAAATCTGATAGATGTGAGTGCCACCAAGTTGTTGTTTCAAAAGATATTTATGGCAGATCTACGCGATATTCCATAAATGTCTGCTGGAAACAGGGTCCCAACCACTGGTGAGTGGAGAGGTGGTGGCGCATATGCCGTTGCGCTCTACTGTATTCTTGATGCTTTCTAGCTGAGCGCATTTGTTCAGTTGTATTGAGAATACCTATAGCAATGAATGGAGAGAGCCAGCACATGCACGCCATGTATTGCTTATCGTGTATCGATTTTTACTTTCAGCCCATAATTTAGCCCCATTCTGTATTCACAACAATTCAGAGCTCTAGTCATCAATCATTACTTGCTTGTTCATTATCCAAACAGAGCTTGTTCTGATGATGTGTAATATTTACACCAGTCAGTTTATAGCAATCTCATGTATGAGAATCTAATCATCTCATGATATTATGGGAGTTCCGCTAAACTTGTAGGACTGTGTTTATCGACAATGTTGTTAGCTATTGCTTGTATCAACCTGTAGAACATCAGCTCTGGACTATAAAATATTTAGTAAAGCAGTATCAATGCAGGTTAGTAATCCAATGTACTTGAAAAGTAACTTAATTTTCTATAGATTAAGACTTGATACATCAAGATTATTGTTTTGCTCATCAATCCTAATGAAGAGCGCGCTGGTGTAAAATGCACCAAATTCTTTCGTCTTAGGTGGCTGTGCACAACCAAAAGAACTATCCTCTAGTCCAAGATCGGCATACATTTATGTTGTAATTAGCAACACTTTTGTGGCCGTACTTGGTCTCACCATCTTACTGGCTAAGCTTCACTCACTTTAATAAAACAAAAAGCTGGTGGAACACCAAAATATGCTATTTTGTTTGCTCAACTACAAGTGTTGCAAAGCAAATGAGATGTTGCAAATGGTATTTATACCAAAATCAGGGCCATGAACTATGAAATGGGTTGATCACAATAAGACACAAGTCATAAGATACATGAGCAGTTGTGCACAGAAGTCATTCATCTAGTCCCTTATGTGCAGTATGGAGCAGTACTATTTCTTCTTCATTGACATTGGTTCCCCCAAAGCTTCACAGGGTGCAGATAATTTATTAGAAAATGTGAACAATGGCTAATGTTTTTCCAAACAGCTCCGATATTCTGTTGACCAAGGATGATATATTTCGACACTGCACAGTACGCAGTGAAACCATTTCTAAAGCTTAGAAATAATTGCTGGATGAGATCATCACTGAAACCCATCATCACAGCCTCCTGTCTGCCAGAAGAGAGACGTGAAATCTGTGCAGAATTCTAAACATTAATTACACTTTAAGATTTATTTGATATTTATATACTAACCATAGAATTTTTTATGCTAACCACAGCATTCGTGGCCTCACTATGTATTATTTGCTTGTCCATTCACAGAGATTAATTAATCCTAGACGCAATCCATTTAGGTTGTACTGTTCTGGTTTGTCAGTCTATTAGGCCAGCACTTACTAGGCCCGATAATATGAGGCCTACTCGGTAGGCCTGAGGTGATGTCATGATTTGCGCTGCACAACGTGTCATGCTGCCACGTGAGACTTAGTGAGAGACAGAGGAACCCAGGAGGTTGTACTGAAAATGAAGAACATGGAACATAAGACTAGCTGCCACAGAGGACTGGACTGGACATCGGATAAGGACAACATGAACTGAACTGTTCATTTCTATCAAGGTTAACCAATCGATGGGGATGGGAGAGGATAAAAGTAATGGGGTATAAAACTATATATACCGTACCCCATAAATATAGATCTATACCTCATTAGGTCTATAGTGGGGTATACATATATAATGTATAAATCAGCCTGCCCAAAAAGCAGGTTTTTCCTTCTGGATCCCAAAAATTGATCAACTGGAACAACGCTCAGAACAAGATTTTTATTTAACTAATTAAGTATTTAGCTTATTTTTGTCTAAAAAAGCATTTAAGCCTTTATTGAAACCATCTATGGTTCCCACTATGAGCAGCCGAGGTAGACCATTCCACAGAATAATAGCTCTCATGGTAAAGAAGGCTTGTCTACTCTGGAGAGTCAACCTTTTTTTCTCCAAATGGAAATAATGCCTAATTGTCTTTTGATGGGGTTTTACAAAAAACAGTTTTTGATCATACTTTTGTATAGGCTATTTCTGTACTTGTACAATTTTATCATGCCCTCCTTGGAAGTGTCTTCTCTACACTAAATAATTGTGATTCTTTTAATCCTGTTATCCGTTGTAGCTCGTCTTTTATAACTTCAAAGCATCTTCTCTGTCTTTACATTACAATTATTAATAAATATTATTTTTCCTAGTAAAAGCTGCATTGGTAAATCAGTCTGTTCATAACGATTTTACAGCAGAGCCAGCTTGATACCCACTATGTCTCCATTGATGCCCATTGCATTAGTACCAATGAACAGAAATACATTTTGTATATGAGAGAGAAGTAATTACATAAGCTGCCATTGTTTTGTTTTTCCAGCATTTAATAGTAAAATGCATAGAGAATAACAGAGGATCCTCCGGTGGATCCAGGATCTGTCACAACAGTAGATCGGTAAACTAGTCCCAAATTTCTATAAAAAAAAAAAATAACCAAATTTGGAGTGAATCATGACTTTCAATATAGCTAGCACATAGGTATATACCTCGAGAATGTATCTGCAAGCTATCTTTTGTTCAGCAGAATTACTCCATTTTAATTCTTTGGTGCTGGTACATTAAATACCATAGTGTGAAGATGGCATATTTGCCAAATCTCTGCCTGGTAAGTTAATATGAGTCTTACCTCACTCCATAGACAAAGCACTCCTAGCTCTGTAATGTAAATATCATTTCTGGGAATCCAATGAATAGAAAAGGGACATAAACAATTGATAAATCATATAACTGCTTTGAGAGCAACTTTCATGAGCTGGTGTTTTTATCTGGTAGTATGCACGTAACCTCTTCAGAGATAAAGAGGACAGGAACACTAGTGCCATCTATTGGCAGTTGCAATCCTAAAAGTCAATATTGACCTTTTAGGGGGCCTTGCCACATGACTTAGGATAAGAATCCAATCAAGAAAACCAATTTGCAGACACGTGTTTTGGAGTGTTTGCTCCTCATCAGGACAAATCTGGAAAACTGAAATTGCCTGTATGTCTCCCTACGTAAACTTGGCCCTCGACACAAGCACAAACTTTAATTTCTAAACATTATGTAGCAGAAGACCCTTCAGACAACTGGACCACATTGTGACTGGTATCTCTACTCTGCACTGTTGGATTAATTAAATAAAACCTTCATGGACAGCCCTCATTTGCTTTACTATAGGTATACGTAAAGCTTCACAAACCTTACAGTCTTTATAAGTTACCTTCCACTTTATTCATACGTCAATAGAATTCCTAATATATTCCTGCATCACAACAACCTGAATTTGTGCTCGATGTGACCCACCTTGTGTCATTCTCTTGTCTTTTTCCTCCGGTGCTCAGCTTGAAGCACATCCGCCAGGTGAACTAGGAGGTGACACTGTTGGCTTTGTTCTCGGCTGAATGTAATATAAATCAGAGGAGACGAGGTGGGGCGGCAGGAATCATTGCTGGTTTTCTGACTTGGTAAATCCCAACTGGTTTGCTCACTTGAAACTTTTTTTTTCTTGCCAACTTTGCTTGAAAGTAGGTGTGGTAACAGACTGCTGGGTCTTGTCATGATTTCATCACTTTCACAGAGTAGCACTTTCTTTTGTATTGTCTGAGTGCTATGCTTTTAAAAAAATAAATATATACATAAAATAAAGATGATATTGAGATATGTTGTAACTTTTCTGTACTTTTTTGGCTTAAATATATTACAATTTACATATTTTATTATTCATTTTAACTAGTTCTTTTTATTGTAAAGGCTGCCTTTGATGATCCTTGGCCATTGATTGACTGATTCAATCTTGACATACCCCTCCGAATGATCTTGCCTGTCAGGGTGGTAAGTATAGCTTTTTTATTATTCCTTAGACTGCCATGGGCTCATTTTTAGGACAACCCTTTATTTCCAGTGCACAATATATACAGTAGACGTCTCAATATTAAAATTTCAACACTGAGAAATAAAAGTCATAGCATTATGGAAATCACAGGATCGATAGACATTTAATGATATGCAAATGATGAAAACATGGAAACAAGATTTTCAAAACACCTTGATTTATTCAGCATTGAGTATGAGCACCACAAGCAGAAATACAAGCACTTACACGCCATGTCTACCGTACTATTAGTAAGGGATTCATTGTTTGTTTGAGCATTGTTCTGCATGCTGAATGCACTTGGGCATGCAAATCATCAAAATCCACTGCTGGCAGTTCCATTTTTAAATGTTGACCTTTAACGTCTTAGATAGAAGACGCCCCGAAATGCTGCAAGTCATGGTAGCACATTTAGACCATACAGACTGCTCACAGTAGCATGAACACAAGCATTGTCCTGTTGAAAAATGGCTGCAGAGGCAGTTTGGAAAAAGCTTGGTGGTAAATGTATTTGTTTGCAGAACCAGTAGTAAGGTCATTTCTCAAAAGTGTCCCATTAACCATTTTTTAAACAAAGCAATGACAGGTTCACACAGAGGTATTTACAAACATCGCTGACTGTCATGGTGGCATCTGGATCTGTTTAGATTTCAGATTCTGACACTCCGCCTAATAACTTCTCTTATGTCTGTGATGAGTGCAGGCAGACTTGGGCATCGACCAACAGATTGGAAGTTCATAGGCAAGCTAGCAAGAGTTAATCCCTGCTGGTCTGCTTGTGAGTCTCCTTTGATCACATGTTGTGGGGGAGCCAATAACATCTGCTCCCCTCCTATATATGCTGGCTAAATCCTTCCTTGTATGCCAGCTATAGTTTATCTAAGCTGGTCTGGTGAGGTGTTGGGATCCTCATGTTGTAGTGGGATTCAATAACATCTGTTCGACTCCTATATATGCTGGCTAGATCCTTCCTTCTGTGCCCGCTATAGTTTATCTAAGCTGGTTTGGTGAGGTGTTGGGATCCACATGTTGTAGGGGGATTCAATAACATCTGCTCTCCTCCTATATAAGCTGGCCAGATCCTTCCTTGTATGCTAGCTATAGTTTATCTAAGCTGTTCTGGTGAGGTGTTGGGATCCAGACTAACTGGTGGTTATATTATTTGCTGCTGTGTGTGGTTGTAGAGTTAGCCATGGTTGTTTTTTTGCTACCTTCCTGATCTTGCTTTTCTCTTGAGTCTCTCATTGTTTGTTCCTGTGAATTTGCAGTGTTTCAGAGTTTTGGTTTTCCCCTGTCCGTCTTTATCTGTGTTTCCATCTTACTTCTGCCCCTTCCTTCCTTGGTGGGAGGGGGAATCAGATTAGTTGTGGTCAGGAGCATAGCCACGCACATGACTCAGGCATCTCCACCATTAGGGGTAACCCTTAGGTTAGGGATAGCCTAGGCACCCCTCTCACGTGGGACAGCCTAGGAACCCCAGTCCCTTGGTCTCCTACAGTCACATCGTGACAGCCTGGCTGGGTGTTATCATGAGCAGGAGACTCATACTTACCAGACCCCGGACAGCTGAGTGACTCCGAAGTCCTCCCTGTGATCTCTGGCAGCCACTGCCAGCAAGCATGCTGCATGCTGCCTCCTGCTGCTGGAGGACACACACATACTCATAACACAGACACTCATACACACACATCAGATATCACACACACACACACACACACTCCATCCATCCAGCGGTACAGAGTGCGTCCATTAAGTTATACCTGTCAGGAGCCCATACATTCTAGCATCTACCCCGGCCGCAGGGATGGGAGGAAGTCACGTGTCCCAGGTCCTTGCGCTCCACCGCACGGCTTCTGAGGATCGGTATCGCTGGATGTGGTGAATGTGTGTGAGCAATTTGTAGGGTAATTGTGTGTGTGATGTGATGTGTGATTGTGTGTGTGATGTGTGTGGGTGTGCGATCGCTACAGGTCCTGCCGCTCAGCGTCGGGTGAGTGTGATTACAGGGTGTCCGCTTTCTATAATGAAGTGTCCTGCAGTATCTTTAACTTTTTTAGCTGCATGGACACTTCATTATTGAACTGCGACTAGGGCTTATTTTCGGGGGAAAGCTTATATTTAAGCCATGCTCCGAAAATGCTTAAAATCCCTGCTAGGGCTTATTTTTGGGGGAGGTCTTATTTTAGGAAACCGCGGCTGGGTACTGCACATGTGCCTCGCATTTTAATCTATAGGAGGAAGATGTGCAGTACCTGGCAGTGGCCACTATTATAAAATGGAGCAGCTCTGAAACTGAGCATTTCCGGCTATTTGCTGCTGCCGCAGGGAGCGAGAACAGCTGATCAGCGGGGGAGCGAAGTGTCGGACATTGATGACCTACCCTAAGAATAGACCATCACTGTAAAAGTAGTGGACAGCCTCTTTAACATGTCTATCAATTCGTCTGATAGCTATAATTACACCACTTTTCCTTCTTGGTGTTGCAATTTTAATGTTGAGGAAGATATATATGAAATACTATGTAACATGATAAAAACAAGCAAATTTAATAAAAATTGATGTTTTTAAGGTATAAACTGGCACTTTAGATTATTGTTGCTTTATGAAGTAAAGGATATCTAATAACCAACTGCACCCTAGGTCCTTAACCTATGGCATGTGTTCACCAGAAGATACAAGCCATGTCTTTAGAGTGTGCTCACATGTCCTCATGCTTTGCTTTTGATAGGTGGAGTACAATAAAGGGCACTTCATTCAGAAATCTTATAAACCACTATTTCCACTTATATGATGAATATAGCACTAATCATTCCAAACAAGTAGAATGCTAACTTTTAGTCCCCATAATAAAGCTATATATTTTTTCCAGTGCTGCAGGGATAAATGTTTGTTGAGACTGGGCAATTAGGTTCCTGAAGAGCGGGATATCCTCACTTCCGATCCCAGCACAGAAAGGCCTCTGCTAGATCCACAGGGGTTGCGCAGGTAAGAATGCCTGATATTATGAATGCCTGCAAATTTTGTTTAGAGACTGGACAATATCTTTAACGCTTCATAGCTCAATTGCTCTTTAGTTAAATCATTCTTTTCTACAAGCAGTGATTCTAAGGGAGTATATCTGTACCGCCCCCGTGTCAGCGGCCGAGCCACTCGGGTCCAGAACCGCGGTGGCTCAAGGGGACTCCGAACCCAGGGATTCGTTGGACACTCGCGTTTGAAAAAGGGAGTATGAACAGGGGAGTTAGAAGTTCGTGACACCACCCACGGTGCGTGGTAAGGTGGAGTACCACCGCTACTGTGGGGGGGGGGGCCCGGTGGCGGTGGTATGGCAGCAAGGTGTTTAACCCCTCTGAGGGTAGGGGGTTGTGTGCCCGGGAGCCCGGTGATAGCAGTGAAGGGGTGCCGTTGGGAAGGGAAAGGGTTTCTGCGTACTCACTCAGTCCAAGAATACTGACACCGACAGCTTGTAAACCAGATTTCTGGGCACCGCTGCAGCCAGGAGGGAGCACGCTTGGATCTGTGCCCTTGGTGTTGCTTGTTAGCCTGTGACCTTTTCCGTGGCACCTTCTCACTGTTGGACCCTATAGTATGGAACTAATCGGGTCCCGCTCACTCATATGGCGAACGGAGACGGAGTGAGCTTTCTCTCAGGGTTCACGGTTGGGATTTGATGGACTGTGTTTTTGGCAAAAGTCCTATCCCATCGGTGCACTAGTACCCTGACTTTGGAGCGGGTGAGGGATGAATCTCGAAGACTTCACCCTCGTCGGCTAAATTACCAGGATGCTTGAAGCTACTTCCCGGCCTAGGGTCTGCGTACCCCATCGTGCCCTGGACCCTGCCCGGAGATGGCTCAAGGCCGCCAGCTGCCCTCCTCGGCAATCCGTGCCCCTTGACACGATCCCCTGTGACCGGGGTTCCAGCTCCTACCAGGCCAGACCATCGTCTGCCACCTAGGAGTCTTCAGGAGCCCTGCTCCTCACCTGTGACCTCTCCCTCTCAGAGAGTCACGCTCTACCTCCTACTTCTTCCACTCCTTTTCACTTCTCTTTACTTTTCCTTTCACTTTTTCACTTCCCCTACCAACCCCCCAAGTGGGCGGCCCTATTCCCTTCAGGCCCCCCAATGCTGTGTCTGGTGGGTGTGGTGTAAAGTGTTCCTAGGGTTTTGACTGGCTCTGATCTTAGCAATACCAAAGAAAATCCGTAACCAAGGAGGATTGGATACTGTGCTGAAGGGCAGATTGCACAATACCCTGTGACGACCTGATAGGCCAGGGCATCACATATCCATACATATGACATCTAACAGAACATTCACAGCAACAAGTATGTTCTAAAAAATAAAGGTCTCATGCACATAGCCAGCTTGTAACACCTACCAAAAGAAGCATGAACTTGACCAGAAAATAAAGATATGAAATCAGTACTTAATCTTTATGAAATAATTTAGAATAGAAAAATACTTCTAAACAAAATATGTCAAGTATTTTAAAACAAAATGAATCCACGCAAAGGTAGAACATCATAGACATACAGTATGTCGCACTGGTGGACACAGACAGAAAATGGTGTCACATTATGTACAGGAAGTACCAAGTGAGCGGTAAAAGGAAAGTAAACCTGTGTCTAGGAAAGCGGAAGATGGTGACACTGAGCCGCATACCTGACCCTAGTTATCACTGGTGCAGGGCCCTATATAGGGAGCGGATGGGATGTGATCTTCATCAACCCAACTAAACACTATAGAAGACACAAGGAGGACACACAGGGGGGGAAATGCATGAACTACTTATCCACAGATGGACTCAGGTAGAAGTTTGGAAAGTTATCAGCAGCGATACCACAGTGGCGTACAAGCCACCTACTTGCACCCAGGGCTTGAATGAACTGAAGAATATCACCAGCATAAGTCCAAGGAAAGAAGGGGTATTTAAACACCAAGAGAATGCTGAAGATGAGCAGCAGGGTGGAAGGCGAGCTCCTGCATGGTCCAGAGAGATGAATTCAACAGGAAAGCTACCTATACCAATTAATACTGACAGCAGAAACAATGGAAAGTCAGGGAGCATTTTGTGCAGCCAAACACTGTGACTTTCTATGGTCAGAAACCACATTACCCAATACACCTCCATGACAAAGGGCCCTTATGCAAGAACAATATATGGGCCCTTTGCAGCCCAACAGTTCATCATAATTCACAATTCCATCTGCATTGGAGGTGTAGTGGTCCCCCTTACTTCTTGGGCCCCTGAAAAGCTGCATAGGTTGCACCAATAATATATCTATGCCTGGTATGTTGATTAGTTATAGGACATTTTTATATGTAGGATAATAAACTTTAAATAAGATGGTTACACCTAATACCACCATACAAAGGGAAATATTATTACCATACTGTAAGGCTATGTGCGCACGTTGCGTACAAGCCCTGCAGAAATTTCTGCAGCGATCTGAAGAGCACATGTGCGCTTTAGATCGCTGCAGAAATGTCCGTAGTGAGCGCCGATTCCATGCGCTCTGCCTGCAGCTCCTGCCATAGACAGAGCAGGAGCTGCCGGCAAAGCGCAGGAAAGAAGTGACATGTCACTTCTTTTTGCGCAGCGCTTCGGCAGTAGCCGAAGCGCTGCGCTCTTAAACGCCACGTGCGCACGGCCCCTGCACAGTCTCCATAGACTGTGCAGGGGACGCAGGACGCATGCAGTTACGCTGCGCTACAAAGCGCAGCGTAACTGCATGTTTTTACGCAACGTGCGCACATAGCCTAACTGAAGAAATCCCAAGAAATCCCAAGATCACTATCGCCAATAATACCACAATACAAAGGACTATTAATTCCACCACACTGTTACCACATACCGTAATCACTGAATATTACCACCGTACTATTACTAAATAAAAACCACTATACTGAGACCAAAATTTTTGCCATCAGTGAGCACGTAGTGGTAGATATCAGTTCTACACAGACACTGCTGGCCATATTAGTGAATGCAGAGCAGTGAAATCCAGTGACTCAGGTGACATCTCGTCTCTCCTTTCTTTCCATCTGGCCTAGACTTGTCTTTCCTGAATTTGCTGCACAGACATTTTTTGCTCCCAGCTTTTCAGCACCCTTCCCATTGCTCTCAACATGTACAATAGTGTCCCAGATGGTAAAAATATACGTAATTGTGTCCTACACAAATAATAGTGCTTGTTATGTGCCCCTACACACTAATAATGAATCTTTTTGTGCTACCTAATCAGTAATGCCTCATTTCGTGTCCCTATACAGTATTAATGTAGTCTTTTGAGCCCTCATCCAATAATAATGTCCCTCATTTTGCCTCCACATAGAAATACACGCTAATCACTGCTCCCATATGACACTTAGGTCTTTTGTATACCAATATTCCACACTATTAATTGTGCCCTGGCTGTGGGCCAAAGGAAATAAACAGACTTGCCTATCTCCACATAGGTAGCGTCCTTTTCCTGTCTCTGCTGCCTGGATCTGGCACTAGTTGCAGTAATATAATTGCAAGGCCAATGCTGATGTTCTCAGAATGCTCCCTACTTCTGCTGGCCATCCTCCTGCCCTTGAGAGAAAAGTGGCTGGGTAGGGAGACAATGGCTCTCTTCTCTGCTGTATTTCATCTGGATCTATATCTTGAGGACAAAGTTAAAATATTTGTTAAAGGGAACCGGTCACCAGTTTTTTGCCCTATAAGCTGCGGCCACCACCACTGGGCTCTTATATACAGCATTCTAACATGCTGTATATAAGAGCGCATAAAAATAGATAACCCCGGCACACAATGATGAAAGTGTAACGGGGTGCCAGGGGTGCCTCGGGGCTTGTAGTCGTGGCTCCCTTTTCTATCAGGCCAACCCCCGGCTCCGCCGTCACTACTGGGACAGGGGATTGTTCTGTGGGGTAGAGTGTGGTGTAAAAGAGCATACTTTCAGCCGCAGGAAGACTCTTCAGGCAGGGATCAGATAAACCAGACAACATCTTTATTGCACAGAGTTTCACAGACAGCTCAATGCACGGATTTTGTAGCGCACGGTCACAATTCCTGTCTGGGGAAATCTTTCCTTGTTGTCTCCTCTAGTGGGGATGTGCCCGGCTACTCCACTTCACCTAGGCTCCCACTCCGGCTAACACAGACTGGACCCACACCAATTCTGCTTCACCCTTGAGGACACTTCTTCTCTTCTTCCCTTCTTTCTGCCCACTCACCTCCACACTCTGCCCCTGGCTGTTCCTTCTCCCCTGTCCCGGAATCAACTGACTTCAACACACACACACTTCTCTCTCTAAGCTGCCGGCTCCTCCTCTCTCCTGCCCTGTTTCTATGGGGACAGCCGTCCCACCCGGGCTCTAGGGGAAAACCCACTGCACAGTAAAAACATGTTTATTAATAACATCAACAGTAACTACCCCAGAGTGAGGTATCTTCAGGGGGAAACTGCACCTCCTTGTAAGGGGTCTGCCCACCCCTTACATTCCTCCCCTCTTTAAGCCTAAGCCTCCCGGCAAGGCTCGAACCTGTAAAACACAATTTAGCAGCAAGGCAAACTTTGGATAAAACTTTAAAACCTTCATAAACAAAGTCAACCACTGAGCGCCCAAGTTCTGCGCCCGGAGTCCCTCCTGGGAGCTCCCGGTCTTTGTAGGCAGTGTGCCCGGAGGCCTTCAGCAGGCACTCCCGGTCTTTGCTGGTCTTCTGCCCGGAGGCTTTTACAGCACTCCCGGTCTTAGTAGATAGGAGGACAAACAATAAAGTCTTCCTTAACATCACGGAGGGAGCCCCTGGCTCAGTCCAGCATCAGGCTCCTTCCGGGCTCGGTAACTTAAACATGGTTGCAAACTGTGGAACTTTTCCGGCTCTTTAACAACACCGGTCTTCAACACGAACATGTCCATCACCTCCGGTCGTTACAGGTCACTTGGGATGGTAAGCGCGCTGCCATTCGGCCTGCTGAGCCCTCACATAATCGGAAAGGGACTGACCTGGCAAGCGGCGCAGCCTCCGGAACGGTTCGTAGTTGACTGGTGGTTCTGGCGCCTGTCTCCGGTTTTGCCTCTTCAACCCCCGACGGGGGTGACGGGGTCGCTGAACGGGACGGACGGGGACTACCCACGACGATCACCGGGTGTGTGACCATACTCTGGTGGATTGCTAACACCGCCGGTGTCCCCTTGTCTGGGTCAGCACTCAGTCCTGTCATGACTTCTGGCGACACCGCCAGCGTGTTTCTCGGCCGGGAAATCTCAGGCAGCACCGGTCTCTGCTGTGTATGTCTCCGGTACTGACACTCTTCCCATCCGATCTCTTGCAGACCTTCCTGTAATGGCGCCGGGAACGGTGGAGATGCTGGGGAAGGTGGAGGCGGGCCTTCTTTTCCCGCTCTTGTATACGCTCCACCCCCAGTCTCACACATTAAATCGACCCAGCATAGGCGACTCTTCTTTTTCTCTGTACTGCCACCCTCTCCACATGTTTTCAGTAACATCTTAGGGCCAGCACCTCCCCTCTTTGGACGGCATACTCTGTACTTCTTTTTCTTCGCCGGCCAACTCAGGGTCTTTCGTTTGGCGCCAATTCTTCGTGCGCTCGCTGTACTCGTGAAGACGGTGGCCATCTTACCGCCGTCTTGTGCCTGGTCCAACGCCTTAGGCACCACTTGGTCTCCATCTTCTTGGATCGGGACCCCTTGCATATAATCCGGATCCTGCCGACTACGCCACATGTAACGGGGTGCCAGGGGTGCCTCGGGGCTTGTAGTCGTGGCTCCCTTTTCTATCAGGCCAACCCCCGGCTCCGCCGTCACTACTGGGACAGGGGATTGTTCTGTGGGGTAGAGTGTGGTGGAAAAGAGCATACTTTCAGCCGCAGGAAGACTCTTCAGGCAGGGATCAGATAAACCAGACAACATCTTTATTGCACAGAGTTTCACAGACAGCTCAATGCACGGATTTTGTAGCGCACGGTCACAATTCCTGTCTGGGGAAATCTTTCCTTGTTGTCTCCTCTAGTGGGGATGTGCCCGGCTACTCCACTTCACCTAGGCTCCCACTCCGGCTAACACAGACTGGACCCACACCAATTCTACTTCACCCTAGAGGACACTTCTTCTCTTCTTCCCTTCTTTCTTTCTTTCTTTCTGCCCACTCAGCTCCACACTCTGCCCCTGGCTGTTCCTTCTCCCCTGTCCCGGAATCAACTGACTTCAACACACACACACTTCTCTCTCTAAGCTGCCGGCTCCTCCTCCCTCCTGCCCTGTTTCTATGGGGACAGCCGTCCCACCCGGGCTCTAGGGGAAAACCCACTGCACAGTAAAAACATGTTTATTAATAACATCAACAGTAACTACCCCAGAGTGAGGTATCTTCAGGGGGAAACTGCACCTCCTTGTAAGGGGTCTGCCCACCCCTTACAAAAGAATCTTTTGTAGTTGAGATTTTTATTTTATTTAATTTTTATTGACGTTTCGGCGAATGCCTTTTTCAAAACTAAATAAAGAGAAAGTAAAGACATACACAATTGTCAGTACCATAAATACATGAGATATTACAAGTCATATCCATATAGTTATCATGGTAACATCATATATACCTAATTCAGCCTGAAAATTTGTTTTATCTTGTGAAGTATATCATTGGACTTCATAAAGAGTAATCTAGAAAAAAGGCCCATATATTAGATACAAGAAAAGGAAAGATTACATAAATCCGCCAAAACGGAACATACACTTGAAACATACCTAATCAAAGTCTCCCCAAGAAAATTTTGTATAACGGGGTATAATGTGATTTATCTATGGGACAGAGATATAACTTATAAGTCATATATATATAAAAATTATAACAAAAGAATGCATCTGCATGTAACAATAAACTTATTATATTACCTCAAATGGCAAAAAGTGAGAAATCCTAGTGAGGATATGTGGTACAATTATCGCTAATAAGATAGCTAGAGGGAAAAATAAAACGGCAATCAGAAGTGAATATAAGGAAAAAAGTCCCATAGAGAAACATAACAATAGCCTTTAAGAGCGCCACAACATTACCTGTGCCTTAGGAGATCAGTGGTGGAGTGGAATGAAACAGAGCCGCGGTGAGGTTTAAATACCTAATAGGGGCGGGCCAACTAATTGGATTTCCTGTAAGGAGGAACGCATGGTGGAACGCAAACGTGCGCGTGCGCAGTGAAACACGGAAGTGCGCGCATGCGCAGTGGCAAAAAGAAGCGGTGAAACAGTGTAACCCGGATACGGAGCTCCATGGAAACTGAAGTAACCTTCGCGTGTCTATGAGAAGAAAAGAAAACAAGGAGGTATGAGTAAACATAGCAAGATTAAGCTATGGCCATGTATAATGGATAGTATACACCATCCATATATGTACATCCATATATGTACATCTATATATATATATATATATATATATATATATATATATATATATAAACGGAGTAAATATCAGCCAGCAGGATTACAATAACGTTTTCAAGGCATTATATATAAAAAAAAGAATATGTCAGAAACATATATATGCACATATATGCACACAATATATACGTATGTGGATATATATATATCCATACCCAAAAAAAAAATCACAAAATAGGAATATGGTACTGACAATTGTGTATGTCTTTACTTTCTCTTTATTTAGTTTTGAAAAAGGCATTCGCCGAAACGTCAATAAAAATTAAATAAAATAAAAATCTCAACTACAAAAGATTCTTTCATCATTGTGTGCCGGGGTTATCTATTTTTATGCAATTGTTGTTCCCCTGAGCACCTTACTCAGTGAGCCGGGCTTTCACTCAGTTTTTTGTATATAAGAGCGCAGGCCACGCTGTATAACATAAAAAAACACTTTATAATACTTACCTAGAAGGTCGCTCCGGTGCACAATGGTCGGAGGGGTGACGCTGTTCTCCGGGACCGGCGCCTCCCCTTTCGGCCATCTTGGTCTTCCTTGTTCTGAAGCCGCGGTGCATGGCGCGTCTACGTCATCCACACGTGCCGGCATTGAGGTCCTGTACAGGCGCACTTTGATCTGCCTGAGCTGGGCAGATCAAAGTATTGTAGTGCGCCTGTGCATCACCTCAATGCCGGTGCATGTGCATTACGTAGATGCGTCATGCACCGCGGCTTCAGAACAAGGAAGACCAAGATGGCTGAATGGGAAGGCGCCGGTCCCGGAGAACAGCGCCACCCCTCCGACCGTTGTGCACCAGAGCGACCTTCTAGGTGAGTATTCTAAAGTGTTTTTTATGTTATACAGCGCGGCCTGGGCTCTTATATACAGCATATTAGAATGCTGTATATAAGAGCCCAGTGGTGGTGGCCGCAGCTTATAGGGAAAAAAAATGGTGACAGGTTCCCTTTAACAGATGCCCTACAGTGGCACAATGGCTAAGGGGGCCACTTCTACATCTCCAAATCAGGTGGAATTGTGCATTATGATGAGCTATTGGACTGCAAAGGGGCCCTATATTGTTCTTATGAGTTGCCCACCTGCAGCGGTCGCCTCAGGGACACCGCTCCACCTCCAGGGATGCCGCAGGGACTTCTCTTTGGGATCTTCTGGCGACAGGTATGTCAGGTTGATTACATCTGAGTCGTGACGCCACTCACGGTTTGCGGTAAGGATATGGGTGACCACCACTGCAGTTTTAACGAGCGTCTTGGGCTGATGGAGTCTGCAGTTAGATGGTGTGGCCTCCCGTGAGTGAGGCTGGCCCCAGGGGCTCGGGTGCGTAGAACAACAGATCGCAGAATAACTCAGTCTCAGTCCAAAGTGTCTTGCAACTGGTTTTTACTCACTTTCAGGTGTTGTTGTAAGGTACCCGGGCGATGCTGAGATAAACCAGGAGAGAACCAGGTATCCTTCAGGCTGGTCTAAGGGTAATCGTTAGCTCGCCTTCCTAGCACTTCTTGTTTCGGATAACCCCCGACTTGACGTATTGTAGGATTCATCCAAGGAAGTCGCAACTGCCTTTTCTCCCTTTTCTGGCCCGTTTGCCGGTAGCGTGGACCAAGTAAGATGGCTCCAGGCTCTATCCCACTTATGGGCCCCCTCTTTGCTGCTGAGGCTCGGACTCTGTATGGTTGGTGAGGCACCTCTAGTACCCTCACTGGCAGGTTTTAGCAGACCACTAAATGGATGTCTGGCTCTAGGGACTTGTTCCCCGTGCGTACCTAATTACCAGGAGTCCCCATACTCGACTGACTGACTTCTCTTCAGGTGTCTTTCAGGCTGTGTGGCCACCGTTCTCCCCCGCTAACGGCTACTCTACTCCTGCGTCTCCACTATCAGACTGGCTCTCCTCCTACTTTGCTAACTGCCACTGCAACCTAGCTTCCAGGGCCTCACCTACACCCCTTGATTGGATGTGGAGGCACGCCCCCTCCTGGGTCTGCCCAGGGGTCCCCTCAAAGGTGTGGGAGACCTGGTCACTATGTGTCTGTGCGTACACACCCTATTCCAGCCTTCAGGATCACCTGTTTGCACTCACCCAGCGTGGGTGCAGTACTCAGTGGTGCCTGACCAGGTCAGGGGCACCACACTTACACAAGGGTACCCTTCTGTCTATGTCACCATTGAGATACCCTGTATCAGAAATGACACTGCCACGATGAAGATGAAAATTTCCAATTACTTTATTTTAATTATCAGTATTTGGTTTGTATATGTTCATTAAATATGAATTGCTATATTGTCTGTCTATAAGTCTGTATGCTCAATACCCCCGAGCCCATTTTTCGTCTTAATGACTGGACATTTTTTGCAATTCTGACCAATGTCACATTGACAGGTTATAACTCTGGAACGCTTCAACGAATCCCTGTGGTTTTGACCTTGTTTTTTCATGACATATTGTATTTCATGATAGTGGTAAAATTAGAACAATAAGTTCTCCCCACTTCTAAATACAACGGTAAATATGTTAGTGGCATTTGGATTTTCCTAGCCAGTGTATTTCTGACATTTGACTGATTCCAACCTCTTTTGTGCAATTTTTGCCCAGTGCCCTCCCCTGACATGTTTAAATCTGGTTGGACTTTTTGTGGTATAATTCCCTTCAAATAGGGCTTATATTGACCTCCTACTACCATTTTTATATGATAACAGGAGACATTCTGCTCTGGGTTAAGACCTTGCACATGTTAGGGTACTTTCACACCTCCGGTTTTTCTTCTGCGGCACAATCCGGCACTTTGCAGGAAAATCGCAACCGTTTTTTTTTGCTGCCGGTTGCGATTTTCCTGCATAGACTTTAATTAGTGCCGCATTGTGCCGCATGGCCTTGCGTTCCATCCGGTTTTTGCTGCATGCGGCAGATTTAGCCGATGCGGCGGCCGGATGGAACGTTGCCTGCCACGTTTTTTCATGCGGCAAAAAAAACCGCATCGCGCCGCATTCGGCCGATGCGGCGCATCTCTCAATGCATGCCTATGGCGGCCGGATGCAGCGCGATGCGGCAAATACCGCATCCGGCCGCCGCATGCGGTTTTGCCACTGCGCATGCTCAGTAGCATGCCGCAAGCGGCAAAAACCGGGCGGGCCGCATGGGAAAAACTTATGCAAAGGATGCGGTGTTTTCACCGCATCCGTTGCATAGCTTGCACAGCCGGATTGAGCCGCAGGGCTCAAGCCGGATGTGTGAAAGTAGCCTTAACGCTTTTATCTTTGTAGCTGCCTTGCACTTTATTTGTAGGTTTTGTCTAGTTGCCTGATCCCCTTGTCCTCTTTTTATATCATATGTACTGTTTTCTAAATACCTCATGCACTGTGCACTTTGATGATATTTTTATTTATTACAATAGTCATTGTTCAGCAATCTTTTTGTTTTCAATTGTCATTATGAGCTGCTGTTGACCTGGTGGGCTCCTCCCACCTTGGTCTTCAATTTTTGTTAGATCCTTATGGAATCGATGTTACCCATCCTAGTATATGTTCGCATCCTGGCCAAATCTTGGTATATAGCCACATCCACCGCACACCCGGTCACTGCCATCTACAGGTTCATTCCATAGAATCCCAACACCTGAACAGCATTTGATAAAGGCTGAAGACAAGCCAAAACGTTGATGTATTAAATTGCTGTCTCCTAACTTTTCATATGAAAAATTCCTTTAAGGTACATAGTTTGGTTGCTTGAATTGGAAATATATTTTTTTCTTGTGAACTACTTCAGACTGCATACTTCTACTATTCACTAAGTTTGTGGACTCTATTTGCATTAGTGTGCTCAGGAATTACTCCCTTATATGATTTACTAATTTTCCTTTGAGCACCAATAGCAATAGCAGTTGAGCTAGCATATCTATTTACAATGACTGCCTTCTGGTCATCTGTCAAGTCAGCAGTCTTCCTCATGATTATGTAGCCTACTGAACTACTGAACTAGAATAAATGCCGCTTTACATGCTACGACATCGACATACGACATTGGGGTCACGGATTTTGTGACGCACATCCGGCCGAGTTAGCGATGTTGCGTGTGACAGCTATTAGCGATTTTGAATCGTTGCAAAAACGTTCAAAATTGCTAATCGTTTACATGCCCCCCTAATCTCAATTATCGTTGCTGCTGCAGTAGCGATGTTGTTCCTCGTTCCTGCGGCAGCACACATCGCTGTGTGTGACACCGCAGGAACGAGGAACCTCACCTTACCTGCGTCCCGCCAGCAATGAGGAAGGAAGGAGGTGGGCGGGATGTTTGTCCCGCTCATCTCCGCCCCTCCGCTTTGATTGGGCGGCCGCTTAGTGACGTCACTATGACGTCGAACGCACCGCCCCCTTAGAAAGGAGGCGGTACGCCGGTCACAGCGACGTCGCTATGCAGGTAAGTAGTGTGACGGGTCCGCGCGATTTTGTGCGCCGCGGGCATCTATATGCCCGTGTTGCACAAACGATGGGGGCGGGTACGCACGGTAGCGATATCAGTACCGATATCGCAGCGTGTAAAGCGGCCTTAAGGGACCACTTTAAACCCTTAGGAAGCCTTTGCGGTGTTTTGTGGTAATTATTCTAATTTTCTGAGATAATGACTTTTGGGTTTTCATTGGCTGTAAGCCATAATCATCAACATTAACAGAAATAAACACTTCAAATAGATCACTGTGTATGGAACGACTCTATATAATACTGGCTTATAACTTGGACCAGTCCAATAAGAGAAAAAAGGAATTACACTCAGACCCATGTTATTAAATGAGGCAGTACAGATATGATATTTTTTTTATCATCTGTTTTTGGCCTGAGGAAAAAACTTACAACATGCTGCTAGTGGATGCGTAAATCAGATGAGACTCACCTATTCAAGTCTATGGGTGTGAGAATAAAAAAATGAGATGCCAAAAGGACTATCCAAGTGACATCCCTTTTTTTATAGATACATTGGTCCTGTAAATGATTGTAAATGATGAAAAGCTTTGCATTTGGATGCTAGGCGAGAAAATAATCACATACTCCCATTGCACTCGCAATACATACAGAATACCAAACGGATTTCATTCGCCCCACTTATTTGTAAGAGAATTGGGCCAATTTTTATGTGCCAGTGTGAGCGAACCTTAAAGGAGTTGTCCACTACTTTTACATTGATGACCTATACTTAGCATCGGTCATCAATATCTGATCGGCCGGGGTCTGACACCCGGCACCCTCATTGATCAGCTATTCTTGGTGTCGGCAGCGGCAGTTCCAGAGCTGGACTGTTTACTGATAGGGGCCGCGGCCGGGTAGTGGACATCCACCTCATATTGATTTGAATGGGAGGCGGATGTGCAGTACCCGACTACGGGCGCTGTCAGAAGGTGGGGCAACTCAGGAACTGAGCATTTTCGGCCACCTGCTGCTTCCACTGCTAGCACCAAAGCAGCTGATCGGTGGGGGTGTCCGGTTTTGGACCCCAGCCAATCAGACATAGATAGATTCCATGAAAGAGGGTAGGCTATCACCAGTTTTTTTGCCACCTAATCCGAAAGACATAATGTAGAGACAAAGATCTTGATTCCAGTGGTGTATCCCTAATCATGTTATCCTTCATAATAGAATGACTTTGTTGACTTCTGTACAGTGTTTAATTATAAATAGCAGTACATAATTCATCATACAAAGAGAACAATCACTGGAGAAGGACATCATGGTTGGAAGAATAGAAGGAACAAGGTGAAGAGGAAGACCAGCAACCTGATGACTTGATACTATGAAGAAGAAAACAGTGGAGAAGACCCTGTTGGATCTATCTAGGTTTGTGCAAGATCGATCCTCCCACAGATCGTTCAACCATCATGTCGCCATGGCTCAAAGTGAAGGACATTAAATAATAATAATACCACATAATTAGGATCGTGGTATAGTTAATATAATGACCCAAAGTTAAAACAATGTAATAAATCTGTTGAGTTTGTATGGACCAGAGACATTGTTACTACCCACAAAAATAGGCAGTTAGTCCCAGGAGACCTGTAGTGCCTTTTGAAGTTTATCTTCACATGCAGTCAGGGCTGGCTCATACAGAGGGTGTACGTTCTTATGCATTGTTTACACGGTAGCAATCCCTTTGTTTAACGCTTAGTGACAGTCTTTATGCAGCCCCCACCAAATACCCCTAGGGAAAGTTCACAGTGTGTTCCAACCTGTCTGATAATTGCTTTTCTAATTTTTCTATCAGTGCGGACAAGCTACAGTATCATGTAATGTCTTAATGTATCATGATTAATTTATTGGAGTTGTATGTAAGTTTCGGAAGCAGGAAAGTTACGACAATATCATTACTCTTTGCATCATTCTCATCTGCACCACACCTGTTTGTACTTGGTAAAACATGGTTGTTTTCTTCCAAATAGTAAGCCACACATCTCCAAGTTTTTTTTGTAGTATTTTATCTCACCCATTAATTTAAACGCAGAGGAGATGCAATGAGAAATACAACCCATGGACAGGAGTTTCACTGTTTCGAAAAATAAAGTGTCCATATATATTTGTTTTTAGTTCTGGACAATCTAAGATAAGATTATAACTTTACAGCGCCACTCCAGCAATTTTTGTATTCAGCACTGGAGTGGTGCTTTAAATGTAAGACCCCTGCCACTGGTATTATACTCACCTGCCGCCGTTTTCATCCTTTTTCGGCATTACTCTGGTCCTGCGGCGCCTTCTTGTGCCCTCAACTTCTAACTGGCTGAAAGTCAGAAGTTTCGTCACAAGCTCTCAATGCAACTTTAAGGGGTACTTTGCACGTTGCGACATCGCTAATGCGATATCGTCGGGGTCAAATCGACAGTGATGCACATCCGGCGCCGGTAACGATGTCCCAGCGTGTAAAGCCTAGGAGAGAAGATGAACGAGCGTGAAACAGTGAAAAATCGGTGATCTGTGTCACGTCGTTCATCTTCATAATGTCGGTGCGTCCGCAGGTACGATGTTGTTTGTCGTTCCTGCAGCTCCACACATCGCTGTGTGTGAAGCCGCAGGAGCGACAAACATCTCCTTACCTGCGCCCGCCGTCCACCGGCTATGCGGAAGGGAGAAGGCGGGTGGGATGTTTACATCCCGCTCATCTCTGCCCCTCCGCTTCTATTGGCCGCCTGCCGTGTGACGTCGCTGTGACGCCGCACGACCCGCTCCCTTAGGAAGGAGGCGGGTCGCCGTCCAGAGTGACGTCGCAGGGCAGGTAAGTGCGTGTGAAGCTGCCGTAGAGATAATGTTCGCTATGGCAGCTATCACAAGATATCGCATGTGCGACGTGGGTGGGTACTATAGCGCTCGGCATCGCTAGCATCGGCTAGCGATGTCGCAATGTGCAAAGTACCCCTAAGAGCCAGAACTGGAATGAGGCTCTCAAAGACTTGTATTGAGTTGTGACCGCTGACGCACTCCATGAAACACTTGAAGTGCCGGCAGGTCACAAATTGCCGCAGATCGACCTGAGCGACGCTGGAAACAGATGAAGACGGTGCCAGGTGAGTAGAATACAGGAGGCAGGGGACTTACATTTAAAGAACCATTGCAGTGCTGAAATAAATAAAGTACTGGAGTGATGCTTTAAAGTAATATCTCAAAATCACACTAAAGTCCTGGTAGTGGTGTCATCAATAAACACCTAACCTACAGTATGTTTGCGTCATAGTGACCTTTTACTTTCAGTATTATTTTTAGCATATTAATATGTGCACACCTATATTCAGTCTCACCTCCCTTTTGTTTCTAAATTACTGTATTTATGCATTTTGATCACCCAAAAGGCAGTGATTATGTCTATATGGGAGCTGAACCACGGGTAGTTGACACTTGCCCCTTCATGTGTATGTATTCTATATGTGTATTAGAAATAGGTCCGATGCTTTCGCATTGAGAGTGTGGGCACGAACTGCGCGTGCGCAAGTAGCGTTGACATCACCACTCTTCCCACGCAGGTGCAGTACCAACCGCAGCTGCTACTGTGCATTTGTGGGAAGAGAGGTGACGTCACCGCTACTTGCGCACGCGCAATTCATGCCCAGAATATGTGGTGACGTACATGTCACTTGCACAGACGCAGTTCGAACTGTGCCTGCGCAACTGGCAGTGCCGTGGTGCATGCTGGAATAGGGTTACAGAAACTGGCAATTATGTATGTAGATGTCTATGTACCTTTTATCATTGTGCTGATGTGTTATGGTATGATATTCTGCCACTTACAGTTCCACCACTCTGTAAGAGTAGTTGGCACCAGGAATAGGCATTTCCCAATACCAACTTGTAGGAAATGATGTTCTACTCTGATGTGGATCTTGAGATGCCATTCTATAGTCAGGAACAAGCACTATATTGGGAGCCCTGACAAGAAGCCAGGTCACAGGATAAAAGTTCAACGTTAATTATACGGTTTAATCCAAAAAGAGCCACTTAACATTGACGTATAGCTATTTACAGTCTCTTTACAGGAAGTGTCACTATTCCAGATTCAAAACAGAACCAGAGCTCGATTACCCTTAAACATACAGGCCTCCAGACTCCTTCGGCCAACACCGGACTTACAACCCCATTTTTGGTAAGCCAACACTTTGGGCCTCTTTTCTATCTTGCTGAACTGAATCTTCTAGCTACTCAGTAAAGCTTACACTCACTCTGGATTTCCCATTTTGCAATTAATTGCCAAAATTCTGAACTACAGGCCTTCATCCCTGAAATGACTCCTGAATCAAAGCATGGTTCTCTCTTGGGCTTCAATGTTCCACAGATCTAACTCAATGCATTTCAGGTGGTAGACCCTCATCACTTATTATAACTCTGCTCATCTGGATATTAGCTATTACAGTTTCTTCAGACACAATATATTTACCCCTCCTTTTCCAACCTCCTATCTCCGCTCTAGCATGGCAGCCAGCACACTACACATACTACAGTTACAGAGACAATATCCCTTCTATAATCCCTATGAATTCTGCATGCTTGTGAAACCAAGGAGATTCCATGATACAACGGGCCATGAACAATGTCTGACGATGACGTGACATCCCCTCCACACTATGGGCAAAAAACCCGGCATTCACATAGGGATCTTACCACTATCTAAGATGGCCACGCGGGCTTCGCATGCCCTGTGCTGCCTGCAGACGCGCGCGCACTGAGGAGCTCCGCTCGGCGGGAAGTGACGTTCCCCTTGTGAGCGTCACTTCCGCCGGGAGACCCGGAAGTGACGCGCGTGATGCGGGCACAGTCACAGCGCATGCGGCAATGAGACGGCGGCTATCTGGAGACAATCATGGTGGGTATATATACATGGGACACACCATACTGGGTCACATCGCCCCCCGAGGAAGCAATACAAGCGAAACGCGTCGGGGCGTTCCTCCCTCTTCTTTACCGGACCCTGGACACGGCTACTATATAGGCACTTAATATGGGTAAGCTGTTGCTCTAACTCATGCACAACCTATGGGCTCCTTTGTGTGTCATACTTTTTGGTGGGCTTCACTATGTGACTTTACCCTTTGGGTTGTGCAGTATGTTTGCCTATATAGAACATTTGATTAATGCTGTTTGGGTCCCTGGAAGGGTGATCTCTGTCAGTTCTTAACCCTTCACTGTTATATATTTTCATGAATCCAGTTTTTAAATAACAGTACCCCTATTTATATGTGAATTATTTGTAATAAATATTTGTTTACTTATGTGGGTGTACTAGTCATTTTTCGGAACTATGTTTGGCCATATGAAACTCAGCCTTCCATATCTATTCATTGTTATTTTGAGTGGCCTTTTATATTGTACTGAATTTCCATCTGTTACCCTATCTCTTTGTCCATGAACAAGGAATGAGACCAGACTAGGTTCAACTGCAAACGCTGTATAACACAATAAAGGAAACAGGAGATGAAACTCAGAATGAGAAGTGAATATGTGACGCCCTGGCCTATCAGGTCGTCATAAGGGTGCCGTGCAATCTGCCCTTCTTCATGGTACCCGCTCCTCCTTGGTTATGGGTCCTGTCAATTTGGTGTTGCTACCAACAGGTGTACATAAATCCTGAGGAACACTCTGCACCACACCCACCAAACACCCATTGGGCAGCCTGAGGGGAATAGGGCCACCCAGATGGTGGGATGGAAGAGGGAGGGCAGAGATGTCAGTAGTTGAGTAGTAGTTGAGCAGTAAGACAGCGGTCACAGGACAGGTCACGCTGAGGAGCTGGGCTCCTGTACCCGTCTCAGGTGCCAGACGTTGGCCTGGACAGAAGGAGCTGGAACCCCGGTCGCAGGGGGTAGTGACAGGGGGTACGGTGCTGCTACAGAGAGCAGGCCGGCTGCCTTGTGCTACAACCAGGCAGGGGCCAGGGCACGACGGGGTACGCGGACCCTAAGCTGGGAAGAAGCTTCACGCAGCCCAGTAATTTACCCGACGGGAACAGAGTCTTCAGGAACCATTCCCCACCCACTCCAGAATCGGGGTACTAGCGCAACGAGGGGGATAGGACTTCCCACAACCATCCAGAAAATCCCAAGCGTGAACCCTGAGAGCAAGTTCACCCTGCTAGCCACGCAGGTGAGCTGGACCCGAGTAATTCCAAGTGAAAGGGATCCATACGAGAGACACACAGTGCCAAGGGACAAGGCTTCAGACCAACCAGCAACACCAAAGGGGCACTGACCCAGCATGCTCAACCAACAGCTGCAGAGTATTCAAGAGTTTGGTTTACCTAGTGTCAGCATCAGTGACTTTGGACTGTGTGAGTACCTGATATCCTTTCACCCTCTGCGGGTTCCCCACTCCATCCATCACCGGGCCCCGGGACACCAAACCACCTACACATGGAGGGGTTAAACATCCTGCTGCTTCAACATCGTCACTGGGCTCCCCAACCAAAGCGGTGCTCTCTCTCATTACCACACACCGTGGGTGGCGTCATGAACATTATCCCATTCACCACACCAAAACAAATCCCCCCTTTTATTTCCGAGGTAGCCGCGCAACCCTGCCTCAGATCGGGAGACCCCTTGAGCCACTGTGGATCCGAGTCCGAGCAGCCCGTCGGCTGTTGCGGGGGGCGGCACACCTTAGGAAAACTTGGCGTCACGAACAGGATGCGTGCAGGACCCACTAACCTGGGTGACGTGCGTCTTGAGAAGTGAAAATCACAATCCAAAATCCCGTTTTCTGCGACGTCCGCCATTTTTCCGCTGTTTTTGCACCAAAAATGCATCTTCTTGGAAAAGGGCGCGAAGCCGAAGCCCCGCCCTTCGTCTTCAGCCTGAAACAGGAACCGGAAGTTCCCAGAGGGTCACAGCGCACGAAAGAGTGCTGGGAGAAAACCGAGGGGGCGTGCCCGAATGTAGCAAAAGCGGAAAAGAAGCAGGGACGCCAGGACTCTGCCACACTGTTCCTGGGTAACGCAGAGGCAAGATGGCGGAGCGGAGGTGGTCACTGGAACGTGCTGTTCCCGGGACCGCGGCCTGGATTGAAGAGGAAACCGAGCAGCTGTGCAGGAGAATGCGGACACAGTTCCTGTTCATATTAAACCACTGGAGGGAAGAGATGAGGAGTCTGGCGGTGGTGGTGCAAGCCCGTGAGATTGAAATCCACGTGAAGAAAGGGCAAGCGGTTATTCAGTCCCTATTGATTACCCTAATCCGGCCATGGCGGCTGAGGGATCTGGTCCGCTCCCGCTTGAGGCAACCACTCCACTGTCACCTACCCTGTCCTCGGAGGACGCCGAGCTGCCATTATCCATCCCGGCAGCGGAACCTGCAGTCTGTTTTTATGAAGCTCCAGCAACAGCCCCAAGGTTCATTATGATCCCGGCCATGACAGCGGTCGCCGGACACCAGCCAGACCAGACCCGGCCACATCACCAGGCCCGTCCTTAGAGGCGGGGCACCTGGACCCTGCAACCCTGGCTGTGGAGCAGTCGGACCCACTACTTCCAGCAGCGGGAGTGGAACCTTCCAATTCTCCAGTTCCATTACCGTGCGGCATCCCAACAGCCGGACACCGACGCCCCCCACTGGGAGCGACACAGTCAGTAATTGCAACAAGAAATAGCTACCAGAGAAAGGCGACGGCAGGAGCTGACCGCTCGCAGCAGGGCGGAGAAGGAGCAGGTGAGGAGTGCTGCTTCACGTGTCAAAGGGCCACGGTGCCGTGGTCTGGTGAATCGCTTTGACCCCGAGCAGGGATGGGGTTTCATCCGTGAAGCAGACCTCACAGCAGGGGTATTTGTGCCCCTGCGGGACGTGTCCCCACACCTTCCTTGGAAGCATCCTGGCCGCAACCTGGAGCCTGAAGAAATGGTCAGCTACACCCGGCACTGCGGGGAGAGGGGCTGTTATGCCCTGGAAGTGACCAAACATGTCATCTATGAAGAGGGGGACGTGTCCGCAGAGGCAGCACGCCATCGGAAAGAGGCGTGGCTATGGGACCCGACCATATATTACTAGCAAAAATGTGATACCGTAAAACTGTTAGGTATCTGTGTTTTCCATTTGTTATTTTCCACAGTTTGTTATTTTCCATATAGAAAATGAGAGAATTAATGAAATGCTAATTGCATGGGAAAGTAATCTGATTTTCTCCTAGATTGACAGCAGTTGTACTACGGTACAGGGACTCTTGATGTGGTTTTATAAAGACTTCTGTATTTTTATAGTAAATTAAAAATGGACCATGGTCACAGGACTGGCGTGACCAACACAAACTTGTGTAAAAAAGACTGCACCTGTTGTGCCTACCAGAGTCGTCTGACACACCCCGGGACCTTAACCCGGCCCAAGGACCCATCTAGGTTTCCAGGGGAACCAGGTTGTTTGGGTGGGGGGTTATTGGGGTCTGGGACGTTGGGACTGGACTGTCGCAGGGAGGGACCGCAACGTGGAAGGTTGATTCCCCGCTGCCACTAAAATCGGTGGCGTCCCCTGTTGACAGGCGAACTCACAATGTTAGTAACGGTTCAAGAAAGTACCTCCCTAATGTGGGATGAATCTGTTAAATAAATGTTTATGTTAACCCTTTTTCCTTCCTTTAAAAAGATAAATGCTTGGTGTTCTGTAGCTCGCGGACGAGCTACGTTTAACCAAGGGAGAATGTGACGCCCTGGCCTATCAGGTCGTCACAAGGGTGCCGTACAATCTGCCCTTCTGCATGGTACCCGCTCCTTCTTGGTTACGGAATCCTGTCAATTTGGTGTTGCTACCAATAGGTGTACATAAATCCTGAGGAACACTCTGCACCACACCCACCAAACACCCAAACACCCATTAGCCAGCCTGAGGGTAATAGGGCCACCCAGATGGAGGGATGGAAGAGGGAGGGCAGAGATGTCAGTAGTTGAGTAGTAGTTGAGCAGTGAGACAGCGGTGACAGGACAGGGCACGCTGAGGAGCTGGGCTCCTGTACCCGTCCCAGGTGCCAGACGTTGGCTTGGACAGAAGGAACGGGGTACGTGGACCCTAGGCTGGGAAGAAGCTACACGCAGCCCAGTAATTCACCCGACAGGAACGGAGTCTTCAGGAACCGTTCCCCACCCGCTCCAGAATCGGGGTACTAGCGCAACGAGGGGGATAGGACTTCCCACAACTGTTCAGAAAATCCCAAGCGTGAACCCTGAGAGCAATCTCACCCTGCTAGCCACGCAGGTGAGCAGGACCCGAGTAATTCCAAGTGAAAGGGATCCATACGAGAGACATACAGTGCCAAGGGACAAGGCTTCAGACCAACCAGCAACACCAAAGGGGCACGTACCCTGCATGCTCAACCAACAGCTGCAGAGTATTCAAGAGTTTGGTTTACCTGGTGTCAGCGTCAGTGAATTTGGACTGTGTGAGTACCTGATATCTCTTCATCCCCGACGGGTTCCCCACTCTATCCATCACCGGGCCCCGGGACACCAAACCACCTACCCACGGAGGGGTTAAACATCCTGCTGCTTCAACATCGTCACCGGGCTCCCCAACCGCAGCGGTGGTCTCTCCCATTACCACACACCGTGGGTGGCGTCACGAACATTATCCCATTCACCACCCCAAAACAAATCCCCCCTTTTATTTCCGAGGTAGCCGCGCAACCCCACCTCGGATCCGGAGACCCCTCGAGCCACTGTGGATCCGGGTCCGAGCAGCCCGTCGGCTGTCGCGGGGGCGGCACAAATATAGACACCATTAAATGTACATACACCCGGTTACTAAACCAGGATCAGCATGCTGGTCTAGAGACCGATTCCAGTGGGACAGGAATCAGCAGGAACAATTTACCTAACCAGGAACTCCAGGAGGGAACTAGGAAGTGTAAATCACTGGGTGTAATAAGGAGCTATCCCTGGACCAGCACACCAATTAACAATCTTAGCTAAAACTCTAATTCCCTACCCTTCTCCCACACATATAAGCAAACAGGAAAGTACCCCAGGGTTAAACACCTGCTAGCAGGAATACACAGTCACTAAGATTCAGTTCTGCAGCAGTGACTGCTGCGTATACTGTATTAGGCTATGTGCGCACTGGAAAATGGAATTTTCTCAAGAAAATTCTGCAGGTATTTAAAGATTACCGCACCCGCGGTAAAAAACCGCGGCAAACCGCACCCAAAAACTGCATGCGGTTTGCCGCGGTTTTACCGCGGTATTGTTCGCCGTATTGCCACGGTTTTGCCGCGTGCGGGTTGGTATGTGCTTTATTGCATTTACTGCAATAAAGCACATTGAAAAAAAAAGAAAAAAAAAAAAAGTCATTTCATTCTGAGATAGAGAAATAGAGAGAAGAATAGATAGAAGAATAGATAGAAAGACAGAGGGATAGATAGATAGAAAGATAGATAGAGGGATAGAGGGATAGATAGTCCCTGTGAGCACACGCTGCATTTCTCACGGTTGGCAGTGAGTTCACATTACCAGCCGTGGGAAATGCCCTGTGGTTACCTCTGCTGTCTCGCTGCGAGGCTGCATTCAGCAGTGTCTGTGTCAGTCGCGGCTGGATGCAAGCATCGCAGGACGCCGGAGCTGTGGATTACGTCGGAGCTTTGTTTCGGGAGGGGTTAATAAAAGGGTGAACGAGGCTTGTTTGTGTTTTATTTAAAATAAAGGATTTTTCGGTGTGTGTTTTTTCACTTTACGCAAAAAGGAGGGGAGCCAGCACTGCTTATGAGTGGCATGCAACAATGAGAAGATAAAAAGTGTAAGGCTATGTGCGCATGTGTGCGTAATTCATGCAGTTACGCTGCGCTTTGTAGCGCAGCGTAACTGCATGCGTCCTGCGTCCCCTGCATAATCTATGGAGATTGTGCAGGGGCCGTGCGCACGTGGCGTCTTACAGCGCAGCGCTTCGGCTGCTGCCCGAAGCGCTGCGTTCAAGAAGTGACATGTCACTTCTTCCGTGCGCTTTGCCGGCAGCCCCTGCTCTGTCTATGACAGGAGCTGCAGGCAGAGCGCATGGAATCGGCTTTTTTTTTTTTTTCTACGGACATTTTCTGCAGCGATTTGAAGCGCACGTGTGCTCTTCAGATCGCTGCAGAAATTTCTGCAGGGCTAGTACGCAACGTGCGCACATAGCCTTATATTCACAAATTCATTCCTACTGTGACAATTTAATGAGATGTTTGGCAAATAATTGATCAATGACTTGAGCCCCCCTGCCCCGTCACGACAAATCTCTATAAGGGGGGTCCCTACACTATATTTATAATTTATATACGTACCATAAGGTCTCGTGTAATGCGCAGAACCGTATAAGAACATCACCTACCTGAGAAGTGTCAGAACCGCTCCCATGCTGCAAGGGCTGACAACTGCGAGTAAAAAGGCAGTCCAGGTGCCAGTGTGTGTGGCAGAACCACACACACCAGCACAATGTCAGGACTGGCCCCCACAGTGCCAGACCAGCAAACATGGATGAAGGGCGGAACAGCCCCAGGCAGGTGGTGCTTAAGTAATAATGCCTATGGAACAGGAGGCGGTGGCTGTATGTGAACAGGCACCAACATAAATTTTGATGGCAACAGAAGGAATTTGCAAACCACACTGGGTGTGCACGGCATGGTGGCGGTCAACCACCTGCCTGGGGCTGTTCCGCCCTTCATCCATGTTTGCTGGTCTGGCACTGTGGGGGCCAGTTCTGACATTGTGCTGGTGTGTGTGGTTCTGCCACACACGCTGGCACCTGGACTGCCCTTTTACTCGAAGTTGTCAGCCCTTGCAGCATGGGAGCGGTTCTGACACTTCTCAGGTAGGTGATGTTCTTATACGGTCCTGCGCATTACACAAGACCTTATGGTACGTATATAAATATAGTGTAGGGACCCCCCTTATAGAGATTTGCCGTGACGGGGCAGGGGGGCTCAAATCATTGATCAATTATTTGCCAAAAATCTCATTGAATTGTCACAGTAGGAATGAATTTGTGAATATTACACTTTTTACCTTCTCATTGTTGCATGCCACCCATAAGCAGTGCTGGCTCCCCTCCTTTTTTCACTTTACTTACGGGTTGATCATGTAAGCTGTCACATAGACGCTGCCATGATCAAGCCTGGAGTTAATGGCGGCGATTAACCCTGCCCCTCGCCCTCCCCAGCCTGAGAATACCGGGCCGCCGCTGTGTGCTTACCTCGGCTGGATGGTAAATATACAGCGGAGCCCACGTTCTTTGTTTTCTATATTTCCGTTTTCTTTCTATGTGTGTTCTATGTGTCTGTGTTCTGTGTCTGTGATGTCTGTGTGTGAGTGTGATGTGTGTGTGTTTACTCTCTGCTCCACTTCCTCTTCCTGTAATGACATCACTTCCCTGCAAAACCGCAGACAAGCGATGTACATTACCGGAGGTAAACCGCGAAATACCGCAGGGAATAACGCAGGAAAACGCAGTGAACCGCACAGAATTTGCTGCCTGCGTTATTCCCTGCGGGATTTCACGATTACATTGGACAGGCTAGTATCAGATGGAATAGGGATGAATGAGGGAGATCAGAGTCCAAAAATACATTTTACTTTACTGAACAACTTTATGACAAATAAACACATCAGATAGCAGGCAAAACACTTCAAGAATACTTCTTCTGCACAATGCAGAGTTCAGGAACATTACGGTTACATGTGGCAGTACCTTATTTCCAGCAAATCATTATGGCAAAATCCATATCTCCCTGTGAGGACTGTATGGGTCGAGATGTGTTAGCACAGTCCCTCACAAATAGTCTCAATGATAGGTTGATTTGTGAGGATGTCATTGGCTGTGATAGGTCAGTACGACACCTCACATGTACTCTCCAAGCGCATTCGATAAGGGCCACACACTCCTTGCTGTGGCACTGTGTGATGCCAATGGACTATCAGATCGTCACAGGGTATTGCAGAATCTGCCCTCCCGTGAAGTATCCACCTCCTTCTTGGTTTTGGGTCCCCAACCAAATGGTGTTGCCTACATCAGCTAATCAAAACCCTAGATACACCCTGAACCACACCCACCAAACACACCAGTGGACGGCTTGAGTAGAATAGAGACCTTGGGGGTTGGATAAGGGAGGTCAGGGGTGTCAGAGGTAGAGAGAGTCTGAGAAATGCAAGTGAGAGGAGGTCAGGAGCAGGGCTCCTGGGGAAACAGTCTAGGTAGCAGACGGTGGTCTGGGCCTACAGGAGCTGGACCTCCTCCCCAGTTGCAGGGGATCATGGCAAGGGGCACGGATCTGTTGAGGAGGACAGCCGGCGGCCTTGCACCATCACCGGGCTGGGACTAAGGCACGACGGGGTACGTGGAACCTAGGTCGGGGAGTAGCTTCAGTCAACCCAATAATTCACCCGAGGAGAATGGAGTCTTCAAGAGCCGTTCCCACCCACTCCAAAATTGGGGTACTAGCGCAACAAGGGCGATAGGACTTTCCACTCAAAATGGTCCAGAAAATCCCAAGCGTGAACCCTGAGAGCAAGCTCCCACACTTAGCCATAGTGGGCAGCGGGACCCGGCAAGTTTCATACTACCGGGACCACCAAAGAAGTAAACTGAGTGCCAGGAGGCAAGTCACGAATCACCAGGTAGCACCATTGGGGACAGGACCAGAACTAAGCTCCCCTCAGCGGCAGCGGTGTCCAGAGACTTGTTTGACCAGTTGTCGGTGTCAGCTTAATGGACTGAATGAGTACTACAGTGACCCCCTTGTATCCAACAGCACTCCCCCACCATCACCGAGCCCCGGGTATCCCCCCTACCCGTGGAGGGTCATAACACCTGGCTGCCCCACTCCATCATCCACGGGTACTCCCAACTGCAGAGGTAGTACTCCTAATTATCACATACCACGGGTGGCATCACAAACTTTATATAATCCCTTGTATATAACCCCCTTCATTTGAGTGGCTGCACGACCCCCGGGTCCGGAGACCCTCGAGCCACCGAGCACCCGGATCCGAGCAGCTCGGCTGCTGGCACGGGGGCAGCACAACTGCATCTTCAGTTCCCCATAGTAGAACTGAAGCCTGGTGATCTTCTCCTCTATGACCCTCAGGCCTGGTTACACTCTAGCTTCTAATCTAGTCTATGGGGAGATAAGGTATGCACACCAGTGACTATGTAAGGGGAATACATGAAATAGCAGAAACTGCTGTGTGAATACTGACTTGAAAAATCCAATAGCTATATGTAAGAGTGAAAATGTGAAAAATGGAATCTGCATTACTGCCATGAACATATGAATCAAGAGAAATTTAGCTACTGAATTGATCAATGCAATAGAGCCCCAACACTACGCCAAAGTATTTCTCTACGTTGGGGTCCCTAGCTTGTGTGTGTCCTCTCATGCAGTTAAAAAACTTACCGTGTATGGGAAGCTGAGACCCAGGCTATTTATGCGTATGATATGGATTGGCAATAGGTGTGGTTGGGGAGGGTTCACAGACGAAAAACTACTAACAATAAGGAATAACGTTTGGAACACCATTCTAAGTCTGAACTGGGTGCAAAAACCTAATAAAACATCACTATGGGGAGATAAGGTATGCACACATAGCTTGTGTGTGTCCTCTCATGCAGTTAAAAAACTTACCGTGTATGGGAAGCTGAGACCCAGGCTATTTATGCGTATGATATGGATTGGCAATAGGTGTGGTTGGGGAGGGTTCACAAACGAAAAACTACTAACAATAAGGAATAACGTTTGGAACACCATTCTAAGTCTGGTGTGGTGGAATGGTGTTCCAAACGTTATTCCTTATTGTTAGTAGTTTTTCGTCTGTGAATCCTCCCCAACCACACCTATTGCCAATCCATATCATACGCATAAATAGCCTGGGTCTCAGCTTCCCATACACGGTAAGTTTTTTTAACTGCATGAGAGGACACACACAAGCTAGGGACCCCAACGTAGAGAAATACTTTGGCGTAGTGTTGGGGCTCTATTGCATTGATCAATTCAGTAGCTAAATTTCTCTTGATTCATATGTTCATGGCAGTAATGTAGATTCCATTTTTCCCATTTTCACTCTTACATATAGCTATTGGATTTTTCAAGTCAGTATTCACACAGCGGTTTCTGCTATTTCATGTATTCCCCTTACATAGTCACTGGTGTGCATACCTTATCTCCCCATAGTGATGTTTTATTAGGTTTTTGCACCCAGTTCAGACTTAGGGGTGCTTCACACACAGCGAGCTCGCTGCCGAGATCGCTGCTGAGTCACGTTTTTTGTGACGCAGCAGTGACCTCATTAGCGATCTCGCTGTGTGTGACACTGAGCAGCGATCTGGCCCCTGCTGCGAGATCGCTGCTCGTTACACACAGCCCTGGTTCGTTTTCTTCAAAGGCGCTCTCCCACTGTGACACACAGATCACTGTGTGTGACAGCGAGAGAGCGACAAATGAAGCGAGCAGGGAGCAGGAGCCGGCATCTGGCAGCTGAGGTAAGCTGTAACTAAGATAAACATCGGGTAACCCGATGTATTCTGTAGCTAGGAGAGCAAGGAGCCAGCGCTAAGCAGTGTGCGCGGCTCCCTGCTCTCTGCACATGTAGCTGCATTACACATCGGGTTAATTAACCCGATGTGTACTGTAGCTAGGAGAGCAAAGCTAAGCGGTGTGCGCTGGTAACTAATGTAAACATCGGGTAACCATACCCGATGTTTACCTTAGTTACCAGTGTCCGCAGCTTCCAGACGGCAGCTCCGTGCAAGCGCAGCGTCGCTTGCACGTCGCTGCTGGCTGGGGGCTGGTCACTGGTCGCTGGTGAGATCTGCCTGTTTGACAGCTCACCAGCGACCATGTAGCGATGCAGCAGCGATCCTGACCAGGTCAGATCGCTGGTCGGATCGCTGCTGCATCGCTAAGTGTGAAGGTACCCTAAATGGTCTAATCTAGTCTAGTCTGACTTTTATAGATGTGCCTATTTACTCTTACTACCAAGGTTGTGCTGCAGCATCTCATCACTGTAAAAAGATGGAAATAGACTCTAGTAATCCTCTTAACAATTATATAGCTTAATACTTGCATTGCACTAACATAACGTGGTATTTTAGAAGATCTACAAAGAATCTTGGGATGGTTAAGGTTAGAGTCAGGAGCCCAGTTTTATAGGCCACAGGCCTGTGGTGTCAGTGATGCAGACTGCACTTCTTTGTGTTTTAATATCTGTTCCTTTTCTTTAATACATTCTGTGTATGCTGTATGTCTGTGGAAAATGCTAAGTCATGACAACTTTGTAGCCGCTCAGTCACAGTTGGACAATGGAAGATTAGGCCCACCTAAGTACCTGATTCTACAGATTCACCTTACATCAATACAAAACCAATTATCATTAAAGTTTGTTCAGAAAATGCTAGACTGCCGCAACCCAACAACCCAAACCAAAGTCCCACATAATAAGCACACCACACACGTGAAACTTTAAGGCTATGTGCGCACAGTCATACCTCCCAACCGTCCCGGATACAGCGGGACAGTCCCTCGTCTGAGCCTTTGATCCCGGGTCCCGCCCGTGAGGCTGTTTGTCCCGGCTCCACCCACCCACTGTAGCCCCGCCTCGCTGTTTCTCCCTTCTACTATTCATTACAGAGCCGAGCGCGCACCTACTCCTGTGACTGCTGCTGAGGTATGGATCCCCCCCTGCAGCAGAGCCGAGCCCCCCCTGCAGCAGAGCCGCCCCCCCCCTGCAGCAGAGCCCCCCCCCCTGCACCAGAGCCGACCCCCCCCAGTCCCGGAGCCTGCGTTTGTCTGCAGCTGTTCTCTGATTCCCCGTGTGCGGCTTCTCACTGCTGCAGACACGCGGGGAGTCAGGAAGCTGAGGAGACCGTGCAATCAGCACTCCTCTCTCCTGCAGATAGCACTGGCCAGTAATAACCTATGCAGAGTGACATCTGCAGGCTTCTATTACCGATCAGTGGTCTCCTGCCTGTGGAGCAGAGCTGCTGGGTCCTAGCTTCCCAACAGCTTCAGCTCTGCTTTATCCTGGCTCCCCTACCAGTTAAAGGGAACATGTCAGCAGAAATTTCACAATAAAAATAAAAGATTCCCCTCTGCAGCTCCTGGGCTGCTTCTAGAAAGGTTCCTGTTGTTATTGTGCCCCCTTTGAGACCTACAAAAATACTTTATGAAGTCTTACCTTTTTGTATGCAAATGTGTTTTTATGGTCACGGGGGCGGGCTGTCTGGCGTCCGTTATTCCCCCTCCTGCCGCTTTACGCAGTCCCCCATTGCTCATTTACATACACAAGGACGCCTTCCTCATGTAACTGTCCTCCCGAAGTTTTGCGCATGTGAACGCTTTTTCAGGTGATTGCGCAGGCACGAGATTATGGGCGGCGCTGTGATTGTCATCAGCAGCGTTAACCAAGTACCCGCCCATAATCTCGTGCCCGCACTTTTCCCTCTGACTCCACCGTTATGCGCAAGTGCTGGCCATATGAACCATGTTACCTATTACTGCTTGCACGAGATTATGGGCGGGTACTTGGATGACTTTGCTGATGACAATCACAGCGCCGCCCATAATCTCGCGCCCACGGTAATAGGTAACATGGTTCATATGGACAGTGCTTGCGCATAACGGTGGAGGCAGAGTGAGAAGCGCGGGCACGAGATTATGGGCGGGTACTTGGATGACTTTGCTGATGACAATCACAGCGCCGCCCATAATCTCGCGCCCATGATAATAGGTAACGTGGTTCATATGGACAGTGCTTGCACATAACGGTGGAGGCAGAGTGAGAAGCGCGGGCACGAGATTATGGGCAGGTACTTGGATGACGCTGCTGATGACAATCACAGCGCCGCCCATAATCTCGCGCCCATGGTAATAGGTAACGTGGTTCATATGGCCAGTGCTTGCGCATAACGGTGGAGGCAGAGTGAGAAGCGCGGGTACAAGATTATGGGTGGGTACTTGGATGACGCTGCTGATGACAATCACAGCGCCGCCCATAATCTCGCGCCTGCGCAATCACCTCAAAAGCGTTCACACTTTGCACAGTGCTTACTCCCGCGAGAGTGGCACTGGGCATGCACAAAACTTCAGGAGGACAGTTACATGAGGAAGGCGTCCTCATGTATGGAAATGAGCAATGGGGGACGGCGTACAGCGGCAGGAGGGGGAATAACGGACGCCAGGCAGCCCGCCCCCGTGACCATAAAAACAGATTTGCATACAAAAAGGTAAGACTTCATAAAGTATTATTTTAGGTCTCAAAGGGGGCACAATAGCAACAGGAACCTTTCCAGAATTCATCCCAGGAGCTGCAGAGGGGAATCTTTTATTTTTTTTGCTAAATTTCTGGTGACAGTTTCCCTTTAAAGGGAACCTATCAGGTGCAATCTGCACTCAGAGCCAGGAGCAGTTCTGGGTGTATATTGCTAATCCCTGCCTAACCGTCCCTGTATACACTAGCATAGATAAAGGCATCTATAGAAAAAGTATTTTTAAAGAGCTTATATCTTATGCTAATTAGCGCGGGGACTAGTCCCAAGGGCGTTACTTCACTTGGCTAGTCGGCTCACATAGCGTATTAGTACTCACACAGGGGCGTAATAACATGCTAACATGCTATGCGAGCCGACTAGCCAAGTGAAGTAACGCCCTTGTGACTAGTCCCCGCGCTCATTAGCATAAGATATAAGATCTTTAAAAATATTTGTTCTTGATCTCTTTATCTATGCTAGTGTATACAGGGACGGTTAGGCAGGGATTAGCAATATACACCCAGAACTGCTCCTGGCTCTGAGTGCATATTGCACCTGACAGGTTCACTTTAAAGGGAACCTGTCACCAGATTTGGGGCCTATAAGCTGCGGCCACCACCAGCGGGATCTTATATACACATTCTAACATGCTGCATACCTCCCAACCGTCCCGGATACAGCGGGACTTTCACGCTTTACGTTGTTTGTCCTGTTGCCACGGGCGGGACGGCCGGCTCCCGGGCTCCGCCCACCCACTCTCTCTCCGCCTCCCTGCTTTTCCCTCCTACCATCCTAGTAGACGTGGCATAGAGAGGAGCGCTGCCTGTGCTGCTGCTGGTACAGTAAACTAATCTCCCCAGCGCTGATTTCCCTCCCTCCCCCCTCACCCCCGGCCGGAGCCTGTCTGTGCGGTCGGCCGGCCGCCTGTCTGTGCGGTCGGCCCGCCACCTGTCTGTGCGGGCGCCCCCCCGCCGCCTGTCTGTGCGGGCGCCCCCCGCCGCCTGTCTGTGCGGGCGCCCCCCTGCCGCCTGTCTGTGCGGGCGCCCCCCTGCCGCCTGTCTGTGCGGGCGCCCCCCTGCCGCCTGTCTGTGCGGGCGCCCCCCTGCCGCCTGTCTGTGCGGGCGCCCCCCTGCCGCCTGTCTGTGCGGGCGCCCCCCTGCCGCCTGTCTGTGCGGGCGCCCCCCTGCCGCCTGTCTGTGCGGGCGCCCCCCTGCCGCCTGTCTGTGCGGGCGCCCCCCGCCGCCTGTCTGTGCGGGCGGCCCGCCGCCTGTCTGTGCGGGCGGCCCGCCGCCTCATTGTGCGGGCGGCCGGCCGCCTCTCTCTGCGGGCGGCTGGCCGCCTCTCTGTGCGGGCGGCCCGCCGCCTGTCTGTGAAGGCGGCCGGCCGCCTGTCTGTGCGGGCGCCCCCCGCCGCCTGTCTGTGCGGGCGGCCCGCCGCCTCATTGTGCGGGCGGCCGGCCGCCTCTCTCTGCGGGCGGCTGGCCGCCTCTCTGTGCGGGCGGCCCGCCGCCTGTCTGTGAAGGCGGCCGGCCGCCTGTCTGTGAAGGCGACCGGCCGCCTCACTGTGGCTGCCTGCGTGTCCGTGCTGGAGGCCCGCCGGCTGCCTGCGTGTCCGTGCTGGAGGCCCGCCGGCTGCCTGCGTGTCCGTGCTGGAGGCCCGCCGGCTGCCTGCGTGTCCGTGCTGGAGGCCCGCCGGCTGCCTGCGTGTCCGTGCTGGAGGCCGGCCGGCTGCCTGCGTGTCCGTGCTGGAGGCCCGCCGGCTGCCTGCGTGTCCGTGCTGGAGGCCCGCCGGCTGCCTGCGTGTCCGTGCTGGAGGCCCGCCGGCTGCCTGCGTGTCCGTGCTGGAGGCCGGCCGGCTGCCTGCGTGTCCGTGCTGGAGGCCCGCCGGCTGCCTGCGTGTCCGTGCTGGAGGCCCGCCGGCTGCCTGCGTGTCCGTGCTGGAGGCCCGCCGGCTGCCTGCGTGTCCGTGCTGGAGGCCCGCCGGCTGCCTGCGTGTCCGTGCTGGAGGCCCGCCGGCTGCCTGCGTGTCCGTGCTGGAGGCCCGCCGGCTGCCTGCGTGTCCGTGCTGGAGGCCCGCCGGCTGCCTGCGTGTCCGTGCTGGAGGCCCGCCGGCTGCCTGCGTGTCCGTGCTGGAGGCCCGCCGGCTGCCTGCGTGTCCGTGCTGGAGGCCGGCCGGCTGCCTGCGTGTCCGTGCTGGAGGCCCGCCGGCTGCCTGCGTGTCCGTGCTGGAGGCCCGCCGGCTGCCTGCGTGTCCGTGCTGGAGGCCCGCCGGCTGCCTGCGTGTCCGTGCTGGAGGCCCGCCGGCTGCCTGCGTGTCCGTGCTGGAGGCCCGCCGGCTGCCTGCGTGTCCGTGCTGGAGGCCCGCCGGCTGCCTGCGTGTCCGTGCTGGAGGCCCGCCGGCTGCCTGCGTGTCCGTGCTGGAGGCCGGCCGGCTGCCTGCGTGTCCGTGCTGGAGGCCCGCCGGCTGCCTGCGTGTCCGTGCTGGAGGCCCGCCGGCTGCCTGCGTGTCCGTGCTGGAGGCCCGCCGGCTGCCTGCGTGTCCGTGCTGGAGGCCCGCCGGCTGCCTGCGTGTCCGTGCTGGAGGCCCGCCGGCTGCCTGCGTGTCCGTGCTGGAGGCCCGCCGGCTGCCTGCGTGTCCGTGCTGGAGGCCCGCCGGCTGCCTGCGTGTCCGTGCTGGAGGCCCGCCGGCTGCCTGCGTGTCCGTGCTGGAGGCCGGCCGGCTGCCTGCGTGTCCGTGCTGGAGGCCCGCCGGCTGCCTGCGTGTCCGTGCTGGAGGCCCGCCGGCTGCCTGCGTGTCCGTGCTGGAGGCCCGCCGGCTGCCTGCGTGTCCGTGCTGGAGGCCCGCCGGCTGCCTGCGTGTCCGTGCTGGAGGCCCGCCGGCTGCCTGCGTGTCCGTGCTGGAGGCCCGCCGGCTGCCTGCGTGTCCGTGCTGGAGGCCCGCCGGCTGCCTGCGTGTCCGTGCTGGAGGCCGGCCGGCTGCCTGCGTGTCCGTGCTGGAGGCCCGCCGGCTGCCTGCGTGTCCGTGCTGGAGGCCCGCCGGCTGCCTGCGTGTCCGTGCTGGAGGCCCGCCGGCTGCCTGCGTGTCCGTGCTGGAGGCCCGCCGGCTGCCTGCGTGTCCGTGCTGGAGGCCCGCCGGCTGCCTGCGTGTCCGTGCTGGAGGCCCGCCGGCTGCCTGCGTGTCCGTGCTGGAGGCCCGCCGGCTGCCTGCGTGTCCGTGCTGGAGGCCCGCCGGCTGCCTGCGTGTCCGTGCTGGAGGCCCGCCGGCTGCCTGCGTGTCCGTGCTGGAGGCCGGCCGGCTGCCTGCGTGTCCGTGCTGGAGGCCCGCCGGCTGCCTGCGTGTCCGTGCTGGAGGCCCGCCGGCTGCCTGCGTGTCCGTGCTGGAGGCCCGCCGGCTGCCTGCGTGTCCGTGCTGGAGGCCCGCCGGCTGCCTGCGTGTCCGTGCTGGAGGCCCGCCGGCTGCCTGCGTGTCCGTGCTGGAGGCCCGCCGGCTGCCTGCGTGTCCGTGCTGGAGGCCCGCCGGCTGCCTGCGTGTCCGTGCTGGAGGCCCGCCGGCTGCCTGCGTGTCCGTGCTGGAGGCCCGCCGGCTGCCTGCGTGTCCGTGCTGGAGGCCCGCCGGCTGCCTGCGTGTCCGTGCTGGAGGCCCGCCGGCTGCCTGCGTGTCCGTGCTGGAGGCCGGCCGGCTGCCTGCGTGTCCGTGCTGGAGGCCCGCCGGCTGCCTGCGTGTCCGTGCTGGAGGCCCGCCGGCTGCCTGCGTGTCCGTGCTGGAGGCCCGCCGGCTGCCTGCGTGTCCGTGCTGGAGGCCCGCCGGCTGCCTGCGTGTCCGTGCTGGAGGCCCGCCGGCTGCCTGCGTGTCCGTGCTGGAGGCCCGCCGGCTGCCTGCGTGTCCGTGCTGGAGGCCCGCCGGCTGCCTGCGTGTCCGTGCTGGAGGCCGGCCGGCTGCCTGCGTGTCCGTGCTGGAGGCCCGCCGGCTGCCTGCGTGTCCGTGCTGGAGGCCCGCCGGCTGCCTGCGTGTCCGTGCTGGAGGCCCGCCGGCTGCCTGCGTGTCCGTGCTGGAGGCCCGCCGGCTGCCTGCGTGTCCGTGCTGGAGGCCCGCCGGCTGCCTGCGTGTCCGTGCTGGAGGCCCGCCGGCTGCCTGCGTGTCCGTGCTGGAGGCCCGCCGGCTGCCTGCGTGTCCGTGCTGGAGGCCGGCCGGCTGCCTGCGTGTCCGTGCTGGAGGCCCGCCGGCTGCCTGCGTGTCCGTGCTGGAGGCCCGCCGGCTGCCTGCGTGTCCGTGCTGGAGGCCCGCCGGCTGCCTGCGTGTCCGTGCTGGAGGCCCGCCGGCTGCCTGCGTGTCCGTGCTGGAGGCCCGCCGGCTGCCTGCGTGTCCGTGCTGGAGGCCCGCCGGCTGCCTGCGTGTTTGTGCTGAACGGGTGTGGATGGGGAGTGGATATGGGCGTGACTGTGAAATGGGTGTGGTTAGGGGGCGTGGACTAAAAATTTGCCGCGGCGCGCTACGCGCGCCGCAAACTTTGTCCCTCTTTTCCTTCTTTAAAAGTTGGGAGGTATGCACAGTGCGTTATTCGCGGCGTTTTTGCGCGTTTTACGGGTGCGTTTTTGGCTTTAAAACTGCAGGACTTTGCTTCCCCAGCAAAGTCTATGAGTTTTCATTTTTCATGGAATCCTAAGTGTGATGCCCTGGACTAGTCAGGACGTCCCAGGTAGTTCCGTGCACACACACCCCCCTCCCTAAAAAGGTGACAGCAGCCAAACTTAAAAACCTTGTCACCACCCTCCAGGTTTGATGTCCACACCAGGGGAGCAGAGCCAGGCAGTTGGCTCCACCCACCGAGGAGTTTAAAGGCTTGGAGGTGGGAAAAAGACACAAGTTCTAGAGCAGAGGAGAGTCTAGTCTTGACAGTGAAGAAGAGAGGTCGAGTTCAAGGGCAGACCTGTGACCAGGCCTGCCAATAGTCTACTCAGGTGGCTGGGTTGGAGCCCAGTCACCTCTGGCAAGGAGGCAGACGGTGGTGGCCGCCTGTAGGAGCTGGGATTACAGCCGGTGGAACTGTAGGGACCGGGGTCAGGCGGTGGCCCGCCGGTACCGAACTGGGGAACCGATTGGAAACCGGAGCACCGGGAAAGGTACTCAGACCCAGTACGAGGCCCCGAACCGACAGGGCCAAGTTAAATCAACTGATTGAGGACTGGACTTAAGGACCTTTCCCACATAAGACCCGTTAGAAGACAACAGCCCAACCATACAGGGTAAAGCCACCGCCAAGGCATAGAGACCCAAAGGGCCAGCGTCTGTGGGCAAACAGGGCTCTTCCGACAACCAGCAAGCCGGGGAGTGTACTACCATTGCTTAGGCATAGGAGTCAAACATTCATACAAAGAGGTACAGGAGAATGGCGGAAACCACCAACCTGATAAGGGAGAAGCTGCAGCCGGCTGCGGGCCCCGTTCATCATCCCGTTTGGTTTACCAGAAACTCCAGTGTATTGTGTCATAGTGAGTACACCAGTGCCTTTGGGCCGCGCACCGCGCCGCACCGCACCAGCATCCAGCACGCACCTGTCCCCACGCCTCAGCACCTCCCTCGGGCCCCCGGGACCATCACTCCTCTACCCACGGAGGGGTCAACACCAAGCTGCGCAACACCGTCCCCGGGAGGCCTAGTTAACGGCAGCGGTGGTGTCCATCCATTCACCACAACCCGTGGGTGGCGTCACGAACTCACATCCCTTTCAAACAACTGCGGCCCCGGCCGTGGAACTCCCCACCGAAGTCCCTGCGTGTAGTGCCAACCCCCTTGCAGAGCGACGTGACCGCCGGGTCCGTGAGGAGCTCGAGCCACCCACCTTACGAGCACGGATCCGAGCGGCTCGGCGGTCGCAGCCGAAGCCCGTGGGGTGGTACATAAGCCTCTCCCTCCGGGACAACTTTCCGCTCTCTGGGCAGCCCAAAAAACAAACGAATGCCCCAGGATCCATAACACCGGCTTGCCTCCACCTGAAAAGCTAAAAGATATCAATGTCAGCAAGATAGTGAATCAAAAAAAACAAGACGAATGCTACCTGCTGACACATGGTATTTCCGAATTAGGCAAGCCAGCGCGAGAGGCCTCAGTGACGGCGCCAATCCTAAACAATGAATATTCACAGGAATCAATAAGTTGGAGAAACCAAACAGAAAAATTAATCACAGAAAAGACGTTTACTCCTAAAATACATAGTTTATTAAAGTTCAAAATTAAAAGATAAACACATGAAAAAAACCCACTTTGAGGGCTAATACTGGAGCTACAGCAACTCGATTTATGCTGAGTCTCATTGGACATATAGGACATCTGTAATCTGTATACATTTGGTATTTGATCTGATATTCAGCAGATAGTGAGGACTTATGATGTGCATACATTGTTAGCTGTGCTGTCAGCTCCCACTGAATACATTTATGTGTCACAAGCCCCATGGGAAATAAAACACCCCCGCTTGGATGCTACCATGGATCTATAATATTTTGAATTCAACTTAATGGAGATGATATGATAATGGATCTTCCTACAAAAGAGGCTCCCTAATCCAGCAGTTTAGTCAGAAAAGAGCATATAGGGTGCTGTTACATCAGAAGTACCTAGTCTATTGTCCTCATACTACCTTTTGGTGGTTCCATATTCTAGTTTTTATGAGAGAACGAACATTACTGTACACGTATCTGTGGATATCTAAAGAGATCACATACATTATTTATGATATTCTATTCCATATGTACCTTTGATAAACCTCTTTTGAGAGGGGAAACATGTCGGGCTCTTCTCTGATGCATTTTCATTATTGAATTTTTTTGGGGATGTGTAATTGAGATGGTCCGATACATATCCCCTTGAGATCTGATTCTCTGTCTTCTTGGTGATGGTGTGACGCCCTGGACCCCAGAGGTCACAGGTAATTACATCAGCCACATACACACACTCCCCCACCCCCTGTGAGGTCACACACATGTCACCCGATAGGGAGACCTGATGCCTCCCTCAGGGCGAGTAGATCACACCAGGTGGGCGGAGTCAGGCGGAAAGACACGCCCACCAAGGAGACTACTGTCCTGAGGCAGGAAGTTCAAGCGGAAGAGAGTTGAGAGTTGACAGTGACAGGAGGAGAAAAAGGAGAGAAACTGTCAGGGACCCGGGTAGGAGCCTGGGCCCCTTAGAGAACGGCAGGCAGGCGGTGGTGGCCGTCGGCAGGAGTACTGGTACAGCAACCGGCGGAACCGTACAGACCGGGCTTGGGTTGGAGCCCGCCGGTCCCGAACCGGGGAGTCAAACGTGTACCAGAGCACCAAACAGAAGGGTACTCAGACCCCGTCCTAGCTTAGAAGCCACTGAGTATAGGCAAATTGACTGATTGTTGGACGGACCTCAGGGGTTCATCCACAACCAAAGTCCCGAAAGAAGGCAAAAGCCCACCGAGACCGGGTGAGCGCCACCGCCAACGGCCAAACACCCGACGGGCCAGCGCCTGCGGGCAACCGAGGGCTCCTCCGGCAGCTCAACGCCGGGGAGCGGGCTACCACTGCTTAGGCAAGGGGGCCGAAACACAAACATCCAGAGGTGCCTGGGAAAAGGGGCCACCATCAACCCCACAGGGGACATCAGCAGCCGGCCGCGGGGACCGACCACTACCGTACTTTGGTTTACCAGTGACTCAGTGTGAATTAATCGCGAGTGCCATCCGGGCACGACACATGGCCAGTGCCATCCGGGCACGACACACTACCCCGCGGCACGGCGCCCTGCACCCCGACTGCAACAACCACCAAAACTCTTACAGTCTCCCCCTGGGCCCCGGGACTCGCCACCCCTACCCACGGAGGGGCTAACATCTCGGCTGCAGTCGCAACACTGATACCGGGCGAGCCCGCCACTACTTCAGCCGCAGCGGTGGTGCTTCTCCCGTCACCACGACCCGTGGGTGGCGTCATGACCCATTACATGACCACCATCCTCCCACCGCCTACTTCCCCTTAACAAGAGTGACGTGGCCCTCAGTCCGGAGGTGCTCGTGCCGCCGACCAACCCAAACCTGGACCTCGAGCGGCTCGGCCCGAGCAAGCGGAGGAAGCGGCCGGGCCCCTCTCAGGGCGGTACAATGGTGGGTATGGAAATTATACCACTGATACTTGGATTGACATTTATGTATCTTTGACTGAACTGACCGACTGACAGACCAGGACAACAGTGTCCATGTTTGACCACTAAAAAACCAATTGTTTGACTGTGTCTGAGGGTGAATATCTGGTGGTGGTAACTTTTGATTACACTGGGGAGCGCAATTTTTTAGGAGTTAGGTCAGACAACCGTTCTTAATTAATTTTTGGATGCTGAATCCAGAAATGATCTCAGTTTTTCTCTATCACGTCAAGTTTTTGAACTATAGGATTTTTGTCTTCTCAAAAATATGTAAACTACTGTACCTAAAAAGTATTTAACACAAAAGCGGTCCTTATATATATGGACACTACCATTTTACAGTAATATCAAAAATTGAAAAAACTTTGTGAAATCATTTTTTCAAAAAGGAGCAAACAGTCCTAAGTATACAATATAATCTTTATTCAATATATACAATCACACAAACATAAAAAGATGTATACAGCAACAGAACAGACTAGCAGCATAATATTATTGCACATATACCCAATCCACTGTGCAAAGTGACTAATGCTGTGCAAAAATGCAAATTGTAATAGATTCCCATCTAATGCCAGTACATCGGACTTTATACCTAAACTAATTCCCAAACATGGAATAACTAGTAGGAGGCCCATAAATAATCTGGCAACTTTAAAGATCAATTATCACTGCATAGAAAAAAATATATTAAAGTCACTGCATTTAAGTGAAGGTCTGAATATCGTGCCATATAACCCAGTTGCAAATGAATGGTGGATTCATTACCCAATTGCATCCATAGATTGCATCCAGTCTCTTACCCCGACGTACGTTTCGCTACCCGCTTCAACGGGGGGCATCCCGCTTGCCCCCCCCGTTGAAGCAGGTAGCGAAACGTACGTCATGGTAAGAGACTGGCGGCTTCCCACTACAATATGCCCAGGTAACGTTTTGCTTTTGAATGGTTGATTTGGTGCCCAAACTTTGTCAGGTTGGCGTCTGCTAAACATGATACTTTTTCCCGTTTGGGAGTTGTTTGCAGGTGCCAGCTGATTGATCTATTTGCTAAGTACTTTTTGTATCGGTCCCGCTTACAAGTTGGACCTTAGCGCCATCTATGGATGCAATTGGGTAATGAATCCACCATTCATTTGCAACTGGGTTATATGGCACGATATTCAGACCTTCACTTAAATGCAGTGACTTTAATATATTTTTTTCTATGCAGTGATAATTGATCTTTAAAGTTGCCAGATTATTTATGGGCCTCCTACTAGTTATTCCATGTTTGGGAATTAGTTTAGGTATAAAGTCCGATGTACTGGCATTAGATGGGAATCTATTACAATTTGCATTTTTGCACATAATTAGTCACTTTGCACAGTGGATTGGGTATATGTGCAATAATATTATGCTGCTAGTCTGTTCTGTTGCTGTATACATCTTTTTGTTTGTGTGATTGTATATATTGAATAAAGATTATATTGTATACTTAGGACTGTTTGCTCCTTTTTGAAAAAATGATTTCACAAAGTTTTTTCAATTTTTGTACCTAAAAAGTTTTTTTTTTGTTTTTTTTTTAAATAGTACAAATATGAACAAAAAATGAAATATATAAGAAATAGGCACTGTCTCAGTTGTGACTACTCTTACAAGTTGCCATGTAGCTCTATATGAGTCGAATTGTACTCAGATAACAAGTCTTATTACACAAATCAGTGCAATTGTGCTTCTATGGCAGGTAAGTTGAGGAGGAAAAACTTGACGTGATAAAAAAAAACTGACTACATTTTTGGAATCAGCATGCCAATTTTAGTATAAATCAGCTCAAAAACCTAACTCAACAGAATTTTTTTTTCAAATTGTTCCCCAGTGTTATCTTGGATATTAAAGACATGAGCATAAGTTAACCAGTATTGTGATATAATAATCTTAATGCAGATATATCACCTACTGGTTCACTTCTAACCATCTGTTTTTTTCACCATACCCCTTTTCCCTATGGATAGTTGGTTCTCTCTTTTTTGTTTTTTTTTTTTGGGGGGGGTTTCATGTGTTTATCTTTTAACTTTGTACTTTAATAAACTATTTATTTTAGGAATAAACTTCTTTTCTGTGATCAATCCTAAAAAATGAGTACCGAATTCACTGGGATTCAGGCCCAAATAAATTAAGCATTTACGGAATAATGAGAAAATTTGAAATTTTGTCAATGGGGACCCATTTTCATGTGAAAAAAAGGAACTGCCAGAATGGCGACAGGATAAGTAAGTTCTAATTAAATTAATGGGGCACACAAGACCAGGGATGGCAAAAAGGAGTACTCATATACCCCTACCCGAAGGGCCAGTTTTTGGGCTGCGGATACAAATACGCAGTCCCCCATCGCAAAATGATACATCGTCATGACGCAAGCCACCAGGGCTGCTGGCGGAAGGGGAAACCAATTTGCTTACATGGAGGGCTCCGAAAAAGGAAATACCGATTGCTATGGAAAAAAAGTGCTGACTCGAATGGGGAAGAGCAAATCAAAAAACTCTTAGTAATTAATTGCTGTAACAAGTTGAAAGAAATGGCATGCCTGCTCTCCTTGGGGGTGTGAAAAAAGGAAAATGATCTATGATTAAGGACTTGTTTTTATTTTACGTCAGAAATGCGTAACGTGCTCTTAAACATATTTTTCACCTTATGGATCCCTTTGTAGATTTAAGATTTTAGATGTCCAATAAAGTTTTTGAATTTTAAGTTTTTGGATTTTTGCTGGGTCTATCTTTCTCATTTCCTTGCGGGTGTGCATGCGTTTCCAACTCTTTATGGCCTGATGAATAATGAAAATTTGTGTAATATCCGCCCATCCTCAGAGTTTGAAATGGAAGGCCAAGCCAGGCAACACAGCGCAACTGACCCGAGCATTGTCGGTGAAAAAGATATTGAATGGTGGCATCCAGCTGTGCGGCATTAGATGAAGAGACCGGTTTGCCTTTTGCAGAAGTAAACCACTCCCTCCACGCCTAACCGTATGCTCGCCACGTAGATGGAGAAACCGACGACTTCACCAGCAGCATTGTTTGTTCTTCAAAATCGACCACATAGCTCTAAGCTTGGGCAACCATCTGCTCGGGCCTGGTGGCAGAGCCCTTGAAAAATCTGAAAGTCAAAGCAAGAAAGGGAATCAGCCATAGTGTTAACAACATCTGGGATGTGACGGGCCCGGAACCAGATATTATGTTGTAAGCACATTCATTAAGACCAGGAACCTTATTAGTTTTATGACCAAAAGGGAAGAGGAGAATAAATTGTTTATGCAGTGCATGATACTTAGGTTATCAGACCAAAAAATGATACTCTTATTCTGCTTCATGGGACCTCATATAAATACGGCAACAACAATGGGGAACAGTATGAGTAATGTGAGGTTTTTAACCCAGCCTCTGACAACCCAGGACTCAGGCCAGCGTGCCACGTACCATTGATCTTGCAAAATGACACTGAAAACCATAGAAGAAGCAGCATCTAAAACCAGGAATATGTCCTGGTTGTTAATCTTATGGAACTGAAAGTATGTGTGACCATTGTAATCTGAGAGAAAGCTTTTCCACACTAAAAGAGCAGCCTGTAGTTCTAACGTAACCCTTTTCCTGAAGTGAGGGACCGTGATACCCCTGGTGGATAGGGATAGACACCTGGAGAAAATTCTACCAATGGGCATGACGCGACATGCAAAAATGAGTAGATCTAAGAGGGACTACATTTGGTGAAGGGTAACTTTTCGGACTGAGCAAAACCTTTCGATCAAGGACAATAATTTGGTTATCTTCTCAAAGGGAAGGCGAAAAACCATTCCAACCGATTTAATTTCTATACTTAAAAAGATATGGTTGTGGAAGGGCCGAATGTCTTTACCGGGGAAAGGGGAACACCAAACATGGACATGAGGTGTGAAAATTTGTCCAGGAGCAATTGACAGGCATCAGAAGAAGGTGGGCTGACAAAAAATAAGTTGTCCAGGTAGTGAGTGATGGAATGTGAACCTGACTCCTGACAGACTACCCATTCAAGGAAAGAGCTGAAATGTTCAAAGTAGTAACAAGAGATAGAGAAACCCATCGACAGGCAGGTGTCATAATATTAGGAACCTTGGAAAAAACAGCCTAGCAGTTGGTGACAATCAGGGTAAACCAGAAGAAGTTGGAAAGCCGACTCAATGTCAGACTTTGCTAGCAATGCCCCTGGGCCAGCCTTCCTGACTAATGCAACTGCCCTGTCAAATGAAGCATGCGAAACAGATGCGTAGCCTTGCAGAATACCGTTGTTGACCAATGAACCTTTAGGGTGGGAAAGGTGGTGGTGAATCAGCCAAAATGTACTGCTTTCTTTTTTGGGGACAATGCCCAGGGGGGAGACACGCAAATTGTAAAAGGGGGGAAGCAAATGGGCCCCGTATCCGACCCTTGGAAATCTCCTTATCCAATTTTTCCATTAGGATAAGAGGGGATTCACAACACACAATTTTCTACATGTTAAGGTCATTGTGAAGTCCTATGTGATTATATCATAACATCAGTAAACTAGCAGTATTTTAAGTTTATTTCATAAATTGAAAAAGCACATAATAAAAATGTAAATGAGATAAATGAAAAAGAACACTGATCAAAATTAGATAACACTTTCAGATACCTGCAAGTTATTGGTGTTAATCTGGCACCTGGTGCTAATTTCCTTAATTATCTGACAAACCTATTTAACTGGCAGCCTAACTTTCCAGTTTGCACTGACTTTGCAAAAATGGTGTACCATTCCAAAGTGACTGAAACTCTCCAGCAGCAGGTTGTCCAGATGAAGGCCAAAGGGGTGACCCTATCAGCCATAGCAAGAGAAGTTAGTCCAAGTCTGTAATTTCGAGAATATTTCTTCTTTACAAATTCACAAACTCTTTCAAGTTGCCCAAGAATGCTGAAGAGGAAAAAACTGGAAAACAAAAGGTGCAATAGGGTCGTATCCTTCAACAAAACCAGAGTAGAAATAAGCTAAGCACGCTCACCTGTTAAGGTTGTGAGTGAGTCACAACGCCCAAAGCAAACTCAATGAACCAGGCTGCAGCAGTCCTCAGAGATATCAAATGTAGACTGGAGGAGCAGAAGGAGGTATTACTGCGCTGCCCGTGACAAGAAAAATACAAAAACATTTTTTGGGGATAATAAAATGAGTGTTTTTATTTCTATGCGTTTCAGGAGTCTGAGCTCCCTCCTTCAGGAAAGGTATCCCTCTGATGCACAACAAATTTTTTTGATTTTTTTGATGTGTATCAGAGTGATTTTTTTCCTGAAGAAGGGGGCTCAGACTCCTGAAACACATTGAAATAAAATCACTCCTTTTATTATACAAACATTTTTTTTTGTATTTTTCCTGTCACGGGCAGCACAGTAATACCTCCTTCTGCACCTCCAGTCTACATTTGAAGTCGCCCAAGAAGGCTGGTCACCCTCAAAACACTGTAACGGGGGCAGGGGGCGCCTCAGGGGGTGTAGTCGAGTCCCCTCGCCTTGTGGGCCGCAGGCTGAACCCCGGCCCGGCCGTTACTTGCAAAACAGGTGTGTTGTTGGGGCAGAGTGTGGATGCATGGGGCCCATTCATGACAGCGTTCTTTCTGTGCTCTCCAGCTCCTTCTTCACTTTCAGGAAAGAGACAATTGCAGGCAGCAGATAAACCAAACACCGTTTTATTAAACAAAGCTTCCATCTTTCTGTTTGCAGCAGGCTTACTTTAGTACGTTACAAGTTACAAGTCCTTTTCTACGAAAACGGTTTCCTTTTTCTCTACGGGCACTTTCCTTTGCCTGCAGGGGCCAATTGTTATCCCCCTAGCAGTGGTACTCCTATCCCGATTTTAGTCCAGCCCTTTCCCAGGGATTTGTATTGAACTAGGGGACGGCTCCAGTACTCACTACCGGCTCCGGATTAGCTCCAACTTCTCCGCTCCACTGCCACAGCACCCACTCCTGCACTCTGCCCCGGCACTTCTCCTCAGCTCTCTCCTGTTACATCTCACAGCACACTGCCCTGCATTCAGAGCCCAACCCCCCTTCTCTTCCCTCCTAAGCTGCCCTGCCCCTTCCTTCCCTGTCACTGTTACCAGGGGAACCACTCACTACACTGGCACCTGGGGGGGAAGAACCGTACATAACACACAACATTGTACAATGTGCCACCATACTCCTGTGGCGTCTTCAGGGGGGGAAAAACGTCTTCTCCACACTAGGGGTCCGTCCACCCCTTACATTCCTCCCCTCTTTAACCTCAGCCTCCTGGCGAGGTTCCGCACCTGCAAGACAACGCATATGGAAAACACACACACGTTTCTTCAGCAGTATTCTTTTTCTTTCTTATCAATAAAAAAAAACATTTTAAAACTAACGTATCAAAGCACACCAGATTGGCACACAAGTCCGGTGCCCTCCAGGGGAGCGCCCGGTCTTGGCTGATCTTCTGCCCGGAGGCTCTCCTCAAGCGCTCCCGGTCTTAGATGAGCCGCGACCAACAGAAACAAAAGGGTTCTTTACTTAACAGTCGCGGGAGAAGTCCATGCATAGTCCCTGCATTCTTCTATTCCCGGGTTCAGTTCTTTTAACGTAGCTTTAACCATAAACACTCACCGGTTTCCAACAGTACCGGCTTTCGACAACAAACAAATCTTTTTCTTCCGGATGATTAACCCTCACGCTGGGTGGTATGCACGCAGCCATTCAGCCCGCTGGGCCTTCACAGATTCGGAGAGGGATTGTCCAGGTAAGCAGGGTAGCCTGTGGAACGGCTTGTAACATGGCTGTGGCTCCAGTACTTCTTTCTCCGATTCGGCCCAAACTCCGCCCCCGGCTTCACTCACCGGGTCCATGCTGTGCTGGCAATGCCTTCTGTTTCTTGCAGCGCCGCCCACATCTCCGGACCTCTGCAGCTTCTTGGGGCCGGTACCTCCCCTCTTTGGGCGGTGCACTCCGCTCACTCTGGGCTTCTTCCTCCGCCCAGGCCAGCCCAGCACTTTTCGTTTGGCGCCAAATTTTCACGCCTTAAGTAAACCCATGAAGACGGCCGCCATCTTGCCGCCATTTTGTGGCCCGTACAGCACATCAGGCACCACTTGGTCATCTTCACAGTTTCTGGTCGGGGTCTCTCGCATGCGAGCCCGATCCTGCCGACTACGCCAAAATGTAACGGGGGCAGGGGGCGCCTCAGGGGGTGTAGTCGAGTCCCCTCGCCTTGTGGGCCGCAGGCTGAACCCCGGCCCGGCCTTACTTGCAAAACAGGTGTGTTGTTGGGGCAGAGTGTGGATGCATGGGGCCCATTCATGACAGCGTTCTTTCTGTGCTCTCCAGCTCCTTCTTCACTTTCAGGAAAGAGACAATTGCAGGCAGCAGATAAACCAAACACCGTTTTATTAAACAAAGCTTCCATCTTTCTGTTTGCAGCAGGCTTACTTTAGTACGTTACAAGTTACAAGTCCTTTTCTACGAAAACGGTTTCCTTTTTCTCTACGGGCACTTTCCTTTGCCTGCAGGGGCCAATTGTTATCCCCCTAGCAGTGGTACTCCTATCCCGATTTTAGTCCAGCCCTTTCCCAGGGATTTGTATTGAACTAGGGGACGGCTCCAGTACTCACTACCGGCTCCGGATTAGCTCCAACTTCTCCGCTCCACTGCCACAGCACCCACTCCTGCACTCTGCCCCGGCACTTCTCCTCAGCTCTCTCCTGTTACATCTCACAGCACACTGCCCTGCATTCAGAGCCCAACCCCCCTTCTCTTCCCTCCTAGGCTGCCCTGCCCCTTCCTTCCCTGTCACTGTTACAAGGGGAACCACTCACTACACTGGCACCTGGGGGGGAAGAACCGTACATAACACACAACATTGTACAATGTGCCACCATACTCCTGTGGCGTCTTCAGGGGGGGGAAAAACGTCTTCTCCACACTAGGGGTCCGTCCACCCCTTACAACACCAATGCAAGAGAGGACAGGATCATGTGGAGAATCTCCATGGGTAATCGTTTCAACTCTGCAGCTGGAATTGCTCGCCAGTTCAGCACTGAACAGGGTACGGATCTGTCTCCTTATACAGTGTCACAACATTTAAGAGCATACAATCTTGCTGCTGCAACATAAAATCAAAAGCACATCTCAGGCCTACATCTATTGTATTCTAGTCCCTATTAATCATAGCTGTATACATAATTTAACATGAGAGGTAAGGGATAGAGAAGTGGATGTTCCACTAATGGTGGTGCAAACAGAGCCCATGGCATATATTATATACCTAATATAAAATGTGCAAGGCGTGTGGTAAGGGATGGGGAAGTGACAGAGCTGCTGATGGTGCAGACAGAGCCTGAGGTCGTGGGCCAGTTGAAACTGTGCCTGCTGTAGGAGCATAACAAACACACTAATCATCAAGACCTAGCTTCCTGTCCCAGTTTGCAGGATGCGTGGAACACCACTATCGAAGACAGAACAGTGAGATATTTAGCATACAAAAATGGCCATTTCTATACCTACTCAGTAGTCAAGGCATATCTCGCATTTTAGGTACCTATTCTAACGCCTCTCTCTTGGTTAAAAATCTCCATGTATATGGACAAGTAAGAACCTGCTACAAGAGAATAAAATCCCCTGTGGCTAATGGGGAGGGGTGCACAGTCAGAGGGCATGACTTCATAATCTAGACAAAAAAACTGATGGCCATTTTTATATGCTAAATATCTCAATTTTTGCTACATTTATTTAAGCAGTAAAGCATGCCTATATTCTTACATTCATGGTTCGCATGCTTTAACATTTCAGAGTGCAATTGTCTTTTTTTGTTCTTTTTTGTTAGTGCAACTGATGGCTGACAGCTGTTTCTGCTGCCTTGAATTCTACAGGTTGTGAATTCAAATCCTGGGAAAAAACACATTTCAAGAGAATATAAGAAAGAAAAGGGCTGAAATGGGGTGTATCTATAGTGGAAGAATGGACATGACAGGGGTTTGTAAGAACAAGGCCCAAGTAGGGTTAATAGGGAGTTTCAGCAGGAAAGCGTTAACAGAAGTTTTGGCACGTTCACACAACAGGAGATGGGGGAGTTACAGGATGTGAGTATATCACATGACTGTTATAATAAATGATTTTTTCACGTGTGTGTGTGTTTATTTACTGTAACTTACAGATTAATCATGGAAGGTATCTCGGGGAGACGCCTGACATGATTAATCTAGGACTTATTGTCAGCTATGGGCTGCCAATAACTCCTTATTACCCCGATTTGCCAACGCACCAGGGCAAATCAGGAAGAGCCGGGTACAGTTCCAGAACTGTCGCATCTAATGTATGCGGCAATTCTGGGCGGCTGGTGACTGATATTGTTAGGCTGGGGGGCTCCCCATAACGTGGGGCTCCCCATCCTGAGAATACCAGCCTGCAGCCGTATGGCTTTATCTGGCTGGTATTAAAATTGGGGGGGGAACGCACGCCATTTTTTTTAATTATTTATTTATTTCTCTGCTCCATAGTGACATGCCCACCGGCGGCAGTGATTGGTTGCAGTTAGACAGCTGTCACTCAGCGTGTGGGCGTGTCTCACTGCAACCAATCATATTTGCCGGTGGGCGGGGAAAGCAGGGAATACGAGATTGTTTAATGAGCGGCCGGCTTTTTCAAAAGAGGAAAAGCCGCCGGAGTTTAGAGAACAGCAGTGCAGCGCCGCACCGGAGATCGGGGAACGGTGATTATGAGAGAGGGGTACTCCATTCAGTCACTCAGGGGATTAGCGGTCACCGGTGAGTCCGTCACGGGTGACCGCTAATCAGGACGCGGCACAGACAGAGCCGCGGTATGAGGATGAAGTCGGGTGAAGTTCACCCGAGTTCATTCTCAGCGCGCGACTCTGTCTGCTGTCAGCCGGCATGTATCAACGACATTTAACATCACACACGGACATTTCACACGGACAACACACACACGTCAGTTAAGTTTCACGTGCACACACGGCCATTCCACACGCACACACGGCTAGCATACGCAGTTCACACAGATGCCACACGGACCATAAAAACGGACACAAAAACGGAAAACGGACCCGAAAAACGGACGTAACACACGTGCGTCTTTTTTCACGGACGTGTGAAGGGGGCCTAATGAAGTGTCCTGCAGTATCTTTTACTTTTTTAGCTGCACGGACACTTCATTATTGATCCGCGACTACGGCTTATTTTCGGGGGAGGGTTTACTGTATATTTAAGCCTTGCTCTGAAAATGCTGAAAATTTCTGCTAATGTAGTACCCCTGAGGTCATCAGGGAGCTACAAGTTACTGCATCCCCACTAGGATGCAGAGCCTACCCCCCAGGAACCCGGAAGACCAGTGCCAGTAACAACACAAACATTCCAGATAATGCCTGTTTTTCCCCAATTCCCCCATAGAATGGTACCAGGCTAGGGTTGGACCAATGGAAGGCTGCCTCGAGTTGGAGCCAATCCAGTCCACTAGACGAGCTGAGCAGATGGGATGGGCAGATAGTGGACAGTCAAACAGTAGTCGGGAAGAGTCAGTGACAGAGTGAGTAAGCAAGCAGATGCAGTGACAGGAGTGAAACAGTGACCTGAGGGCCCAGGCGGCTGGTTTCCGGTAAAGTACTCTCGGAACCACAGCACCGACGGGGTACAGAATTCTAGGTCAGGCAAACGCTGCAGGAAGACCTGATAAAATCTGCATAATGAGGGGACCATCAAGAATCTCACTGACCTTGAAGTTTGGGACACAGTAGCAACAGGAGAACCGGGGAACAGGACCAGAGACTCTGACCACACAGGGTTCACGCTCACCGTCATACGGACTGCCGTTGAGAGACTACCAGGAGGGGACCCCATTCACTCCAAGCTACGGGGACCCACCAACCAAAGAAAGGTGCAGGGGAAAGAAGCCACCAGGTCACTAAACTGGCACTGGAACTAAGGAGACCTGCAGTGAATACCAGTCTTCCTCGGGCGACCAGTTTACATCTTGCCATGAGTAAAGGAACCCCCTTGTGTGGCCTGTCTTCTTTCAACACCCATCTACATCACCTATCCTCTGGGGCCTGGTCCTGCTTGCGGAGGGCCTAACATCCAGGCTGCCACTAACACACCAGCCCAAATAGTGAAAACTGTGCAGCGGCGGCTCCATCCACATAGCCGCAAAACTGCAAGTGGTGTCACGTGATAAACTCTTATTTTATTCCCTTGTAAATAAACCCCTTTTTCAAAAAGCACATTCCCCTTTTTCAAAAAGACATTCCCCAGTTATACACTGCCCGGGACTGAGCACCCCATAACCCTGGGCTTATTTTTGGGGGAGGGCTCATTTTTGGACAAATACGGTCTGTGTGTGTGTGTGTATGTATATATATATATATATATATATATATATATATATATATATATATAAATATGAATATATATATATATATATATATATATATATATATGTATATATTATAGCTAACTTAAGATGGGGATAGGATGGTGGTTAATGATATGAGGTAGCAATGTCTAACACTTTACAATACCCTAGTCATGCCATGATTAATGAAAGTAAGAACATACAGAGCACAGGGAGAGGCAGACATCTTCCCCTGAGGAAGAGGAGGAACTACAGAGCTATGAACGAAGTGAAGACGGACTGCATTGCAGGAGATGAGATTTCACAGACACAGTGTCACATTTGGGAAGTAGTCTTGATCGTGGGACAGCTGTGCCAAATTTGGAATCTCCCCCCGAATCTAGGATGGTTAGCAGTTATGTTAATACATGGTGGCATTATTAATACATGGAGGCAAAAGGGGGCATTAGTAATATATGGAGGCACAAGTGGTTATATATATGCTTTTTTTATTGATACTTTTTATGTAGATAGAACATATATAAATCCCAGTAATAGCATCATGGCATCCGAGCAACAAACTATTTGGAGTAGGGCAGGTTCTGAAGGTGCATTGGGGCCCATAGGAGTCAATTTACTCACCAGACAGGGAGTTCTTGTCTATCTGAACCTCACAGAGGGAAAAGCCCCACACATGTATTGTAAAGTTGTACAGATTTGATGATTTTGGCGACTAAATTTCTAATTTTCATATGAGGCTATGTAAGGGCTTGTCCTGTACATAGGGAGGCTATGACAGCTCATTCTGTATATAGGGGGTTATTTAAGGTACCCTGTATATGGGGGCTATGTGAGTGTGTGACGCCCTGGCCTATCAGGTCATCATATGGGGGGTTGGTAGGGAAAGTGAAAAAGTGACAGGAGTAGAGAGAGGAGAGGAGAAGTGAAGTGACTCTCGAGAGGAGAGGTCACAGGTGGGAGCTGGGCTGCTGAGTACTAGGTGGCAGATGTTGGTCTGGGCCTGGTAGGAACTGAAACCCCAGTCGCAGGAGATCGTGTCAAGGGGCACGGACTGCCGAGGAGGGCAGTCGCGGCCTTGAGCTATCGCCAGGCAGGGGCCAGGGCATGACGGGGTACGTGGACCCTAGGCCGGGAAGTAGCTTCAGGCGTCCCGGTAATTTACCCGACGGGGCTGAAGACTTCAAGATTCATCCCCAACCTGCTCCAAAATCGGGGTACTAGCGCACCGATAGGATAGGACTTTCCCAATACAGTCCAAAGAAATCTTACGCGTGAACCCTGAGAGCAAGTTCACTCCGTTAACCATACGGGTGAGTGGGACCCGAAAAGTTTTCTGCTTAAGGGTCCAACTAGAGAAACAGGTGCCAAGGAAAGGGCCACAGACTAACAGCAACACCAAGGGCACGGACCCAAGCGTGCTCCCTCGAAGCTGCAGTGGTGCTCAGAATTCTGGTTTTCAAGCTGTCGGTGTTGTTATTCCTGGATTGAGTGAGTACACTGAAAAGCCCCTCTTCCTATCCCCAACGGCAACCCCATCACCATCACCAACGGGCCCCGGGGCACAAACCCCCTACCCACGGAGGGGTTAACACATCCTGCTGCTACACCACCTTACCACGCACCGTGGGTGGCGTCACAAACTTCTAACTCCCCTGTATATAGCCCCTTCTTTAAATTCGAGTGTCCGCGCGAACCCCTGGGTCCGGAGACCCCTGTCGCCACTGCGGATCCGAGCGGCTCGGCCGCTGGCACGGGGGCGGTACAAATGCTCATACTGTATATAGGGGATATGTTGGGGTTCATACTGTGTATAGGGAGACCTTTTGGGGGCTCATACTGTATATAGAGGGACTGTGTGAGGGCTAGTGTAGCGCCCCTGAGGCTCCAGTCGCCAGAGAGGTACTTCACCTCGACCAGAGGCGTGGTATCCCATTCTCAGGTAAGGAGGTGGTCACAAGTAGAGATGAGCGAACCGGCCGTGGTTCGGCTCGAGTTCGGTTCGCCGAACGGAGGTCTCGTTCGAGTTCGGTTCGGCGAACCGGTTCGGAGAACCACTCGAACCGCATAGGAAACAATGGGAGGCAATCACAAACACATAAAAACACCTAGAAAACACCCTCAAAGGTGTCCAAAAGGTGACAAATAACTCACAACACAACACAAAACACGTGGGAAACTGACAAGAACAAATTCTCATGCGAAAACAAAACAGCGTTACAAGGAAAAGAGGATGAGATACAGATATAGGCATGGCATGCCTTTCTAAAATCATGTAAAACACCGCAAGGTTACTCCAAGCGGAGTCTCCCTTTTTTCCAAAAATTGGGCCACACACACCCACCCCTTCAGTGGCAGCACTTGTGCCTCAGTTGTACACTTCACAGGTACATTTGCATCAAGCACATTCAAAAATACGCCATACTTAACCGTCCCCAGGATGACACCGGGGTAGGTAGCAAAGTATTTGCTGAACCATGAATTGTTCATCTTGGATCATTTTTAAAACACTGTAAGCAACAGTTACTCCAAGCGGAGTCTCCCTTTTTCCCAAAAATTAGGCCACACACACACCCACCCATTCAGTGGCAGCACTTATGCCCCAGTTGTACACTTCACAGCTAGATTTGCATCAAGCACATTCAAAAATACGCCATACTTAACCGTTCCCAGGAGGACACCGGGGTAGGTAGCAAAGTCTTTGCTGAACCATGACTTGTTCATCTTGGCTCCTTTTAAAAAACACAGCAAGCAAGGGTTACTCCAAGCGGAGTCTCCCTTTTTTTTACAAAAATTGGGCCTCACACACACCCACCCATTCAGTGGCAGCACTTGTGCCCCAGTTGTACACTTCACAGCTAGATTTGCATCAAGAACATTAAAAATCCACAAGCATTTACTCTCCCCAGGATGACACAGGGGTAGTAAATTCCTTGTGGATCCATGACTTGTTCATTTTGATGAACGTTAGTCTGTCCACATTGTCACTGGACAGACGCGTGCGCTTATCAGTCAGCACACACCCAGCAGCACTGAAGACACGTTCAGAGACAACGCTGGCAGCTGGACACGACAAAATCTCCAAGGCGTAAGTGGAGAGCTCTGGCCATTTTTCAAGATTTGAAGCCCAAAATGAGCAAGGCTTCATTTGCAAAGTCATGGCATTGATGTTCATTTGGAGATACTCCTGTATCATCCTCTCCAGCCGTTGACTATGTGTCAGACTTGTTGTCTCTGTTGGCCTTGCAAAGGATGGTCTAAAAAAATTATGAAAAGATTCAATAAAATTGCTGTTACCAGCAACAGATACGATGCTGCTGGTACGGGTAGACTGTTGAAGATGACGAGACCGTCCCATGTTTGTCAAGTTACAACTGGGAGATTCACTCCCTGCACCAGGGTTGTTTGGTGGAAAAGCCGAGCTAAGATCGAGTAACAGCTTTTGCTGATACTCCTGCATACGTGCGTCCCTTTCTATGGCTGGAATTATGTCACAAAATTTGGACTTGCACCGGGGATCTAATAGTGTGGCAAGCCAGTAGTCATCATCACTTCTAATTTTGACTATACGAGGGTCATGTTGGAGGTAGTGCAGCAAGAAGGCGCTCATGTGTCTTGTGCAGCCATGCGGACCAAGTCCACGCTGTGTTTGTGGCATAGAGGTGCTAACCGTTCTTTCTTCCTCTGACATCTCCCCCCAACCTCTTTCAACTGAAATTTGACCAAGGTCTCCCTCATCCGCTAAGTCTTCCATGTCCATGGACAGTTCGTCCTCCATTTCTTCATGTTCTCCTGCACCTTCCTCAACATTTCGCCTGCTACCATGCGCCCTTGTTGATCCCTGTCCCCCATGGTCCCATGCCTGCCGCATTGGTGATGATGAACGTCTGGACCTTGGTGATGTTGTTGTCTCTTGCGCATATGAATCCTCCTGTAGTTCCTCCCCTTCCTGTTGTCCCACCCCCTGACACCGAATAGTGTTTAGCGTGTGCTCCAGCATGTAAATGACTGGAATTGTCATGCTGATAATGGCATTGTCAGCGCTAAACATAGTCGTCGCCATGTCGAAACTGTGCAGAAGGGTGCATAGGTCCTTGATCTGAGACCACTCCATCAGGGTGATCTGCTCCACCTCTGCATCTCGTTGGCCCAGGCTATACGTCATGACGTATTGCACCAGGGCTCGACGGTGCTGCCACAGTCGCTGTAACATGTGGAGAGTCGAATTCCAGCGTGTCGGCACATCACATTTCAGGCGATGAACCGGCAGGCCGAAAGACTTCTGGAGTGATGCAAGTCGCTCAGCAGCGGTGGTTGAATGGCGGAAGTGAGCAGACAGTTTTCGTGCCCTGTGCAGAAGGCCATCTAGGCCGGGATAGTGTGTTAAAAATTGCTGGACAACAAGGTTCAATACGTGAGCCATACAAGGCACGTGTGTCACCTTGCCCAGGCGAAGGGCCGCACCCAGGTTTGCAGCATTGTCGCACACGGCCTTACCAGGCTGCAGGTTGAGTGGAGACAACCATTTACCAAACTCAGTCTCCAGAGCTGCCCACAACTCAGCCGCTGTGTGACTCTTATTTCCAAGACATTTCAAGCTAAAGACCGCCTGATGCCGTTGCGCTCTGCTGCCAGCATAGTAATGAGGGGTGCGTGATTCCTTCTGCGCAGTTAGAACGCCACCAGGCAGGCTTGGGGCGGAGGTGGAGGACCCAGACGAGGTGGAGGAGGCAGAAGCAGTGGCGAAACTTGGACAGACAGAAGATTGACACACAAGTCGTGGGGACGGCAAGACTTGTGCAGCAGACCCTTCACCATCTATCACCATAGTTACCCAGTGCCCAGTCAGCGACATGTAACGTCCCTGTCCATGCTTACTGGTCCAAGTATCGGTGGTGAAATGCACCCGTTCACACACAGAGTTTCTCAAGGAAGCGGTGATGTTGTGTGCGACATGCTGGTGTAGCGCAGGCACACCTTTCTTAGAGAAGTAGTGGCGACTGGGCATCTGGTACTGGGGCACAGCGACAGACATAAGGTCTCTAAAATCCTGTGTGTCCACCAGACGGAAAGGCAGCATTTCGGTAGCCAAGAGCTTACAGAGGGATAAAGTCAACCTCTTAGCTTTGTCATGGGTCGCAGGAAATGGCCTTTTATTTGTCCACATCTGAGGGACAGAGATCTGGCTGCTGTGTGTAGACGGTGTTGAGTAGGGTGTCCCTGGAAAAATGCAGGTTTGTGAGGAAAGTGCAGGCGGAGACATAATGTTGCTTTCATCCAACGTTGGTGCTATCGATGTCTGAGAGAGCTGTACACATGCACTTGTTTCCCCTTCCAAACCAACTGACGACCTACCAAGCAAACTGCCTGTTGCGGTTACAGTGGTGGAAGTTGTGCGTGGAAAACCAGATGTGACAGGTGTCCCCACAGTCCTAGAAGATGAGGAGCGCGCGGATGCACTGGAAGGGGCAGGCGGTGGATGGTTCACTCCGCTAGGCCGCATTGTAGCACGGTGAGCTTCCCACTGGGACATATGATATTTATTCATGTGACGATTCATGGAAGAAGTTGTTAAACTGCTGAGGTTTTGACCTCTACTAACAGAATCACGACAAATTTTACAGATCACATAATTTGGGCGATCTTTTGCTATGTCAAAAAAGGACCAGGCTAGGCAAGGCTTAGAGGGCATGCGACCTGCTGATCCACCCCGACTAGTGCTCAGAGGCACAGTGGTGGCTGAGGATGCAGTTGTAGACGTGCTACTAGTACTCCGACTCTGTCCAGGAAGGCGCAAGGTAACTTCGTCGTCAGTTGCATCCTCCTCCACCGCCTCTGTTGACCTCCTTGAGTGCCTGACTGTGGGTTGACAGTAGGTGAGATCTAGAACTTCCTCATCAATTGTTGTGTTTGCACTCCCCTCACCCTCAGACCGAGCCTCTTCTTGCCCTGACCGAATATTTAAGTTGTCATCCCAATCTGGTATCTGCGTCTCATTGTCATCAGTATGTTCATTGTCTATAACAACAGGTGCTACAGTTTGTGAATAAGGGTCAACATTATGCTCAGAAACTTGGTCCTCACGGCCTGAATCAGAGTCACAAAGGTTCTGGGCATCACTGAAAACCATTTCCTGGTCTGTACTCACTGTAGCTTGGGAGCACACCTCTGATTCCCAGGCTATGTTGTGACTGAACAGCTCTGCAGACTCAGCCATCTCAGTTCCACCATACTGTGCAGGGTGGATGGAGACTTCAGAGCTGGGAGAAAGCAAGTGTGATTGGGATGACAACTCAGAGGACTGGTGTTTTTTGGATGCAGTAGTTGAGGTGGCGGAGAGGGCACTTGTTGGACCACTTGAGATCCATTCAAGCATTTTCTTTTTTTGGCCATCATCTACCTTTGTTCCAGTTTTTCGTGTTCGTAAAAAAGGGAGCACATCGGATTGTCCACGGTAAGTAGTAGACATCTTACTTTTGCTGGAAGATGGTCTATCTTCAGCAGATGTTAATGGAGCTTTGCCACCTTCCCCACAGACAAACCCTTTTTTTCCTTTTCCAACACGCCTCTTCCCCTTTCCACCAGCATCTGTCATTTTGCCACTCATTTTGATTGCGACAAGATTGTGCACTTAAAATGTGGTAGTAAAAATTGAGAGGTGGTGTAGATTGCAGCGGTGTTTATCTTTATTAACAGCAGAATAAACAACAATAACTATCCCTGACAATGCAACTACGGCCCTTAAACTGGCAGCATAGTTTGCTATTAGAATGGCTTAGTAACAATGAGTTTGAGTGTGCAATGCAGAGGTGCTGCAAATAGATTTGCACTAGTGGGACACTAATGGAAGTCCAACAGACACTTTTAGGATGCCACTAAGTTTCCTCAGTGTTTGCTAGTATAATGGCTTAGTAACAATGAGCTTGAGTGTACAATGCAGTAGTGCTGCAAATAGACTTCCATTATTGTCCCACTGGTGCAAAGCTAACAGCCACTTTTAGGATGCGACTAAGTTTACTCAGTGTTTGCTAGTATAATGGCTTAGTAACAATGAGTTTGAGTGTGTAATGCAGTGGTGCTGCAAATAGCTTTGCACCAGTGGGACAATAATGGAAGTCCAACACTTTTAGGATGCCACTAAGTTTAGGCTATGTGCGCACGTGTGCGCTCTGCACCGCACCTAAAAGGTGCGCTTCAGAGCGCAGCTGAAAAGCTCTGTTCTGAAGCGCATGGTGCCGGCTGAGAACGTGCGCTCTGCATGCTGCCTCTCCCTATAGACAGCATGCAAACCGCACGGAAGAAGTGAAATGTCACTTCTTAGAACGCAGCGATTCGGGCAGCAGCCAAATTGCTGCGTTCTAATATGCCACGTGCGCACGGCTCCTGCACAATCTCCATAGATTGTGCAGGGGACGCAGGACGCATGCAGTTACGCTGCGGTGCAGAACGCAGCGTAACTGCATGCAATACACACATGTGTGCACATCCCCTTACTCAGTGTTTGCTAGTATAATGGCTTAGTAACAATGAGTTTGAGTGTGCAATGCAGTGGTGCTGCAAATAGCTTTGCACCAGTGGGACAATAATGGAAGTCCAACAGCCACTTTTAGGATGCCACAAAGTTTCCTCAGTGTTTTCTAGTATAATGGTTTAGTAACAATGAGTTTGAGTGTGCAAAGGGCAGGAGGGTACAGTGGCAGGGTTGTGGGTCAGTGTAGAAGAAAGGAAGCCTCACTTTCTATCCCTCCTAATGGGTAAATGCAGCGAGGAAGTCCCTGAGCTTAGCTACACAGACGCTGTTATCTTCTGTAGCTGTTAAAATCTGTTTCCATGGACCTGACTGTCACCTATGGCTCTGAGCCTGCTGTAATTAGCCCTTACAAGGGCTAATAGAAACTTCTATCCCTATTCTGTATTGCGCTGTGTGTAGAGCGTACACAGCAGTATCGGAGACAGGAGCTACGCCAGCGGTGACTGACACCCAGACGCAAAAGGCAGATAATGGCGTCCGGACGGGCAGATACCCGTTTTTATAATGCAGGGACATGTGACATGGACATCCTATCACACATGCCATTGCTTCTCTGGCTAAAAGTCCACTTAGCTGTGTGTGTGTCTGGGATTGGCTGACATGCTGGCCCGCCCCACTACACGCACGTGCTTAGGGAAGGAAGACAAGGAAAAATAAAAAAAAAAAAATGGAGATCGCCATTATCACAGCAGCAGTGATCTGAATGCACTGTTCCCGCACACTATACGCTGAAATTTCATAATAGTGTGAGTTACAGAGTGACTTACACTATTACAGCGAAAAGCCAGCTAGTAATTAGCTTGGCTTTTTGCTGCTAGAACCGTTCTCGAACGTAACTAGAACTATCGAGCTTTAGCAAAAAGCTTGAGTTCTAGTTCGATCTAGAACAGCCCTCAAAATCACTCAAACCGCGAACTGGAGAACCACGAACCGCGCTCAACTCTAGTCACAAGTCGTTGCATACATACACAAACACTCTTAATTTAGCGACACTCCATTAGGCCGTAGTTAAGCAGGCTTTACAAGCTACAACATATCTAACGATGTGTCGGCGGGGTCACGTCGTAAGAGACGCACATCCGGCATCGTTAGTGGTGTTGTAGCGTGTGACAGCTACTTGCGACTGCGATTGAACGTAAAACCGTTCATTGCATACACGTCGTTCATTTGCTAAAAATTGCATGTTCAATGTTCCCAAGGCAGCACACATCGCTGTGTGTGACACCCCGGGAACGATGAACTCATCTTACCTGAGTGCCGCCAGCTAATGCGGAAGGAAGGCGGTGGGCGGGATGTTTATGTTCCGCTCATCTCCACCCCTCCACTTCTATTGGCTGGTTGCCGTGTGACGTCGCTGTGACGCCGAACATCCCTCCCACTCCAGGAAGTGGATGTTCGACGCCCACATCGAGATTATATGGAAGGGTAAGTACGTGTGACGGGAAATAATCGTTTGTGCGACACGGTCAACAAATTGAACGTGCCGCACATACGATGGGGGCAGGTCACATCGCATACGATATCGTATTCGAAATTGTAATGTGTAAAGCAGGCTTTAGGGCGAGTTGCAACCTAAGCAGTTGCCTTAGGAAAAGCACCATCCCGAAGCTAGTTTGGAGGTGGAGTTTAGTTAGTGGGAGCAAACTATAGAACGTTAGTCAGTCAGGAAGTGGACGCAGAGGAGAAAAGTCCTGGGACCTGGAGATGGACCAGCTCATCCCAAGATCAGGGAAGTAGGAGTCTCAGAACCACGGGAAGTGCACCATACCACAGCCGGTATACCGGTGTGGAGGGACTTGGCTGCAAAGGGGACCGGCCCCTCAACTAGTGGAGAACTAGAAGGCTCAGCTAGCAAACCGGTAGCTGAGGCTACTTGAAGTACCAAAGCCACATCCACACACATCCAGTAAAAAAGGTGACCACATAGGACCAAGGGACAAGGCAAGAAAGCCACCCACAAAAGGAATCCGCGGAAACTGGCTCGGGGCTCTGTATGTGATGGGCAGGTGGGAGAGGCCAGTGCAGGAAGATGACCAGGGAAGGGACACAGAAGGGTGTACTGGGTTGTGCATCTGAACTATCCGAGGATCAGCTGGAGCCCATCACAGCAGGGCCTAGCACTCTGGGGGCAACCTCTGACTAGTCGTGGTAACCTGGAACTATTAACTGTGAGTAAAGACCTTGTGACTGCATTCCTGTATTGCCCAGTTATTGCCTGCGCCTCTGGTTCTGCACTCCGCCATTACATCCTATCTCCCATCGAGAGCTCTGGGGCCCAGCTCTATCTGTGGAGAGCTATACCAACTCAGCTGCATCACCATTGGCCCCAAGGGAGCTGAATAGCAGTGGCGGCACCTTTCTTGCTGCACACCACAGGTGGCGTCACAAACTCATCTCCCCTTCTAAATAATATTTCCCCATTTAATTAATGACACCGCCAGGGTCACGGAGCCGGGCCCTGTTGCCGTGACATCCTCCAAGCAGAACAGAGCGGGCCCAGTTCCGAGTGCTCTCAGTGGAGCCCGGTGGGGCGTGTCACTCATACTGTGTATAAGGAAGCTATGTAGGGGCTCTGTCATGCTGTGTGTGGGAGGACACCTGGCAAGCGGCACAATACAAAAGGGAAAACTAGCAAAGATGTACCACAAAGGCCCTAGCCATAGGGAGAGGGAAGCCGGGTATCCTCCTAAAACTCACCTGAGTCTGATCCTTGCACTCCCTAATGTCCCTGGACAGGTACTTCCCCCGTCCGCCGTCACATGCCTAGGCCCTCTTGCCCTGAACTCACCCTGACTAGTGTGAAGTCCGGAGAGTTACAAGTCTCACTATTCCAATAAAACAACATGAGAAAGGTAAGACAAATGGGTAGGGAAGGGCACAACAAATAGCACTCCTCAGCTTCTCCAGCAGGAAACTTTGCAGCTGCAATTGAAATTAACACCTTAGCTTTTCTAGAGACAGGCTCCTTCAAAGTGGCCAGTATTGAATGAACTACAGTATAGCTAGCATAGTAGAGAGTAAGGAGTGGGTTTATTTAGCAGAAGGTCATGGCTGAAGCTGAGATTAAAGGGTGCTTTACACGCTGCAACATCACTAGCGATCTCGTTAGCGATGTAACACGCCAGATCGCACATACGATCTACCGAGATCGCACATAGGTCATTTTTGTAGCGCCGGTCACATGTGCGATCTCGGCAGATCATATGTGCGATCTGGCGTGCTACATCGCTAATGAGATCGCTAGCTATGTCGCAGCGTGTAAAGCACCCTTAAGGCTAGTTTCACACTTGCGTTGTGCGGCATCTGTCTCATTTCGTTGTGTGACGGATGTAATGGATGCGTTGCATATAGTGGCACAACTGATACGACGGATACTGCAAAACAACGGAATCCGTTGTAGCTTTTTTTTTTTTCAACAATTACTCAACTGAGCATGCGCAGTTGTGTAAAAATGGATGCGTCACAGGAATCCGTCAAATGACGGATTCCGCCACCATAGACTTCCATTATAACAATGACAGACGCTGACGGAATCCAGCACATTGCTTTTTTTTTATGCTCAGGGAAGCGCAGAAAAACGCTACATGCCGCGTTCTTTCCGACCGGCAGATGCAACGCAGCGTCGGCCGGCGAATGCAACGCAACGCAGGACCATCAGTTGCAATGCGTCGTCCATACAAGTGTATGGGAAGCAGCGGAATCTGTTAACGGATTCCGCTGTTTTCCAAAACGGCGGATTGCAACTGAAGGAAAAATCGCAGGTGTGAAACTAGCCTAACAGATACAAGTCAATCTCAGCAGAATAGAAAAGAAACCTTAACCCCTTCTGCACCAAATGGAATTAAATATGCTCTTAGTCACGATAAATGGTGAGTGGGTTTTAAAGAGAATCTGCGATCAACTAAAACGTTTGACCTTCTGATCCCAGATCCTGTCTGCTGAGGTCTCAGTAGAGCTCAACACACTCGTGACAGGCTGATATTAAGTATAAAAAAGCTATGTGAGTGCTCACATAGTAGTATATAGGGAGACTGTGTGGGAGGACATACTGTATTTTAGGATGCTCATACTGTATATAGGGGGGGGCTGTGTGGGGTCCATGAGATATATATATATATATATATAATATATATAGGGCAACTGTGTGTGGGCTTATACTTTATCTAGGGGGCCTTTGTGTGGACTTATTCTGTATAGGGGCTATGCGTTGGCTCATACGGTATATAGGGGAGGGGTGTCAACAAACTTCGTTTCGGTTCAATATTAAGTGTTATAATTAAATATAAAAATTTAAATATGTTAATAATATTGAACAAAGTTAATTTCAGCCTATTGGTTCGACCCTCCACAACAGTCATGGTCTCTCATTGTGCCCATCGGAAAAATTGATTGCCCACCCCTGATAAAGATGCATTTCAGTGTCTATATTGTGGCTTAAAATCCAGACTTCCAGCAAATCCTCTTAACCTCAGTTTATAGCGTTTTATTGTGATCCAAGTTTGGTTCAGTAGAAACATGGAGGTTTAAGCATTACATTGCCATGGTATAGCTCCCACACTGTCCAGCTGTCTGAATGCTGTCTAAATTCATCCTGGAGGCAGCAGCGCCAATCAGATGAAGATTATTTAAAACTAGGATTATGGCCTAAATAAAATATCTGGGACACAGCTGACCACTTGCCACCATTCATATTGGAGTTTGACATGACACAAGTCAGGTATTGATAATGTTTTTAACTTCAGTAGGTTAGGGACTGTCTCAGATAGGTACACCGTGACGAGGTGAGACAGCTTTTTACCTTTTTGCAAAAATGTATACACTAAGTACCCTGTTATTAAGCACTTGCAATTTATTTATTTATTTATAGTCAGGGTATTTTTCATGCAATTTTCTCTTTGGTTTTTTTCTAAATAAAATATCTGCTTGAATGTTTGCCTGCTCGATAATTTTAATCCCTTAGACCAAAGGTTGCCAAATTGATATTTTATTTCTGGACAGCTAAAAAAAAAAAGTAACCGAAAAAAAAAAGACACCCAATGTTGTTTACAGAGTTATTAGAAAACCATAATAAATAATATACATAATATAAGTGATATACAGAGAGTGAAATAAGTATTGAACACATCAACAATTTCCTAAGTAAAAATACAGTACTGTATTTATGAATAAGCAAATTTTGACAATTTATTCTTGTGAAAAATGAGCACATTTTTGCAATTTTATTTTTATTTTTTATACTGCTTCCCACATTTTTCCAAAGTACGCCAGTAGCCAGATTTCTGATTTGTGGCTGGTGCTAAATTAATCACAAACTCACTCCAGTAAGGGGCTGGCATAAAAAAGTGAAGTAGCATCTCTACACCAAAGTGTAATGTCTTAAGATTGGCCAAATATATAGCAAAAAAACTATGATAAGCCACGGCCACAGCCACAAAGAATAGTAACTTTAAAAAGTCCCCTTATAATATTGCCACCTCTTCATTAATATCCCAGAGCAAATTTATTAAGAGCATTAGCCTCTATATTAATTTGTATTTGTCGCATCCTTGCCCGTCTATATAATCTTAAAAAGTACACTTATCTTTGCTATGGTGTAATATACATTAACCCCTCTTTCCTCTCATTTCTTCGCCCATTCTTTTTTTTTTTTTTACATCACCCTAGATGACTTGAACTTCTGATCATTTGATCCCTTGTCTGTACACTGCAACACTTCACTTGGCCCACCATTCAATATCACATTAACTGTATGCATAATACTTAATTAACAATATTAACCATTTACAAGCTCTTAAATATGATAAAAACAATCTTGTGATTTATAACTTTTACTTACAGTATATAATAATGTGCTCAGAGTGTGCAAAGCATATGGCAATTGTACGTCCACTTAAAGGACTGAGAGGCGGTGGACGCACATACTCAGTCCATTTCCTTGCACCAAGTTCTCTGCATAGTGATCCACGGTGTTCTGTAAAGCAGCCAGTAGAAATGGCTCTCACTCCTGTTTGTAAAAATAGGGAGCAGAGCTCTTGCGGTATTATAGCAGTATAGGCAAGGGGTCAACTAAAACAGGACTTCATTGTCAGCTGTCAGAGAGGGAAGGAGACTTATTTTGTGCCGAGTCCCCTCCTAGCAATAAAGATTAAAAGTATCAAAAGGGTATTTTATAGAACAGAAAGATTTTAAAGGAGTTATCCACTACTAGGACAACCCTTCTGATTCCACATATTTCCTGCAGGTAAAATAAAAAAGCCCATACTCACTTCCCATACCTGCGCCGTTCCTTCGGACCAAACAAGTTAATCAACAGGAAGCTGCTGTGCTCACTTCCTGTTGATTGCTTGTTTGGTCCAAAGGCGGGGGACAGAAGAAAGCGCTGATTTTACGTGGGACTCGCATGATGTCACAACGTCACATTAGTCCTGGTAACGCGAACTATGGCACCATTGAAACAGCACCAGTATGGGACATGCGTATAGGCTTTTTTATTTTACTTGGGGGAAACGTGGAATCAGAAGGGGTTGTCCTTGTAGTAAACGATCACTTTAATTTTTTTTTTTTTTTTTTAAAACAGCTACTAGTTTTATATTTGGACTTTTAGACTGATTATCCCAAATCATTTATGAGATAATCCTTATTGAAAATTTGCAAAGCTGGTTCATTTTTCATTCTAGATGATGCAGCATAAAACCGGTTACAAAGGTGAAGCTTTCCTTTTAATGGAGAGACTATCAAATTGGCATGCCAAGAGCCCACCAGTAGCATTGATTCTTGGGCCCACTCTGTAACGATTTGGAAATATTACCTGCTCCTTGTTCGCAAATTTACAGCCAACACCTTCTCCGTACATTTGTATGGAAAGATTGCTTCATTGGGCGTGTAGACATTTCTCCACTGAAGTATTTGGGGGATGCAGTTGGACCCTCATCAACCTTATTAATGAGAATCCCAGAGGTGGAATTGTTGTACCCTCACCCACCTGATAAATGAGGATCCCAGAGGTCAAATTGTTGGTCCTTCACCTTCCTGATAAATGAGGATACCATGGGTGGGATTTAAGAACCCTCACCCACCTGATAAACAAGGATTCCAGAGGTTGTATTTATTAGCAGTTTTGATTATACATTTTCATACTGAGATAGGTGGTCTGCCTGTACATAGTGCATCAAGTGTTCTGTGCCAAGACCTTCTCATGTAGGGAGTGAGAGCCTATTCCTCCACAGGCTTCTCTGGGGGATTCACCTCTTCCCCTAAGGGGCCAGTTTGAGCCTGAATGGAGTGATTCATCTTTTGGTATACAGACCAGCCATTTCTGGATCAGAGAGTTGGAACTGCACTACAGGACACCACAGGAGAATCTGTAACTTTGCTCGTCTAGAGGTCAGATTTAGTGAAAGTGAAGGAATTATTCTCTTAATGATCATAGATGTTGGTGGTTTCTCACTTTTGGTGGTTTGTTGAGAACTGCGGTTTATAATGCAGAAAAAAAAGCATAAAGATTGTGACCTTCATGAAGCTGACAAGATCTGCAAAACATGCCCATTGTGGTTTGGGCGATGTAGTGTAAACTGTGATGATACATGGCGTCCTGGGAACTGTCCAGATACTGTGTACTGCTTGAAAGGGATGTGATGGTGTCTGAATGTGTGAAAGCTTCTGCAACACAGACATACATTATAAATTAACTTGCAGTGTTCGACATATAATTGCTATAAATAATTTATTCGGTCTCTTGCACATTTATCTCCAGATATCCTTTGGCATTCTGAAACTTGCTAGTACTAAGATCCACCAACAGATGCTTGATGCCGGCTTTAAACGGGGTCATGGTTATGCGTATGGTAGTGGTCTCGTTTGGTTTTACTGAGCATCCCCTAAAAAATAAAAAATATTAAATTATAGGAACAATAAACAAAACAAAAAAAAACAACAAAACACCACATTTTTAACAAACTACATTTGGATGTTTATTCTGCTTATCAAATCAGTTTTTTTTTTTAGTGTGACTGAGGTTATGTTCACCCAACCTGTATAGGCAGTAAAGACGCTGCTTTTGCTGTGGTTTTCCTGCTTTTTTTTTTTTGCTGCATTTGTTTTGGTGCATATTATGTGTCATTCGTCTACAGTACATAATAAAGTTAGTTTTATTCACTTAAAACATAGCAAAAATGTCATAAAAATGCATGTTTGTGGTTTTCTTGCCCTATTTTTGCTCTTCCTCATTGCTTTTTATGGTGAAAAAATCCTGCAAAAATGCTGAAAGAAAACACAGCAGTTTTCCAATTCAGTCAGAAAAAGAAAAAAGAAGACTGATGGCACTTCCTAACATTCTAGTGTGAACAGGTGCATATTGAGCATGAGATATTAACAAAAAGGAGACAGTTTCACTCTGTAGTGCTAAAATATGTAAACAACGAATACAGGAATATAAACATGCATTACTGCTATGAAAAACATGCAAAAACTGAGATACTTAGCACACACAAATGGCCAGTTTTATGTGAGCCCAATAGCCAAGGCAACCTCTTAATGTTGGGCCGCTATCTAAATATAATTGCCTCTTTGTGTTTAAAACTCCCAATTTATAGGCAGACAGGAACCTGAGAATATAGATTTAAAATAGCCTAAGGCTGAGGAGCAGGAGTGCTCAATCAAAAGGCATGACCCTATAATCTAAGAAAAAGACTGATGGCACTTTCTAACATTCTAGTATGAACAGGTGCAAACTGAACATGATAGCACACACACACAAAAAAAAATAAAAAAATCTATCATGTTCAGTTTGCACCTGTTCATACTAGAATGTTAGAAAGTGCCATCAGTCTTTTTCTTAGATTATAGGGTCATGCCTTTTGATTGAGCACTCCTGCTCCTCAGCCTTAGGCTATTTTAAATCTATATTCTCAGGTTCCTGTCTGCCTATAAATTGGGAGTTTTAAACACAAAGAGGCAATTATATTTAGATAGCGGCCCAACATTAAGAGGTTGCCTTGGCTATTGGGCTCACATAAAACTGGCCATTTGTGTGTGCTAAGTATCTCAGTTTTTGCATGTTTTTCATAGCACAAATCCATATGTATATTCCTATATTCATTGTTTACACATCTTAGCACTACAGAGTTCAACTGTCTTTTTTTGATAGAAATAAAAAACTCAAGTGCGTACATGAGATTTCGGAAATCTCATAGCCTTTGCTGGAATTTTAATAAGCATTTTTTAATTTGTATAATAAAAAAAATCAAAACAAAAAACAAAAAAAAAAATTAAAAAAAAAAAAAAAATCGCTGAAAAACACAACACGTGAACATAGTCTTAGGCGGGCTTTGCACGTTGCGACATCGCAAGCCGATGCTGTGATGTCGCACACGATAGTCCCCGCCCCCGTCGCAGGTACGATATCTTGTGATAGCTGGCGTAGTGAAAATTATCACTACGCCAGCTTCACATGCACTCACCTGCCCTGCAACCGTCGGTCCGGCCGGCGACCCGCCTCCTTCATAAGGGGGTGGGTCGTGCAGCGTCATAGCGACGTCACACGGCAGGCGGCCAATAGCGGCGGAGGGGCGGAGATGAGCAGGATGTAAACATCCCGCCCACCTCCTTCCTTCCGTAGAGCCGCCGGCGGCAGGTAAGGTGATGTTCCTCGCTCTGCGGCGTAACACACAGCGATGTGTGCTGCCGCAGGAACGAGGAACAGCATCGTACCTGTCGCGTCAGCATAATTATGGAAAAGTTGGAGCCTGCAACGATGATACGATAACGACACTTTTGTGCTCGTTAATCGTATCATCTAGAATTTACACACAACGATGTCGAAAGTGACGCCGGATGTGCGTCACTTTCGATTTGACCCCACCGACATCACACGTGCAATATTGCAACGTGCAAAGCCGCCCTCAGACTCTATGCACTTACGTGTGCATCAAAAGTATGGCAGCATATAGAATCAGATTGTCTTTATGGGTCATAGGCAGTCCATATGCCTCCTATACAATATCTCTATACAATGGTTGAAATAAAGCTTTTAGCGGAGAATCTCTCTACTGGATTTAAAAGGTTATTTTCTTATTTAGAAATGATCACTTTCTTTGTTGCTCCATTGGGAGACCCAGACAATTGGGTGTATAGCTTCTGCCTCCAGAGGCCACACAAAGTATTACACTTTTAAAAAAGTGTAACCCCTCCCCTCTGCCTATACACCCTCCCGTGGATCACGGGCTCCTCAGTTTTATGCTTTGTGTGGAAGGAGGCACACATCCACTCATGCATTCTCAACTTAGTTATGTCGGTTGGAAGAAAAGAGGGCCCCCACGGGGCCCCCGGCATGTTCCCTTCTCACCCCACTACGTCTGCGGTGTTGTTAAGGTTGAAGTACCCATTGCGGGTACAGAGGCTGGAGCCACATGCCGTCTCCTTCACCATCCCTTAAGCGGCTCTCGGAGAAGTGGGATCCTAAGCGGTCATCCATTTACTGGGACCGTGCTCCATCCGCAGCCCCTGTGGGAACCTGCCGGACCGGAGCCTCTTCAACCTCAGGGACTGGGCCCTGCAACTCAAAAGGTACACTGTGTCCCCATAGGGGACTGTGCAGGGAGCGCACCTTCTTCCCGGAAGCCGCGGCGGCTGCTGAATTCAGGAGGCTGGTGGACTTCCGCGCCGACCGTGCCTGCTTGTCGGGCGCGGTCTCAAATTTAGTCCCCGGCTTCATCGCGGCCTAGTCTCAAAAATCCCGCCCCCGGGCCTGCCTGTCAGGGGTAAGGGCGGGATTACCGGCCTGACGTCGGATGTGAGGGCTGGAGCATCCTGCATGTTTCCTCCCCCCTCACTGATCACTGTGGGGACCCCAGATTCCCGCACTTTGCTGGCGCTGCCCACGGCTCCACTCCTCCCCTGAGAGCTCCGGCAGCCATTTTTTGGCATTCTGCCGGTGGACGATTTTCAGTGAACTGCTATGCAGCTCCGGGGGATCCAAGGCAGGGAATCTGGAGGACGCACTCCACTCGTTAGCGGTCGGTAAGCCACACCGGTCACCCGGTGCTGGTCCCCCTAGGGTGCCGGATTAGATACGTATATATCTATATCTATCTGTTCGGTGGGCTGTATACCCCTTTCCCATATACCCTCAGTGATCACTCTCCTAAGAGACAACAGCATGTCGTCCACAAGGAGCAAAGCTGCTAAGGCACAGGGTTTTTTTGCGGCCTGTACCTCTTGTGGGGCTATGTTACCTGCGGGTTCCACCTACCCTCACTGTGAGCAATGCTCGACCCCTGTTTCGCTTGCTCAGCCGGAGCCTCGGACACTGGTGGGCCCCTCGGCTCATGTAGACCCCCCTGCTCCCCCTGACCAGGCTGCAGGGACAGAGTTCGCCTCTTTTGCTGAGAAACTCTCTGAGTCACTTTCTCAATCCATTACACAGTCTATGGACAAATGGTCTTCTAAGCTGCTAGATGCTTTGCAGTCCAGACCGGACCCTTCACAGGCCCCGGCCCCTGTTGGCTCTTCGCCTCCAGGCCCCTCTCGGTCCGCGCCACAGCGCGCTCATAGGTTGGCCCCTCGGTCTCAGGCGGAGGACTCCTGCCCGGACCGTAGTCCTAGACTGGCTAAGCGGTCTCGCTTGGACTCTTCCCCGACTTCCTCTCACTGCTCGGGATCCCAGCTTGAGGACTCTCTGGAGGACGAGGCGGACGTCGCAGCTCAGGGCTCTGACCCTGACGTCGCCCTTAACCTTGATACACCTGAGGGGGACGCCTTAGTAAATGATCTTATCTCGTCCATCAATCAGGTGTTAGATCTCGCTCCCCCGCCTCCTCCTGTAAAGGAGTCGGCGTCTCAGCAGGAGAAACACCAGTTTCGGTTCCCCAAACGTACTCGCAATAAGTTTTTTGATCACTCTAACTTCAGGGACGCTGTCCAGAAGCCCAGAGCGGTCCCGGACAAGCGCTTTACTAAGCGCCTCAGTGACATGCGTTACCCCTTCCCATCTGAAGTTGTTAAGGGTTGGGCTCACTGTCCCAAGGTGGATCCTCCAGTCTCAAGATTGGCGGCTAGATCCGTGGTGTCGGTTGCAGATGGCTCATCGCTAAAAGATGCCACTGACAGACAGATTGAGCTCCTGGTGAAGTCCATCTATGAGGCCACGGGCGCGTCTTTTGCCCCGGCCTTTGCAGCCGTGTGGGCACTCCAAGCTATCTCGGCTTGTCTGACTGAGATTAATGCTGTCACACGTAATTCTGCTCCGCAAGTTGCGTCTTTGACCTCTCAGGCGTCAGCCTTTTCATCCTACGCCATGAACGCCGTCCTGGACTCTGCTAGCCGTACAGCTGTAGCATCCGCTAACTCTGTGGCAGTCCGCAGGGCCATGTGGCTGCGCGAATGGAAGGCAGATTCGGCTTCCAAGAGGTTCTTAACCGGTTTGCCGTTTTCTGGCGACCGTTTGATTGGCGAACGATTGGATGAGATTATTAAGGAATCCAAAGGAAAGGATTCCTCCTTACCCCAGGCCAAACCTAAGAGACCTCAACAGAGAAAGGTTCAATCGAGATTTCGGTCCTTTCGTCCCTCCGCCAAGTCCCAGTCCTCTTCGTCCAACAGGCCGGAGAAAGGCCAGAGGAACTCTTATGCGTGGCGATCCAAGTCTCGCCCACAAAAGGCCGCAGGAGGCACTGTCTCCAAGACGGCTTCCTCATGACTCTCGGCCTCCCCTGACCGCATCCTCGGTCGGTGGCAGGCTCTCCCACTTTGGCGACGCCTGCTGGCCACATGTTCAAGACCGATGGGTGAGAGACATTCTGTCTCATGGTTACAGGATAGAGTTCAGCTCTCGTCCTGCGGCTCGCTTCTTCAGAACTTCTCCACCCCCCGCTCAGGCCGACGCACTTTTTCAGGCAGTAGCCGCTCTAAAGATGGAAGGAGTTGTGATCCCCGTTCCCCTTCAGGAACGTGGTCGCGGATTTTACTCCAACTTGTTCGTGGTGCCAAAAACGGACGGGTCATTCCGTCCCGTTCTGGACCTCAAGCTGCTCAACAGACATGTGAGAACCAGACGGTTCCGGATGGAATCTCTCCGCTCGGTCATCGCCTCAATGTCACAAGGAGACTTCCTAGCATCGATCGACATCAAGGATGCTTATCTCTATGTACCGATCGCACCCGAGCATCAACGTTTCCTACGTTTCGCCATCGGGGACGAACACCTCCAGTTCGTGGCATTGCCTTTCGGCTTGGCGACAGCACCACAGGTTTTCACCAAAGTCATGGCATCCGTTGTGGCGGTCCTGCATTCTCAGGGCCACTCGGTGATTCCCTACTTGGACAATCTCCTAGTCAGGGCCCCGTCTCGGGTGGCGTGTCAACAAAGTCTGTCGCTCTGGCGACTCTCCAGCGGTTCGGGTGGATCATCAACTTCCCGAAATCCAAGTTGACACCGACCCAATCACTGACGTACCTTGGGATGGAGTTTCATACCCAGCAAGCGTTAGTCAAGCTTCCGAGAGACAAACAGCTTTCTCTGCAGGCAGGGGTGCAATCCCTTCTTCGGAGTCAGTCACACCCCTTAAGGCGCCTCATGCACTTCCTGGGGAAGATGGTGGCAGCTATAGAGGCAGTCCCGTTCGCGCAATTCCATCTTCGGCCACTCCAATGGGACATTCTCCACAAATGGGACAGGAGTTCGGCTTCCCTCGACAGGAACGTCTCTCTTTCCCTTGCAACCAAGACGTCACTTCAGTGGTGGCTCCTTCCCAACTCTCTTACCCCCAACCTGGGCTGTGGTCACCACGGACGCGAGCCTGTCAGGGTGGGGAGCGGTTTTTCTCCACCACAGGGCTCAGGGAACCTGGACTCCAATAGAGTCATCCCTTCAGATCAATATTCTGGAGATAAGGGCAGTGTATCTAGCCCTATTGGCTTTTCATCGGTGGCTTGAGGGCAGGCAGATCCGTATCCAGTCGGACAACGCCACTGCCGTCGCATACATCAACCACCAAGGCGGCACTCGCAGTCGTCAAGCCTTCCAGGAAGTCCGACGGATTCTGAAGTGGGTGGAAGCCACAGCTTCCACCATCTCCGCAGTTCACATCCTGGGCTTAGAAAACTGGGAAGCAGATTTTCTCAGTCGTCAGGGCATGGACGCGGGGGAATGGTCTCTGCACCCAGACGTGTTTCGAGAGACCTGTCGCCGCTGGGGAACGCCGGACGTCGATCTCATGGCGTCACGGCACAACAACAAAGTCCCGGCATTCATGGCACGGTCTCAGGATCACAGAGCTCTGGCAGCGGACGCGTTAGTTCAGGATTGGTCGCAGTTTCGACTGCCTTATGTGTTTCCTCCTCTGGCGATGCTGCCCAGAGTGTTACGCAAGATCAGGTCCGACTGCCGTCGCGCCATTCTCGTCGCTCCAGACTGGCCGAGGCGGTCGTTGGACCCGGATCTGTGGCATCTCACGGTGGGTCAACCGTGGGCGATTCCAGACCGCCCAGACTTGCTGTCACAAGGCCCATTTTTCCATCTGAATTCTGTGGCCCTCAACCTGACTGTGTGGCCATTGAGTCCTGGCTCCTAGCGTCTTCAGGGTTATCTCAGGATGTCATTGCCACCATGAGACAGAAAAACCACAAATAACTATATCAAAAAAACACCAAAAAGGAGCCAAGACAAATGATATGTGCACACACAGAATGTGGTGAGCCTTCCTCATAAAGATGGCTGCAGCCGAGGTGCAAGATGCTGATGTCACAGCCACTCAACCTCCACACCAGGGGGGAGGGGCGGCTGCTTAGCATAAGACACGCACACTAATACCATGAGACAGGCCAGGAAGCCTACGTCCGCCAAGATCTATTATAGGTCTTGGCAAATCTTCCTATCCTGGTGCGCTAATAACGGTTTTACTCCATGGCCGTTTGCCTTACCCACTGTTCTTTCATTCCTTCAATCCGGAATGGACAAGGGTTTGTCATTTGGCTCTCTCAAGGGCCAAGTATTGGCGCTCTCCGTGTTTTTTCAAAAGCGCCTAGCCAGGCTTCCGCAGGTCCGCACGTTCCTGCAGGGAGTTTGCCACATAGTCCCACTTTACAAGCGTCCGCTGGAACCCTGGGATCTTAACAGGGTGCTAACGGCTCTTCAGAAACCACCTTTCGAGCCGCTGCGGGATGTCTCTCTATCACGTCTTTCGCAGAAGGTGGCCTTCCTAGTGGCAGTCACATCACTTCGGAGAGTGTCTGAGCTAGCAGCGCTGTCATGCAAAGCCCCCTTCCTGGTGTTTCACCAGGATAAGGTGGTTCTGCGTCCGGTCCCGGAATTTCTCCCTAAGGTGGTATCCCCTTTTCATCTCAAGGGCATTGCGGCACCGGGCTACGGCTCAGCATGTATGTCAGGCAGCTACGTGGTCTAGTCTGCACACTTTCACGAAACACTATCAAGTGCATACCTATGCTTCGGCAGACGCCAGTCTAGGTAGGCGAGTCCTTCAGGCGGCGGTTGCCCACCTGTAAGAGGGGGCCGTTTTTTCGGCTCTTTTTATTGAGGTATTCTTTTACCCACCCAGGGACTGCTTTTGGACGTCCCAATTGTCTGGGTCTCCCAATGGAGCGACAAAGAAGAAGGGAATTTTGTTTACTTACCGTAAATTCCTTTTCTTCTAGCTCCTATTGGGAGACCCAGCACCCGCCCCTGTACCCTTCAGGCTGGTTGTTCTTTTGTGTACACATGTTGTTCATGTTGAATTGTTCTTTTGGTTCATGGTTTGCAGTTCTCCGAACATCCTTCGGATTTCATTTACCCTAGACCAATTTATAAGTTTTCTCCTTCCTGCTTTTGCACCAAAACTGAGGAGCCCGTGATCCATGGGAGGGTGTATAGGCAGAGGGGAGGGGTTACACTTTTTAAAGTGTAATACTTTGTGTGGCCTCCGGAGGCAGAAGCTATACACCCAATTGTCTGGGTCTCCCAATAGGAGCTAGAAGAAAAGGAATTTACGGTAAGTAAACAAAATTCCCTTCTTTCCAGTTGTTAACTTGTTAATTGGTGGGGCTCTGCAAAGCAATGACTGACGATCGGTATTCAAGCATGTGCACAAACATTCATTCTATATTTCACTGCCGGAGAGAACCAAGTACAGTGACTAACTTTCTATAATGGTCTTATAGACCATGAATGGAACACATGTCCAGTGACCACTCCACAACAAGACCATGCACAAAGCAATACAATCACCAAGAGGACTGGGATATAGCAGCACATAGACCAGTGTAGCTAAAGCTATAGTCGGCATGGGAAGACAAACTCCTCCATCTTAAAAAGGCAAGTAGTTACTGTGATAGGTCTCCCATAACATGTGATCCAAGAAGTAACTAGAAATGTACTACTGCAAGCCCGATTACTAATGGGAACACTGCTGGTCAATATCCAAGCCTGTCTGTGTAACTCAGAAGCACAAAGGAGGCATAGTGTGAACAGTGTCAGATGCCACCATGACACAACGAATTTAGAGCCAAACACCATGTGACATTGTCTCTCTTATTCGGGCACATCTGCCGATGTCATTCTGATTAACACTCTGTTCCCTACTGCCTAACTGCTAGCAACCAGCTGTGAATCAGCATGATGTCTGCAGTGACACTGCATCAATAGAGCAGACAGAAAAACAAAGAGCTGCTCTGTTGATGCTGAGGTGGCAGAGATCGTCCTTATGCAGAACCAGTACATAGTTAGCAGCAAACCTACCTGTTAGTGCTTGGCCCAACACACAAAAATAATAAAAGTCCTGCTAATCCCTTTAACAATTGAAGGCTACAATGCTCACGAAAATCACTCCTAAAATGAATGAACCAAGATTGTAGCAACACTGCCACCTGCTGGTACACTTGAGCATGACGCATAGCTACATAAAATTTTTTGCTGCGTTTCAAATTTTTACTTTTGCGGAATATTCTTCATAACTTAGCAGACATCAGCATTAACAATAGATTAGATAAATGCATCATTAGTAGCCCCTTCCTGTCGTGGCCATTTTTTCTTCCATGTCATTGAAGAGTGGTAACTATTTTTTTTCCACCAACATTGATGTAATAATAATAATAATAATAATAAATAATCTTTATTTCTATAGCACCAATATTTTCCACAGCACTTTACAATTCAGGAGGTTCATATACAAACAAATAAGTGTGACGCCCTGGCAAAACCAGGTAGTCATAAAAGTATACATCTTCCTTGTTACCACCAGAAACCCACACTTAGGCATAACACACAGACATTAAACCCTAGCCACCCCCTCATGATAATAAGGACACACTCGTGGGCAGGATCAGGCGGATGAGAACGCCCACCTAGGGGTCCTGAGGTGTCAGAGGCGGGAACACGTAAGTCTTGAGTTCAGTTCAGTGGAAGTGGAAGTCAAGTGTAGACTGTGCAGTGTAGTCAGGTGTAGGGGCCCTTGGACTACCCGGCTAGGTGGCAGACTGAACAGGGCCACAGGTGACGGAGATCCAGTCGCGGGAGACCTAAAGTGGACCGGGGCAGGGTTGTAGCCCGCCGGTACCGACAGCGGGAATCCGGTCCGGAGGCCGTGCACAGTCGGGGTGCCTGGACCCTAGGTCAAGGGAGGTTGCAAGCCCCTTTCCAATTAACCAGCCTGAGACAAGGTTCCAGACTTTGTCCCATTAACTGCCCAAATAGAGCGAAACGGAAGCCCAACGCGGGGGATAGGGTGTCCGTCAGAACCCACTGAGATCCCAAGGCTCAGCTTTCGCGGGCCACAGCTCCCAACACATACAGACCCAGGAGTAGACTTCTCCGTTCCATGCGAAGTCGTCCAAAAGGAAAGAAAAACACAAAGTGCAGGAGGAAGGGATTCATTAACCTGGGTGTGGGACCCGAATGCACCCTCCTAAGGCAGCCGGCCACTGGCAACTTGGTTTACGAAATTACTGAACTAGGAGGACACAATTGTCCCCCGGTCTAGCCTGGTGCGCCACCTCCAACAGCCGTCACTCTTGTGTACAGTCACAGGGCCCCGGGAATACACCTTCCCTACCCATGGAGGGGATCCTATCTTGCTGCCCCGAGCCATCAGCCCCGGGTGCCCCATCACCAGGCAGCGGCGGTGCCACCATCCCTCACCGCAACCCACGGCTGGCATCACAGACAATCTCCTGTAAATATCCCCTTTCCGACGGTTGTGAGGACGTGCGGCCATGCGAGCCCGGGTCCGGTCACCACTCGAGCCGCAGCAGCAAACCCGGATCAGAGCAGGCCCACCGAGAGAGAAGCGGCAGCGCCCCCGTCCGCAACATAACAATTATAGAAAATGATGTACAAGGGTTTTATTTTTTTGCAGGATTAGTTGTAGCCTTGAATAAAGTCATTCACTTTATCATACTTGGTAACTGCTAGTCAACATGATTATGGAGATACCAAATGTATGTATCTTTCCTAAAAAAATAATGTACTGTTTTTTAAAAAAAAAAAAAAAAATCTGATCTATTTTTTTTTTTAAATTGATTTGGGTCAACATTTTCTGAGATTAATAACTTTAAAGTAAAAAACTGAAAGTTTTTAAAGTATTTTTCTCATAGTTTTCATTCCCCATTTAGGACTTGACTCTAGAAATTGATTGACCACATTAGTATTGAAATATATTGTCAAATCTCCAATAAACCCCTGCCTATTACATCAACACCAGCTGCTATGACCATTGCACCATTTTTTCCTCTTGTCGATGTTCATGAAGTCCACGAGAAGAGGACACATGCAGAAGCACACTATTGGCTCATAGTAGGCTATAGGCCTTATACTACTGATCCATACAACACATACCATGTTGTGCCTACATGGATGGGATTATAGCACTATCTAAATTCTCAAAAGATGTATTTCTAGAAGGTTGACTGCCAGACTGAATATGCATTGATCTTTGGCCAACAGTTACTGGTGGGTTCAGAGGTAACGCCAATCTATCACTTACTTTGCTGAAATGGGATTTTGGAGCAGTCCGCTGCCTTCTGCTGTCACCACAATGTCAGTCACTTCCCTGTCAAGGGGGTTGGTGAAGACGATTTCCACTTCAGCAGGTTTGTTTACACAGGCTTTATTCTTTAGCTATAAAAATAAACTATAATGAGTGGAATGTCAAGGACCGGACCATAATATTATGACAGTGTAGGACACCTAGTAAGGCTGAATGTAAATTAATAATTACCAAATTATGTCACACATGGGGGTATTAACAGAATGTCTGATGGTATCAATATAACATCACATCCCCCATCTAGTATATATGGAAAAGGATATAAATACGAATCATATACCCCTATGAACCAAACAAAGGCAATACAAGAATAGAATCTATAAAATTGAAATTTTATTAGCGAGTAATTAAAAGCAAGATAAAAATAGTGCAATGTGCACAACAAGATGGCACGACAAGGGACAAATGGCGTGGGATCTCTAAATTTTTACAAAAATAATATTAAGGGCTCCAATATAATATATCAAAAATCTAAAATATATATATATACACACATATATATATATATATACATATATACATACGTATATATATATTATATATAATTATATATATATATATATATATATATATATATATATATATATATATATATATATATATATATATATATATATATATATATATATATATATATATATATACATATATACATATATACATATATATATAATGTGTAAAAGAGAGTACGACCAACATAACAACAAGTTACAATAAATGAGATACAGCAAAGGATAACTAACAATATACATCCATGATATTTACACCCATATAGAAAAATTACATGAATAAAATATTTGCACAGGTTCAAAAAAGATAATACATGCACCAAGCACAAAATTACAGAGATAATTGTATAATAAATATGGAGTACAATAATATGTAGGAAAAATGGTCCCACAAAGCTAATTAAAGTGCAAAAATAAGGTGCAATTAAATAAGCACTAGCACCTAATTGTAGATGTCAATGAAGCTCACTGAATGTTAGTATGATATGGGGAGCTACCATGATATAATGAACAGGCAATACATATACATATACATTATATATATACATTATATATACACACACATATATATATAGCTTTTTACAGCTACAGTGAGCAGGAGCTATCGCTGGCAGCCTGCCAGAGGCTGGTAACCAAGATAAACATCGGGTATCCAAGCAAAGCGCTTTGGTTAGTAACCCGATGTTTATCTTAGTTACGTGCAGGAAGCCCACACTTCCCCGCTCAGCTCACTCCGCCCCCTCCTGCCCGCGGCATGTACACATATACACACACATACACACACACACACACACACACACATGGTCCCGCTCGGCTTACCTGCGGTGATGAAGTCCCGCCATTCCGACCTCAGCGCTGTCACTGTCCTCCATGGCCGCCACTTGTCACATCACCTCTCGCTTCCGACTCGAGACTGACTAGCAGTGACGTCACGGACCTCTCGCGATACTTGGTGTGAAGGCGCCGGTCATTGAACTCAGTGACAGGGGCTGTCAGTGTGCTGGAGATCAGCGCAGGTAATGTACCTCGCTGACAGCAGCACTTGTCATCCCCTGCAATGACATGGGCTGACCCATTGATGTTAGCTCAGGTCACTGCATTGCTCTCCCAGCCAATGGGGAACATCCTGCTCTTCATTGACTGGGACAGTGTGGATCGTCATGGCAACCCCTTGGATTACAGGATTACAGCAGACCTGGATTTGTTTTTCATTCTAATAAATTGGTTAAAGAGGGAATGTTTTGGGGAGTGTTTTTTCAAATAAAAATGTGTTTGTCGTATATTTTTTTTTTATTACTGACTGGGTTGGTGATGTCGGGTATCTGATAGACGCCTGACCTCACGAACCCCAGGGCTTGATGCCAGGTGACATTACACATCTGGTATTAACCCCATATATTACCCCGTTTGCCACCGCACCAGGGCACGGGATGAGCTGGGGCGAAGCACCAGGATTGGCCCATCCAATGGATGCGCCACTTCTGGGGCGGCTGCGGCCTGCTATTTTTAGGCTGGGGAGAGTCCAATAACCATGGACCTCCCTAGTCTGAGAATATCAGGCCCCAGCTGTCTGCTTTACCTTGGCTGGTGATCCAATTTTGGGGGACCCCTACGTGTTTTTTTTTTAAAATTATTTATTTAATTTAAAATAACAGCGTGGGGTGCCCTCAGTTTTGGATTACCAGCCAAGGTGAAGTTGCCAGCTGTGGTCTGCAGGCTGCAGCCGTCTGCTTTACCCTAGCTGGCTACAAAACTAGGGGGAACCCTACGTCATTTTTTTTTTCATTTTTTTGGCTAAATACAAAGCTAAGCACCCCTTAGTGCCACATGAAAGGCACCAAAGGGTGCTCCACTTTTTCTCTCCACTTTTTCTCTCCACTTTTTCTCCGTTCTTTTTCTATGGTCGGTCTACCCATTAGTTCTGCCATGCATACTGTAGCTCTACACCTACTGCACATGTTACTTTATGATTGACATCTCTTTCGTACCAGAGCTATCTAAGCCTACTCTGACCCCATATTTGTCATTACTATATTGTCCTTGTACTCTATTATGACATTTGTATCATGTGTTTCATTTCTTGCTGTGTTGCAATTTTTTTGCTGCATCCCAATTGTACCTCTACATTGTTCGAGTTTATGTTATTGTTCTCTCACTCTTATGTGATACTGATTATTGTCATTTTTCATGATTACATGCAGATAAGTCCAATCTGACGAAGGCTCAGGCCGAAACGTCATTTGTAACTTGTTTTGGACAAAAACATATATGCTTATGAAAATTTTTTTTTTCTTAATACGGACCAATAAAGAGTGATTTTGCATTACTATCCGTTGTGACTTACTGACTTAGTCTGGGAGATTTAGAGTGCCGAGGTTACTCACTAATTTTATCTATTATTACCTCTGAGCACCTATATACCAGTGAGCAGAGCTTCCCCTACAGTAGTTCTCCTGATTAGGCATGCCCTTACCTCATGAGCAGGGCATTGCAGCTTTGGTAGCAACCATTACGACATGGACTCTGCTGCTGTGGACCCGAGAAGAGTGAGTGCAGATTCATTGCACCCACACTCCTCACATGAAGGGTCCGCACTCCTAGAAAATGGGGGATACGTTCCCTGAGTGTCTCCCCCCCCATATTGTAGACGGTCCAGAGTCGTCGTGGGACCCCTTTATTTTTTTTCTTACAATAAATTGGTGAAAGAGGAAATGTTTTGGGGACTGTTTTTTCAAATAAATTTCTTTTGTCGATTTTTTTTTTTTTTTTGTTAGTACTGACAGTTTATGATGTTGGGTATCTAATAGACGCCATGACATCACAAACTGCTGGGCTTGATCTCAGGTGACTTTACAGCTAGTATCAACCCGATTTATTACCCCGTTTGCCACTGCACCAGGGCACGGGATGAGCTGGGGTGAAGCGCCAGGATTGGCGCATCTAGTGTATGCGCCACGTCTGGGGTGCCTGCGGCCTGCTATTTTTAGGCTGTGAAGGCCCAATAACTATGGACCTTCCCACCCTGAGAATACCAGACCACAGCTGTCCGCTTTACCTTGGCTGGTGATCCAATTTGGGGGGGACTCTACTTTTATTGTGTAATAATTAACATTTATAAAATAATTATAAAAAAGAGCCTGAGGGGACCTCCACATTGGATCCCCAACCACGGTAAAGCTGCCAGTTGTGGTTTTCAGGCTACAGCCGTCTGCTTTACCCTAGCTGGCTATCAAAAATGGGGGGACCCAACGTCATTTTTTTTTTAACTATTTTTTAAATAGAAAAAATTAATGGGCTTCCCTGTATTTTGATTGCCAACCAAGGTAACGGCAGGCAGATGGGGGTGGCAACCCATAGCTGTCTGCTTTATCTGCGCTGAGAATCAAAAATACCGCGGAGCGCTACGTCATTTTTTTAAAGATTTATTTTTACAGCACTGTGATGTCCAGCAATCAAAATACAGGGAAGCCCATTTTATTTTTAGTTATTTAAATAAATAATTAAAAAAAATATATGTTAGCTCCCACTGCATTTTTTGTATTGCTAGCTAAGGGTAATCCAAGCAGCTACTGGCTGCTAACCCCCACTGCTTGGTGTTACCTTCACTGGCAATGGAAAATCCAGGGAAGCATTTTTTACTTTTTTTGCCAAAAAACTACAAAAAAAGGACGTGAGCTTCGCCATATTTTTGTATGCTAGCCAGGTATAGCAGGCAGGTGCTGGAAGAGTTTGATACAGCGCCAGAATATGGCGCTTCTATGAAAATGCCATTTTCTGAGGCGGCTGCAGACTGCAATTCGCAGCAGTGGGGCCCAGAAAGCTCAGGCCAACCTGTGCTGCGGATTCCAATCCCCAGCTGCCTAGTACCTGGCTGGACACAAAAATGGGGCGAAGCCTACGTCATTTGTTTTCTAATTATTTCATGAAATTCATGAAATAATAAAAAAAGGGCTTCCCTTTATTTTTGGTTCCCAGCTGGGTACAAATAGGCAACTGGGGGTTGGGGGCAGCCGTACCTGCCTGCTGTACCTGGCTAGCATACAAAAATATGGCGAAGCCCACATAATTTTTTCAGGGGGCAAAAAACTTCTGCATACAGTCCTGGATGGAGTATGCTGAGCCTTGTAGTTCTGCAGCTGCTGTCTATCTGTATGGAGAAGAGCAGACAGCAGCTGCAGAACTACAAGGCTCAGCATACACCATCCAGGACTGTATGCAGAATTTTTTTGCCCACCAAAAAAATGACGTGGGCTTCGCCATATTTTTGTATGCTAGCCAGGTACAGCAGGCAGCCACGGGCTGCCTCCAACCCCCAGTTGCCTATTTGTACCCGGCTGGGAACCAAAAATATAGGGAAGCCCGTTTTTAATTATTTCACTTATTTCATGAAATAATTAAAAAACAAATGACGTGGGCTTCGCCCCATTTTTGTGTCCAGCCGGGTACAACTAGGCAGCTGGGGATTGGAATCTGCAGCACAGGTTAGCCCGAGGTTTCTGGGCGCCTCTGCTGCGGATTTCAGTCCGCAGCCGTCCCAGAAAATGGCGCTCTCATAGAAGCGCCATCATCTGGCGCTGTATCCAACTCTTCCAACAGCCCTGGAGCCGGGTGGCTTGTTGGGTAATCATGAGTTAATACTGGCTTTGTTTTACTAGCCAGTATTAAGCCAGAGATTCTTAATGTCAGGCACGTTTGACCCGGCCATTAAGAATCTCCAATAAAGGGTTAAAAAAAAGACACCACACAGAGAAAAAATACTTTAATAGAAATAAATACACAGACACATTAGAGACTCCATCTTTATTACCCCCTGTCAGCCCTCCACGATCCTGCTCTTCTGTCTTCTTTCTTTCTAGTGTACTAGTAGTGCCGATTGTAGTGAGGAAGGATGAGGTTCACCAGCTCATCACTTGGGGCTGGGGAACCTCATCCTCACTACAATCCTCACTACAATCGTGAAGCAGCGTGCAGCCTTCACTCCGTGAGTGATCAGTGCTGGCTGTCAGCGGTAACAGCGGTAACGCTGACAGACGCGTTACCATAGCAACGGTGCTCTCGGAGCCGCGGTTAGCGGTGACGTCACCGCTAACTGCGTTGCTATGGCAACGGTGATCTCCGTTAATGACTGGCTGTGTCAGCCGGTCCCTAACGGAACGGGGAGTCGACCGTGTGCTAGAGCATGTCGCCGGTACACGGCGATACACATATGTGCACCGTGTACCGGAGAGATGCACTCGCAGGTCCTAAATGACGCGTCATAGTCATGTGACCAGTCTGTAGCCAATGAGATAATAGCCACGTGACTGGTCACATGGCTATTTTGACGTCACGATAGGTCCTGCATCTCTGCTGGCAGTGCAGGTCACCGGGAGGATTAAGCGATCATCGGATGGAATAGCGGCAGGAGACAGAGTGCAGAAGGGATCGCGGGGACTGGTAAGTGTTATGGCAATGTTTATTAACTGTTTGTGTACATTTATAATGCATTTTTATGTGTTTCTGATTGCCTCTTATTATAGCCTATAGGTTCGAGTTTGGTTCGTCGAACGTTCGACGAACCGAACTCGAACGGGACCCCCGTTCGGCGAACCGACCTCGAGCCGAACCGGGACCGGTTCGCTCATCTCTACTAAGGAGAGGGTTTACTTGAAGTCCACTCCACACCACCCCGACGAAGGCCACATGCCAAAACACATGTTTGGTCTGGCATCGGCACGGCAGTGGGACATTACTTCATGTAAACCCTCTCCTTAACATATATATAGTGCTCCCATATATGACTATGTATTGCCTGTTCATTATATCATGGTAGCTCCCCATATCATACTAACATTCAGTGAGCTTCATTGACATCTACAATTAGGTGCTAGTGCTTATTTAATTGCACTTTTTGAATGCACCTTAATCTTTGCACTTTATCTTTGCACTTTAGCTTTGTGGGACCATTTTTCCTACATATTATTTTACTCTATACTACATATTTATTATACAATTATCTGTGCAATTTTGTGCATGTATTATCTTTTTTGAACCTGTGCAAATTTTTTATTCATGTAATTTTTCTATATGGGTGTAAATATATTTACATATTCTATATTTTTGATATATTATATTGGATCCCTTAATATTATTTTTGTAAAATTTTAGATACCACGCCATTTGTCCCTTGCCTTGCTGTCTTGTTGTGCACATTGCACTATTTTTCATTATTTTTTTCTTGCTTTTAATTACTCACTAATAAAATTTCAATTTTATAGATTCTATTCTTATATTGGCTATTTTTTGTTCATAGGGGTACAAGGCTGAATGAAGGCTGCAGGCCTGGAAAAGAGGCCATTATGACATGGTTTGTGCAGCAATTTAAGGGGTTGAAATAAGTGCAGGATGTGAGGAAAAAGGTGACAGTGGAGTCTAGGATCAGCCTTAGGTCAGATAAGGTGGGGACCGGGAGTGGGTGAAAAAAGCGAGGGACCGTTAGGGATGAGGAAGCCAATTTTTGGTACATCACAGGAGCTCCCACCCTCCTTCCCTTTAAGATATTGTCACGCTCCCCGGGTCCTCACCCCCGCTCCCCGGCTCACCTGCCACGCTGCCCGCTCCTCAGCCCCCGGATTCCGTCCGTCCCAGGCCCCCTGGTCCCCGATCCCGGCGCCCGACGGCTTCCCAGGACCTGGCCGGCTCTCCTGCGTCCTCCTCTCAGCCTCCTTCCCTGGCTTCTGGCACCCGGGCGGCGCGCATGCGCGTTAGGGCGCGCGCGCGGTCACTGACCCTTTCTTAAAGGGCCAGCGCCCATTAACAGGAAATGAGGTTGAACAGGTACTGGGTATAAAGGGGGTTATTGTCCAAGGGGGCGGGGCCTGATCTTCGTGTTCCCTGAGCTAGGAGTCAGGTCTCCTGGTGTTTATGTGCCTGTACTCACCTATCTCTCTTTGTAGAGCCGTACCTGCCTCGCCATCCAGTCAGCCGTATCCTGAACCCCGCACACTGTCCGTCTGCCATCTGACAGTCCGTACCATCTCGGATCCCTGCGGTGACCCGTCATCTCGCTCCTGAGGTTCCGGACCCCGCCTGATATCATCTCGGCTTCCGAACCTGAGCTACGTCACCAGGACTACCATCTGTGACTCCGTGGTCCCAGGGACTCCTCCGCTGCCTTCACTTGCACGGACTGTTCTGCTGCCCATCAGTGCTTCAGCTGCCGGACTCCCTACCACCATCTTCGAGTTCGGTCCAGTGGATCCACCTCCTGGGTCTGCCCGACCGCCCGGCCGTGACAGTAAGATCAGGCCATGGATCCCGCTGCAGCACTAGCGGCCTTGCAAGAGGAACTCCAACGTCAGCATGAAGTCCAGACCCGCATGTTGCAATTTATGACCTCCGTGGACACCCGCCTGTACACGTTACAAGCATCAATGACGCCTGCGGCACCCAGGTCCCCAGCTAGGCAAGCCATGGCTCCCGCACCAGTGGCAGCCTCTTCAGATGCTTCCCGTCTCCGTTTGGCGTCACCACCTCGTTATGCTGGAGATCCCAAGACCTGCAGGGGCTTCATAAACCAGTGTTCCCTTCATTTCACGCAGCTGCCACATCTGTTCGCCTCTGACCAAGCCAAGGTCGCCTTTATAATGTCTCATCTGGAGGGCGAGGCGCTGGCGTGGATGAACCCCTTGTGGGAGAAGGAGGACCCCATGACCAAGAACCTTCAAGACTTCCTGCAGGCCTTTCGCAGCACCTTCGACGAGCCGGGACGCGCCTCTGCGTCTGCTTCATCCCTCCTCCGCCTACGTCAAGGAACACTGACGGTGGGCCAATATGCCATCCGTTTCCGTACTTTGGCTTCTGAACTCGGGTGGAATAATGAGGCCCTGACAGCCGCCTTCTGGGAAGGACTCTCGAGTCGCATCAAGGATGAGTTGGCGGGCCGTGACGTGCCCTCCACCCTAGATGCCCTGATTGCCCTAGCCACTCGAGTGGACATTCGTTTCCAGGAACGCTCCAAAGAGCTGTATCGTGAGAGACGTGCAGTACGGCACTCCCCTCCTCCACAGAAGTCCTCTGTGCCTCACTCATCAACAGCTGGGATTCCTGTCCACGAGCCCATGCAGGTTGACCGAGTACGACAGTCTGACCAACGTAGAGCAGAGCGGCTCGCCAAAGGCCTCTGCTTTTACTGCGGAGAGGGCACTCATCTCTTACGCTCCTGTCCGGAAAGGCCGGGAAACTCCAAAGCCTAGGGTTGGTAGGAGAGGCCACCCTAGGTGCTGGGACTCTCTCAGACCCAGTTATGTGGACGGTACAAGTGTCAACAGGAGAGACGCGCTTCACGGCTGAGGCATACCTCGACTCCGGAGCAGCAGGCAATTTTATCCAGCAGGCCACGGTGGACAAGTACCAGCTGCCTGTTACTCCACTCGATAAGCCCCTAGTGATTGCCTCGGTGGATGGGAGACCCCTCTCTGATACCATCTCCTGGATCACCAAGCCGGTGGAATTGCGTATAGGTGCTCTGCACACCGAGAACATCGCTCTCTACGTCCTTCCACACATGTCCCATCAAATCCTGCTGGGACTTCCTTGGTTGCGGACACACGAACCATCAGTCAGCTGGGGTACTGGCGAAATCACTCGTTGGGGCTCTGCCTGTCATGAGAGATGTCTAAAGTCCCTACAACCAATCCGACGTCCCCCGGCTCCAGAGAACCTACCGGAACTGCCCTCGGCCTATTGGTCCTTCGCGGACGTATTTGACAAGAAGGAGTCTGAGGTACTTCCGCCACACCGTCCCTACGATTGCGCCATCGACCTGCTCCCAGGAACAACACCACCTCGAGGACGGATATATCCGTTGTCTCCAGCTGAAACCAGGGCCATGTCCACATACATCACGGAAAGCCTGGCAAAGGGATTCATCCGGAGATCCTCCTCTCCTGCGGGAGCAGGCTTCTTCTTCGTTAAGAAGAAAGAGGGTGACCTTCGCCCATGCATTGACTACCGGGGTCTGAATCAGATCACCATAAAAAAACAAGTACCCCCTACCGCTCATCCCCGAATTGTTCGACCGGCTCAGAGGAGCCCGTGTGTTCACCAAACTGGATCTTCGGGGTGCCTACAACCTAGTTCGTATCCGCTCTGGGGACGAATGGAAGACCGCATTTAATACTCGCGACGGGCACTACGAATACTGCGTGATGCCCTTCGGTCTGTGTAACGCTCCTGCCGTATTCCAAGAACTGGTGAACGACATTTTCCGGGACCTCCTCTACCTCTGTGTAGTAGTTTATCTGGATGACATCCTTGTCTTCTCTCCGGACCTCCAGACCCACAGAGAGAACGTAAAGCTGGTTCTACAAAGACTGAGAGAGAATCGTCTCTACGCCAAATATGAGAAGTGCGTCTTTGAGCAGTCTTCTCTTCCTTTCCTGGGATACATCATCTCGGGTACTGGGTTGCAGATGGATCCAAAGAAGGTCTCCTCCATACTCAACTGGCCTCCTCCTTCTGGACTGAAGGCAATCCAACGGTTCCTGGGATTCGCCAACTACTACCGCCAGTTTATCCCGCACTTCTCCGCCCTGACTGCTCCTCTCTCCGCTTTGACCAAAAAGGAGGCTAAACCAAAGGACTGGTCACCTGCGGCCGACGCCGCGTTTTGCTCTTTGAAGCGAGCTTTCGCCTCCTCTCCTGTACTCCACCGACCGGAGTTAAACCGCCAGTTCACCTTGGAGGTGGATGCCTCCTCCTCAGGAGCCGGAGCAGTGCTCATGCAAAAATCCTCCTCCGGGAAGATGGTGACTTGCGGTTTCTTTTCTAAGAGCTTCTCAGCACCTGAACGGAATTACACCATCGGTGACCGAGAATTATTGGCGGTCAAACTAGCTCTGGAGGAGTGGCGTTACCTCCTGGAAGGAGCAGTGTACCCCGTGACCATCTACACGGACCACAAGAACCTGGAATACCTGCGGTCCGCTCAGCGACTGAACCCACGGCAAGCCAGGTGGTCCTTATTCTTTGCCAGGTTTGACTTCCAGCTCCACTTCCGACCCGCGGACAAGAATGTACGCGCCGATGCCTTGTCTAGGTCCCTCATGCCCATGGAGCAGGAGGAAGAGACTACCCAACCTATCATCCCTCCTAGCAAGATTGTTCCGGTGGCTCCCGTCACTCTGGCCCAAATACCACCCGGGAAGACCTATGTCTCGGAGACCGACAGGCTAAAAGTGTTACACTGGGGTCATGCCTCAAAAACAGCCGGCCATGCAGGCCAGAAGAGAACATGGGGTGCGATTGTACGCCATTACTGGTGGCCATCCCTTCGCACTGACGTCGCCGCCTTTGTCTCTGCCTGTTCCTCTTGTGCCAGGAACAAGACGCCCAAACACCTGCCCTATGGCCGTCTTCTGCCTCTACCGATACCCTCAGTTCCGTGGCAACACATAGCTATGGACTTTATTACGGACTTGCCATTGTCATCCGGACACACAGTCATATGGGTCGTGGTGGATCGGTTCTCTAAAATGGCCCATTTCGTCCCTATGGCTGGACTGCCCTCTGCTCAGGAACTCGCGGACGCCTATATACAACACATCTTCCGCTTGCATGGCTTTCCATTACACATCGTATCAGACAGAGGAACTCAGTTCACTTCCCGCTTCTGGAGGGCTCTCTGTAACCATCTGGGAGTGACTCTGGACTTTTCATCTGCATACCATCCTCAGTCTAATGGCCAGGTAGAGAGGGTCAATCAAATCTTGACCTCTTTCTTACGTCACTACGTCAATGCCCATCATGACGACTGGTCCGCCCTTCTACCTTGGGCTGAATTCTCCCACAACCACCACTTCAGTGAGTCGTCCTCCAGCTCTCCCTTCCATGTTGTTTACGGGCTTCAGCCTTCCATCCCATTGCCTGTATCCCCCTCTTCGGATGTCCCTGCTGCAGATACAGTAGCCCGTGACTTTGCAAACATTTGGGACTCTGTCAAATCGTCCCTTGGGCGTGCTTCCCTGCGGATGAAAAGACACGCCGACAAGAGACGTCTGGACCCTCCGTGTTTCTCTCCTGGAGACCTCGTCTGGCTTGCTTCCCAGTACGTCCGCCTGAAGATACCATCATACAAGCTGGGTCCTCGCTACATTGGGCCGTTTAAAGTCCTCAGCAAGATCAATGAGGTTTCCTACAAGCTACAGCTCCCGGCCACGATGAGGATACCCAACTCATTCCACGTCTCCCTGCTCAAGCCGGTTATCCTTGGTCCCTTCTCCGATGCTGCCAGTCCGGCCCCTCCACCTATTGCCGATGACGACATCTATGCGGTAAGGGATATCGTGGCCATGAAGACTGTTCGAGGTCGGCAGTTCTTCCTGGTGGACTGGGAAGGCTATGGTCCTGAGGATAGGTCTTGGGAGCCCAGGGAGCACGTGGGCACTCCTCTTATCCGTGCCTTCATGTCCCGGTTGCGGGGTGGGGGGCGTGGGGGGGGGGGGTACTGTCACGCTCCCCGGGTCCTCACCCCCGCTCCCCGGCTCACCTGCCACGCTGCCCGCTCCTCAGCCCCCGGATTCCGTCCGTCCCAGGCCCCCTGGTCCCCGATCCCGGCGCCCGACGGCTTCCCAGGACCTGGCCGGCTCTCCTGCGTCCTCCTCTCAGCCTCCTTCCCTGGCTTCTGGCACCCGGGCGGCGCGCATGCGCGTTAGGGCGCGCGCGCGGTCACTGACCCTTTCTTAAAGGGCCAGCGCCCATTAACAGGAAATGAGGTTGAACAGGTACTGGGTATAAAGGGGGTTATTGTCCAAGGGGGCGGGGCCTGATCTTCGTGTTCCCTGAGCTAGGAGTCAGGTCTCCTGGTGTTTATGTGCCTGTACTCACCTATCTCTCTTTGTAGAGCCGTACCTGCCTCGCCATCCAGTCAGCCGTATCCTGAACCCCGCACACTGTCCGTCTGCCATCTGACAGTCCGTACCATCTCGGATCCCTGCGGTGACCCGTCATCTCGCTCCTGAGGTTCCGGACCCCGCCTGATATCATCTCGGCTTCCGAACCTGAGCTACGTCACCAGGACTACCATCTGTGACTCCGTGGTCCCAGGGACTCCTCCGCTGCCTTCACTTGCACGGACTGTTCTGCTGCCCATCAGTGCTTCAGCTGCCGGACTCCCTACCACCATCTTCGAGTTCGGTCCAGTGGATCCACCTCCTGGGTCTGCCCGACCGCCCGGCCGTGACAGATATATTGGGTATATATGGGAAATAGGTGGGTTAATTTGTGAGTGTTTAGCTGAGATGGTTTTTTTTTTTAGTATTTTTCTTCTTTGAATTGTTCCTAATTTTGTCCCATCAATGGGGGCGAGTGCTCAAAGTTGGTGTTACGTTTCATATGGGATAGTTGGGGGGGGGGGGTTGTCGGTAATGGCTCTGAAGCACCAAGTGGACTCAACTTGGTCATAGCAAGTTAGTGGAATACCTGCGTAAAAGGGGCCTTGGTGGGCCCATGGGTCGTGTTTATCATTGGATACAAGGTTGTTTTATTATCGTGTCCCTGAGCAGTTGTAGAATTGGCTAGAGGTAATCTGCTCGCCAGACTTATGGGTCTTCAAGGACCATTCCCTTTCCATGAGTTGGGATATTTGAGGCTAGCTATTTTCATCTAATGTTTATTCGTGTTGTGTGTTGTAATAAATGGCTGCGGTGGCCAAATTCATTCCATTCAGCTGTATCTACTCTCTTTATTTCAGGTGATGGGAAAATTATGGTGATTGATTAGATGGGGTATGGAAGGGAGCAACTTGCCAATACCATTTGTGTCATGATATTCCTTAGCATGAAGTCAAAACTATAAAGGCATGTGCACATGAATTTGCCTGAAAAAGACGCCAATTCTACCTGAAAAAGGGCAGATCAAAGTATTGTAATGCGCAGGCACGAGGAAAGGTTAAAGACCACCCCGTGCATGTGTACTACAATACCCTGAACAGGGCAGATCAAAGTGCACATGCTCAGGACCGCTATACCAGCCTGAGTGGCTGACATAGGACATGTCACCAACACTGGGCTGGGTAGAAGGATAGCGATTGCTGCAGAGAGGAGGCACTGGACCGGAAAGAAGCGACACCCATTGGACCGGACCGTCACCTAGGTGAGTATAATAAAGGGGACTTTTATGTTCTACAGAGTGGTCTGGGCTCTTACAGTGCCTACACGTAGTATTCAACCCCCTGCAGATTTAGCAGGTTTACACATTCGGAATTAACTTGGCATTGTGACATTTGGACTGTAGATCAGACTGGAAGTGTGAAATGCACTGCAGCAAAAAAAGAATGTTATTTCTTTTTTTAAATTGTGAAAAGTATATTCAGAGGGTCATTTATTATTCAACCCCTCAAACCACCAGAATTCTGTTTGGTTCCCCTAAAGTATTAAGAAGTATTTCAGGCACAAAGAACAATGAGCTTCACATGTTTGGATTAATTATCTCTTTTTCCAGCCTTTTCTGACTAATTAAGACCCTCCCCAAACTTGTGAACAGCACTCATACATGGTCAACATGGGAAAGACAAAAGGAGCATTCCAAGGCCATCAGAGACAAGATCGTGGAGGGTCACAAGGCTGGCAAGGGGTACAAAACCCTTTCCAAGGAGTTGGGCCTACCTGTCTCCACTGTTGGGAGCATCATCCGGAAGTGGAAGGCTTATGGAACTACTGTTAGCCTTCCACGGCCTGGACAGCCTTTGAAAGTTTCCTCCCGTGCCGAGGCCAGGCTTATCCGAAGAGTCAAGGCTAACCCAAGGACAACAAGGAAGGAGCTCCGGGAAGATCTCATGGCAGTGGGGACATTGGTTTCAGTCAATACCATAAGTAACGTACTCCACCGCAATGGTCTCCGTTCCAGACGAGCCCCTAAGGTACCTTTACTTTCAAAGCGTCATGTCAAGGCTCGTCTACAGTTTGCTCATGATCATTTGGAGGACTCTGAGACAGACTGGTTCAAGGTTCTCTGGTCTGATGAGACCAAGATCGAGATCTTTGGTGCCAACCACACACGTGACGTTTGGAGACTGGATGGCACTGCATACGACCCCAAGAATACCATCCCTACAGTCAAGTATGGTGGTGGCAGCATCATGCTGTGGGGCTGTTTCTCAGCCAAGGGGCCTGGCCATCTGGTCCGCATCCATGGGAAGATGGATAGCACGGCCTACCTGGAGATTTTGGCCAAGAACCTCCGCTCCTCCATCAAGGATCTTAAGATGGGTCGTCATTTCATCTTCCAACAAGACAACGACCCAAAGCACACAGCCAAGAAAACCAAGGCCTGGTTCAAGAGGGAAAAAATCAAGGTGTTGCAGTGGCCTAGTCAGTCTCCTGACCTTAACCCAATTGAAAACTTGTGGAAGGAGCTCAAGATTAAAGTCCACATGAGACACCCAAAGAACCTAGATAACTTGGAGAAGATCTGCATGGAGGAGTGGGCCGAGATAACTCCAGAGACCTGTGCCGGCCTGATCAGGTCTTATAAAAGACGATTATTAGCTGTAATTGCAAACAAGGGTTATTCCACAAAATATTAAACCTAGGGGTTGAATAATAATTGACACACACTTTTATGTTGAAAATTTATTAAAATTTAACTGAGCAACATAACTTGTTGGTTTGTAAGATTTATGCATCTGTTAATAAATCTTGCAGGCTCTAACTTATTTGCATCTTATCAAACCTGCTAAATCTGCAGGGGGTTGAAGACTACTTGTAGGCACTGTATATACAGTATTCTAGAATGCTGTATATAAGAGCCCACTGGTGGTGGCTGCAACTTGTAGTCGCCAAATCTGGTGACAGGTTCCCAATAAACCACTCATTATTCTGCCATTTGGCAAATATAAATAATTTTGGTTCCTAATTGACCTAAATCGGGAAAAGTTTATTTCTATTTCATGTCACATAGTGAGAAGAACATGCAGATGTGTCTTTTTAGATATTATATGTAAATTTCTTGTTTCAAATGTATATACAGATAATGTTCTGCTTGCATTTCCCCATCACTGACTAGTTTATTTAGAAAAGGCCTCCCTGGCGACTATTCATGATGACATATCTTTGTTAATTGACTGATTCATTCTAAATGACAAAAAAAACACAGCCTCAAAAAAAAAAAAAGCATAGAAAATAAATTGGCGGTCTTGATGAATCGATGCCCAAGTGTATCTTTGCAATGTAAAAGTAAAAGATAAATCCCTACTCAGTAGTTAATTAAATTTTACCTTAATTTCAAATTTAGGGTTTTCCAAGACAACATTTGTTTGGACAATCAATATTCCATCATATGGTTCAGAGGAGCACGCAGCTGTCACCTCGATGGAGTTATCAGCAGTCAATAAATATTCATACATAGCGTAGGTTATAACCACTGGCACTACTGACCCTGAATAAAAAAAAAAATAGAGGTAGAATGATAATTAAGACAGTGAAGTTGTATTTAGATCATCATCAGCCCTGAACTTCTCTTTTTGCAGTCATTGGCTTTGCTAATACAATGGCAGTCATGTCCTCAGTTGGGCACTATTGTCAGTTCAGAAGTTATTGCTCTTGCATATAAAACTTCACAGTAGGCTTGGTCCTTGTGGTAAATCTTTCAATCTGTGTGACAAGACCTTCTTGGTTGTCATATCTGGGTATTATTTCTGTCTCTGCAGCCTTAGCCTTCCCTTTCGGAGAGCGTAGATATGTATTCCTAAGATTTGGTTTCATATATACTGACAGAGCATGCTTTGGCTGATAGATGTACAGGTGGTTTAGCTTTGTTCTTGTTACGGGGGGCTGTCTGATAATAAAACCCAAAGGAATATCAGACAGTCAGGGTCCACCGTGCAAAGACTCTGCTGCAGACTATGGCAGAGGATAAGGGGTATATAAGTGTGCCACTGTAAATAGTAATAGCACAAGTGCAGAGTGCAATACCTCTGTTAAACTCACAGAGGAATATAATTAGAAAATAAAGCAATTCCTCCCTTACTTGGAGGGTGTGTGGTATGGTCTTTGTTAATGGTCACAGAGACAAAAGCAGTGAGTGTGAAATGGCACCTACCTAGGTCCGTTCCTCTAGCGGTGCCAGGAGACGGACAGCAGCGTAAGCCGCACAAAGCTCCTACCTGCGTTCGCTCCACTAGTGTGCGAGGACACAAACCACTAGATATGGCACCTACCTAGGTCCGCTCCACTAGTGGTGCAAAAAGAGACGGACAGCAGCATAAGCCGCACAAAGCTCCTACCTATGTTCGCTCCCCTAGTGTGCGAGGATACGAACAACTGCCAGACGCAGTATAAGGAACGTTACCCTAGCGGCAACGTCCACCTACGAGTAGAATCACAAGGCCCAGCTGGACCATGTGCCTCAGGCACCTGCCTATGTCCGCTCCACTAAGATGTAAGGATACGGACCGCAGCCGAAGCTGTAAGGTATAAGAACGCTAGCCTGCCGGTAGCGCTCACCTAGCATAGACAGAGATGCCTAGAGGGACGTGCACAGAGCGTCTACTCTCATGCATGAACCAAGAGGACTGAGCGCCGGGCGGCGTGCGTCAGGGTCTTATATAGACTCTGTGCCTCATCCAAGATGGAGGACACCAGAGCCAATCCGCTGCCAGAATGACAGCAATGACGTCACGCTGGCCTGTCACCGAGCAAAGCGTCACAAGCACATGACCAGTGACCAATCGGCAAAGAAGGTGTCAGAGACATGTGACCACGTGTCACAAGCACATGACCAGCGGCCAATCAGCTTAGAAGGTGTCAGAGACATGTGACCGTGTCAGCGATGATGTCACCCGCACATGTGCAATGGCTCCAAGATAGGGCTTAGTCTCCAGTGCTCGCACATGTGCAGTAGCAAGAAATCCGAACATAGTCTCCAGTGCCACAGCAACCGTAACAGTTCTCTTGTTGAATGGCTTGGTTCTGTATCTGGGCTTGGTTGTATCTGCTCCATCTTGATGCTTAGGGGTACTTTGCACGCTGTGACATCACTAGCCGATTGTAGCGATACCGAGCGCGATATTTCCTGCCCCATCGCAGATGCGATATCTTGTGATAGCTGCCGTAGCGAACATTATCGCTACGGCAGCTTCACATGCACTTACCTGCCCAGCGACCCGCCTCCTTCCTAAGGGGGCGGGTCATTCGGCATCACACGGCAGGCGGCCAATAGAAGTGGAGGGGCGGAGATGAGCAGGACGTAAACATCCCGCCCACCTCCTTCCTTCCTCATTGCAGGCGAGACGCAGGTAAGGAGATGTTCCTCGCTCCTGCGGCTTCATACACAGCGATGTGTGGTGCCGCAGGAAAACATCGTACCTGTCACTGCAGCGAAATTATGGAAATGACTGACGATCACCGATTTTCAACGCTTTTGCGATCGTTTATCGGTACTTCTAGGCTTTACACGTTGCGACGTCGTTACCGGCGCCGGATGTGCGTCACTTTCGATTTGACCCCGACGAGATCGCAGTAGCGATGTCGCAACGTGCAAAGTACCCCTAAGGCTTGCACTGACTTCAATAATTTAAATGTAACTGTTAATCACTGACTGCAGCATTAAAATAACATGATTACTTGTGTGATACCTCATTGGCTCGCCGTGCACCCCCACAATGCTATCATGGGGTGCTGAAATTCAAGGTTGCAGCTAAGGGCCTACTAAAGACCCCCGACTGCCATCCTATTACTCTTCTGAAGCTCAACAGGCAACAGTGATTACACTACAGTATATACTCTATCTGAAACATGCTCTGGTATCCTTATTAGACTTTGTCTCTGTAGTTTTAATAGCATTTCCACTATCACCTTTAATGGCAGGGTCGGGAACCTTTTTGACAGAGAGCCATGAAAGCCACATATTTTAAAATGTAATTCCTTGAGAGTCATACTCCCCAGGGGGGAGTGGCTCAGAAGGTCCCAGGAAGCAGGTAGGCAATGCTGTGGGCATGAAGGAGTGGATGTCGTGGCTCAAGGGGGTCAGCAATACTGGTGCGAGCTCGTGGGGTGCCACAGCAGCGGGCACCATTGATCTGCCAACGGGCTCGGAAGAGGGGGTGTCGTAGCTCAGTGTGTTGCAGCGGAGGGTCAGTGATACTGCGGGCTCGTGGTGTGTCACTGCAGTGAGGAACAGTGATCTGCCGGCTGGCTGCTTTCAATCTCCCGCAGCCAATTGCCGACCCTGTGCCATCACTGCCGCCCCGGTAAGCTATATGCAGTTTGTAAGACGCACCCCCATTTTTCCCCCAGTTTTGGGGGTAAAAAAAGTGCACCTTACAAACTGGAAAATACAGTATTTTTTTTTATTAAAGATTTGTCTGTGAGCCAGATGCAGCAATGAAAAGAGCCACATCTTGCTCGTGAACCATAGGTTCCTGACCCCTGTACTATGGAGTTCAGAACAAGTTATTTTCTAGTATCCATCTACTAGCTTGGTTTTTATAAATTCTAGTGTCAGGTGTGTCCTAGACCTTTGTCTTGCTCTGCTCTTATCTATATTGAGATAGGCTGACACAAGATGAGGTTTTAACCCTCCGTCACATACTTTAATTTCTCCTTCCACACCAGATTGTGAGGAAATCCCCTCCCTCCAGGTAGTCTCCTGTCTCTAGCAGCTCTGTGAAACCTCATACCACAGTTGGATTGCAGAGCTTCAGGAGGACAGATATAACTGCGCTAATCTCTCAGGCTCATTGTATGTGAACACGTCACACTCAATAAGGTTGGTATTTTATGTTTTTATTCATCACATGCTCTGCAAGTGTAATTTTTCTGGGGAAACTTCAGGATCTAATTCTGATTGAATATGTGTTTAATAGTACTTAAGGTACCTTAAAATTAAGTTTGTTTCCATAAATTTTCTTTGTAGAGTTTTTTGACAGAGTCGAACTGGGGACTATTTGGCGGGAGTTTTGAAATGTTTGTATTTCAGAGTTATTAGTTTTATGTTAAGTAAATGGGTTTTTTTTGCACCTGATTATGTATAGTCTCTTTTATTACATCCCTATGAAGGTCACTGATGACTTTTAGAGCACTGAAATTGCAAACATTAGATATTACAGGTATTTTTCTAGCCTGCGCCTGACAGTCACATTGTATGTGAACTCGTTAGAACCGCTATTGTATGTGACGGAGGGTTAATATAGACAGTATAATACCTTCCCCATAGATACAATAATATATTCCCCACTTTGTGTCGGACGGATTGATTTTCCTCTTTTTTGATCAAAATAGTGTTAATTAAGTACTCCAAGTTATTTACATATACTTTAACTATTTAATACAGAATATATGCTCATTTTGTTTATTTCTTGGGTTTTAGCTATGAAATGGCCACAGCGCCAACATGCTCTTACACATTGCATATGTGACGCCCCTGGACTATCAGGTCGTCACAGGGTACTGCACGCTCTTTTCCCTTAGTGCAGTATTCAAATTCCTCATGGTTCTGGGACCCCATCTTACAGTGCTGCCTCCAACAGCAAATCAAATCCTAGGAACACCCTGCACCACACCCACAAGACACACCAGTGGGTGGCTTAAGCGGAACAGGGTCGCCCACCTAGGGGTCAGGAGAGTGTCAGTAAAGTCACAGAGGGAAGTGAAGTGGAGGAAGCAGGGAGTGGTGGCTCACCAGATTAGCTGTCTAGGTTGCAGACGGTGGTCTGGACCTAGAGGAGTTGGACCCCCGGTCGCAGGGGATTGAGATGAGGTGCCTGGACCTGTGGAGTGAACGGTTGGCAGCCTGGTCCTATCACCGGTCCGGGACTGAAGGCACGGCGGGGTACATAGACCTTAGGTGGGGGAGAAGCTTCAGACAACCCGGCAATTAACCTGCGAAGAGCGGAGCTCTTATGGACTGTTCCCACCAGCTCCAGAATCGGGGCACTAGCGCAACGAGGGGGGATAGGGCCTTCCACATACGCAGCCCACTGAAATCCAAAGTGTGAGCTCTCAGAGCAGGCTCCCACACTTAGCCACAGTGAGGAGCGGGGCCCGGCAAGTTACAGACTACTGGGCCACTACAGTGAATCTAAACTTTGTGCCAGGAGGCAGGTCACAGATCACCAGGCAGCACTGCAGGGGACGGGAACCGGACGAGCTCCCCTTGACAGGCAGCGACACCTAGAGACTTGGTTTACCCAGTTGTCAGCATCTGCTTATTGGCTGAGTGAGTACATGAGTGATCTCTCTGTCACAGCACCCAGTATCATCATCCAGAGCCCCGGGGCATACCCCTACCTGTGGAGGATAACGACACCTTGCTGCCCCATTCCATCACCCCGGGTACTCCCAACACCGGCAGCGGCAGTACTCCCAATTACCGCACACCACAGATGGCGTCACAACGTCACAAACTATAATCTCCCTGTAAATATCCCCTTTTACTTTAGAGTGTGGCCCTAAGCCCCCGGGTCCGGAGACCCTCGAGCCACGAACGGACGTTGCCCACGGATCAGAGCGGTTCGATCCGCTGCTGGGGCATCACACATACGTATATACACCAACTTATGGTTGGTTCTGTAAGAAGATGACCAAAAGAAGATACATAGATTTAGCGCCCCATGGCATTTGTGCAAAAAACATCGCCATCTGCCGGATGAGCAGGATCACCAGGAAACAATCTGTCAGGAGTGTGCTTCCTTGAGGGAAGAGTTAGGGGAAAATGCCAAGTCAGGTGACCACTGTGACGCAGTTGCCAAATATAAAATGCTGTGTCAGCAGTGGGAAGATAGAGTTGGTGCCAGGAACACCAGGGGAATGGACGTGTGCAAGGGAATCATCCAGAAATGCACTAAACCTAGAGGAATCCAAAGCCTTCATAACATTGCTAAAGGAACTTGAAAACCACATAGTCTCACCAGAGGAACCCGAAGACCAAACACCATAACCTGAAGAGGACCCATCTAAGTGGCCAAGCACCGAAGATCATTGGATGTCGAAAAACAAAGACTGAGAAATGGACATTTGTTCTGGAGCAGGATCCAAGTGAGCCAGGCCATCGATTCACATTTTGCTTATGGTACAAAGAGAGAATAGTTTTTTAAATAACTGTTTGAGTAGTGCATTGCCATGTAACTGCACCACATCTAAATGAACCACTGACATAAGTGGGTCTATGAAACCTCAAGTTTTCTTGTTTATTGCATATTATCACCCTAGTAGGGTGACTTTGACGGTCCCCTGGTGAAAGGACCTGGGTTTGTTTATTGCTAATTGTTTATTTCAAATAATCCTTCATGTTCAGTTGTGTGTAACTAAAACATGCAAACGGTCATATAATTTCTTTTGCTTTATATTTTGTCTTTGTATATTGTTTAATCAAGACTCTTCCATCTCCCTGTTCCGACCTAATAAAAACCTGTTGAAGTCACCACTTTAACCTTCATCAAGCTGCATAATTTTACAACGTTAACAGCGACCCCTTATCTCGGAAGGGGGTAGAGATATTTTATTGAAATTTGGCCAATATATTCTGGACCAAAACTGCAGAGATGTCACGAAATTTCAACCCTCTACGGCTTTTGGAGAAAAAAAAAATTATTGCAATTTTAAAACGGAATAGTTACAATTGTATCTACTCAGCCGGACAAAGGTTAAGCAACGTGCGCATGTTCAGTAGTTGGTGAGTTTTTAACCTGTAAAGCCACAACTGGGAAGGAGTAAAAAAATGCAGACGTGTTGCACGTATTTCAATTATACTTTTCCTCTGACTATTCCACTCCTGGTTTTGGCTTTTTTTTATACAATTTCCTTAGCAGAAACACCTTGCTGTTTAGGTAAGCAGCTGGTCGAATGCAATGACACGGTCAATGAGGCTGCAGTGGTGACTTAACCAGCAAGGGTTTATTAACTATATAAAATCAAGGATTAGCAAATTAAGGAATCTCTGCACAGTCTTAATTGGCTGGCCGACTTTGTGCTCTGAAGTGCTGTCCAAAACCCCACTCAATGCCGTATCTCTGCACGACCTTCCTTGAACAAGATTCTAGTGTCAATTCCTCCCTTCTTGGCACGGCTAGGCATTTTATATTTAGAAACTGACACAACTGTCACCTGAACATGCGTCTCATCCCATTCCTTCCCTTTAGAAAACTGATTATTCACTTTTGTAGTTCCAGCTGTTCTTTTAGTTTCTGCTGACACAATTTCTGGCCACCAGATGGTGATGTTTACCTACTTAAGCTTCAGAGATCCTCAACTCCTTTACTGGAGCTCTCATGCAGCTTTCGCACTACATTCCACAATCTAACTGTATTCTCATTTCTTTAGTGGATCTTATGGCTATCCTCCACTAACAATCTTTTAGCACTAGAAGTCCCAGAGAGGGGTCATTTAACATTTCTACCTTTGGAACCCAGAGACTGGTCGAATGACTTGAAGGATTTTAGCTAACATCCTATAATCACTGTCTTTTGTTCTATAATTAAGGCCATTACTGTCGCACCACAGGAGGTTGTTGTTTTCCATTGAGTTTAGCCATTTAGTTTCTAGTTAGTTCTATTCAGTTTATTGTATTTGTCATTTGACCTTCTTTCGGGACTTCAGGGGGGAGCTCGAAATTTCTGGGGCTTCTAGGGTTAGTGCTTCTTGCTACTCTGTTATCCTGTCCCATTCCTGATTAATAATCTGTGGTCTCTCTGTAGTAACAAGCTCCTGCTAGTCATCACTGGACAGTAATATTTCCACTTAAACTTCCATGGCTGGTAATTGTCATTCAGTTTGCTCTGAGTTGCTGACCATTTTCCTTCTAATAAGTGGCAATTCTAATAGATTTTGGCTATATCAGCCTGTTTATCAGTCTGTTCTGGGCTGTATTCCATTAATTGTTGATTGAGGAAGAATAGTGTAACAATATCTATTAACAATATCTGCTTTTATATGTTACTTTCTTTTTGCCATATTTTTAATAGTTGAAACATGTAAGTTCTTTATATCTCTATAAAAGATTTTGCAGTAATTACCTTCACAGCTTTTAATATTAATTGTCTTCTGTTCTTTGAGTAGTTCGTGTATTTCCTTCTTGGTGTAGAGGACTGAAGCCGCCCTGATGTCAACATTTACCACCTTCGGGTCAGTTGTCAGGTTTGTGATTGTCAGATTCAGAACCACATCTTTGCCAATGGCCTGTACACTGACCAGCTTAAACTCGCCCGCCAGCTCATTATTAATGCAGGGAGACTTACACTCCTGGACTTTTATTTCTGACATGATTAGACTGTCCAAAAATACCTACGAAAATAGAACACAACAATCATGTAATCAGTGCGTCATCTACACTGGAGAAACATTAAAAAGAGAGATTGAATGATTAATATGTATTGATTTTGACAGTAATAATAAATAATGTTGACCATACAGAGAGTGTGTGTGTGTGTGTGTGTGTGTTAAGGGGGAGTGAGATTCATCATTCACCCAATGCCATATTTGTACTATACAACTTTTTGCCATGGCTCACCATCTCTTCTTTAAAAATGGTTGGAATTTAAGGAGTGCAAATACGGCAATAATTGTTGCTGAAAATTGGTGTAAATTATAGCGCAAATGGACATGGCGTCATTTTTTGTATGGTTAGAAATGCATTCAAGGTGTGTATCTTATTCCAGGGGTTTTCCCACTTTTAAAATTGCGGTCCCTAAATGATAGAACTAATGTAAAATAACAAAACCAGATAGTATTCACCCTCTCTTGACCAGTGCCAGTTCTCAGCAACGATTTCTGTCTCATTGTTTTGGGTGCAGCGGTGACATCATGTCAGCGGCTTACATTACTACTTCAGTTTATCACTGAGCTCAATGGCTCAACCAATGTAGAAAGACATGAGCCTCTAAGCTCAGTAACTGAATTAGTAATGTAACAGCACTGGAAAAACAGAGACAGAAGGAAACACAGCTCTGGACCTGGGGAGGGTAAGTAAAGATCAGTTTTTTTCTTTACACTTAAATGCACCTTGGGACAATAGTTCACTGAAACCAGAATACCCCATTAAGCACAAAGTATAAAATATCAATCAATAAATTCCCCTCATCTAATATATAAAGCTGAGTGTATGTATGTATGTATGTCCGTCCGCTAAAGGAATCCGCACCATCGCATTTACAATCACGAAATTTTGCACAGACACTCCATGTGACTCAGGGAATGTCATAGACTATGTTTTGGCGGGAAAATGTAACCCTGCGCTTTACAGTTACTCTCCAAAAATCCTGCATCCATTAAACTGAATGGAGCAGGGAGCTGCAGGCTATTAATAGCAACTGTCAGTGGTTGCTATAGGAGCAACATAAACTGTTAATATAAGAAGCTTATGTGAGAGGCAATAAGATGTCGGTGGTGAGACAGACCGGGAAATAGACAGACTGTTCTGTCTTCTATTCATTAAATAGGACAAGGGTAATATCGTTTGTTGCCCACAAGAGGTCACTGTTGGCTTTCTTATGTTTTAAGTGTTTTCCTCATACATCTCTACAGTATTTCTGTGGGTTGGAGCCTGTTGCTTTAAGGAAAAGATACTTCCTTGGACTGCCCCTTTTCCCTTCCCTTCCTGAGTTCGAGAAGCAGATGTCTTGGTGCCTCCATAGGATTCAGAGGTGCTATAGCTGGCTCTAGTTCCTTTTCTTCAATCATTCCTCCTGACTAGTGGATCCCGGTAGGAATCATTGTACTAAACTACATATTTATGTTAGAATATGTGTACAGTTGTTATGTAGGCACTGTGAAGTAACAGTGGCTCTACTCAGATTACATAGGCCGTGATACATGCAGAGCAGGTGTAGGGCAGCATCAGCAGTGTAAATGTTGTATTCAGTCATATGCATTGCTCTCTATGTTATGCAGATTCTGTAAATACCAGCACTACTATGTATGTCATTCTGTTATTTGTGATATGCCTGTACTGATTTGGATTTGTATCTTTTGTTATAGTTTTTACCAATCAATCATCCATTTCTTATGATCATCCACCTATCCATCATCATTTAATTAATAAAAGACTTAAAGGCAACACAGTCTGTTTATTGAAACAGTGGATGAAGGTTAGCTGTATGCCGGAGTCCACACAGCTCACACGTGGACGAAGGCAGAACACAGACAGAAAGACACACACAGAGATAGAGAGAGATAGACAGATACAGAGATTGAGACAGATAGAAACAGACAGACACAGACAGACAGACAAGGAAAGAGACAGACAGACAGCAACACACAGAGACTGAGAGAGAAACAGTTACTATCCTGGGCAATGCCCGGTACTACAGCTACTTATGAATAAAAATGCATGAGCTTACCGTATATTTAAGATCTATGGTTAAAACACAGTATATTTCAATACATCTGTGCCCATAGATTTGGTATACACATTAAGCTTAAAGATATTATCCATTACATTTACATTGATGGGCTATCCTTAGGATAGGTCATCAATGTCTGATCGGCTGTGGTACGATACCCCGCACCCCCGCCGACTAGCAGTTCTCAGTGCCAGCAGCTGGAAATGTTTTGTTCCAGAGTTGCTACATCAACGGATAGCGGCTGCAGCTGGGTACTGCACATCTGCCTCCTATAGATTTCAATGGGAGGCAGATATGCAGGACCCGGCCGCGGACACTATTAGTTGTCAGAGAGCTCCAGAACTGAGCATTTCCAGCTGCCTATTGCTGCTGGCATCAAGAGGAGCTGATTGGCGGGGGTGCTCAGTGTCACACCCCTACGGATCAGACATTGAGTACTTGTCCTAAGGATCGGTCAATGGAAATGTAGTGGACAACCTCTTTAAAGATCCAATTTACACGATATGTTCTGTGATTGTAAATTAAACCCGATTAGCTATGTTTGCTATTTGGTGTTTTTTTAATATCCTGTTTAAACAGACCAATCTTGCTTACGATGTGCACATCATTGAAATTAATGTTTGGCTTGAAAATGATTATCCTCGGCAGCACATCATCCTGTGCTGCATAGAATGATTTTTTTTTTTAAGCCAAATACTAAAACATCCCAATAATTATACAGTGTAAATTTACCCTTTCTTAGATATGATCAGGACAGATTTTTAGCTGTGGATGTAATCAATGCATGTTTTCATTCTCTAATAGCAAGCTAAGATCTCACTAAGGAATAAGGAATATAGGCAAAGTGTATTAAAAAGATGCTGTAGTTTTTACATTTACAATCAATATACAGTACTTATTCAGCAAATGAAAACTTATTTAAATTACAGATATTCTAAATTATTCCATTACTATTGAGTATGAAGCCTAGCCTCTACCTTTACATGCACAGTCTCCGTAACAATGGATTGGTGGAAAATCTATGAAGTGCTCTTATGACAATAACCATAAATTTACTTAGTTTAATTTACACAGATTTGACATAAAGATAACTAATACATATGCACATCTGAATGACTCAGCGTGACACATTTGATAAATTGTTGCAAGCAAATCGCTGGATTAGAAACAAACAAAAGAAAGTAGAACGGCTAATTAGTCTGATAATAATCTGATAAATAGCAGTCTCCACCCAAGGGAAAAATGGTTGCTGGGTGTATTTGGCATCATAACATAGCCATGTCATTTCTTATGCACTGATCAGCTATTCTTATAAATTCCTGCATTATTTGGATATATTATAGAGGTTGTATGAGCTGAATATGGTAGTATTGTCATAGCAGTATGGTGTGTAGGCTTCAAAAGTTTTAAAGGGGCTCGTCCTAAGCACAAAGTACATTTAAATCAATAGTTCTTGGAATACTATTAATTTCCTCAATTGGATGTGTTTAAAAAAATGTTCCTGTGCTGAGATAATCTTATAAATGTGTCCCTGCTATGTACTGTGTAATGGCTGTGTCTGACTGTAAAGGGACATGGTCTGATCATACCACATCTCCTGGGCTGGGGAGGACACAAAAAAGAGTTACAAAAGTTACAGCATGGAATTGCAGATGCTTCTGTGAGTTAAAACGTGTTTAACAGGCAGGGAAGTGTTTTACCTCACAAGAAGAATTTACTGCAATCCCATGCTGTCCTCTCTGTATACTCTTCCTCCCCTGCCCAGGAGCTGTAGTATGTTCAGATCATGCTCCTGTACGGTCAGACATGGCCATTACACAGTACATGGTAGGGGCACATTTATAAGATTCTCAGCACAGGAACATTTTTTTTCCACACATCCAATTATGGAACTTATTTAAGCCAAGATTTATTGATTAAAATGTACTGTGTTCATATGACAACCCCTTTAATCTGGGTAAGACAAAAGTGAAGGGATTAATATATTATATTCAGTAATATAGGAGTATACTGTGTACAAGCTGCTCTATCTCCTCCGATCTGAGCCTGACAATAGAGACAAACAGAAGATGATTTTTTACAGATCTTAGTAATGACTGCCATAGTGATCATGTGATTTCAATCCCAATCTGATCCCGATGATTTCACTAGGAACAGAAGTTAATATAACCGTAATCTGGCAGTCAGGGTTGCTGTGGAGGACCAAGTAAGAAATCCTCCAGCCGAGTCTCCGGATAAAAGTCATAATAAAAAAAACCCTTCTCAACTACATGCAAATGTTGCATATATCCCTATGCATTTCAGACTGTGGCTCACTCCTTATTTTTGGTGCGGAGGACACAATCTACTGTAGAATAATGGGTGCATACCTATATGTACACCAGCTCTTCCAAATGGTTCTTATGCTGTGTACATACTCATATCACAAAAGTGAATACAACGCTCACAGTTTTGAAAATAATGTGTTTTATCTTTTCATGGGACAACACTGAAGATATGTGTCATGTGATACATTAGTATTACAAGATCTCAATGGCAGAAGGAGAATTTTGGGGTCATCGCCAATTGTCATGGCGACGTCAGGATCCGTGGAAACTACAGATTCTGGTACTCTGCCTGCTAACTTCTCGGATGTCTGATCAGCAGAGAGATGCAGGCATCGACCCACAGACTTAGGCCATGTACGCACGTTGCGTTTTTTCATGCATTTCCGCAGCGTTTGGAACTGCAGCTTTTAATTGCAAAAATGCATGCGTTTTGATTTCCAAGCAAAGTCTGTGGCAAATAGGCATATTGTGTGCACACTCTGCGTTTGAAGAAGAAACATGTCAATTGTTTTTACCATTTTGGCAGTGTTTTGCTAACATTGATGTCAATAAGAATGATCAAAACGCATCCTTAAAGAAATTTCTAGCATTTTACATGCTTTTTTGACGCTAAATACATGCTTTTTTGACATTATAGTGAGGTCAAGAGGTTTCCATTTGCCCTCACATCCATTCCTACTTTAACCCCTTCAGCCCCGGGGCACTTTCCGTTTTTGCGTTTTTGTTTTTTGCTCCCCTTCTTCCGAGAGCCGTAACTTTTTTATTTTTCCGTCAATCTTGCCATATGAGGGCTTGTTTTTTGCGGGACAAGTTGTACTTTTAAATGAAATCATAAGTTTTACCATATGGTGTACTGGAAAGCAGCAAAAAAATTCCAAGTGTGGAAAAATTGCAAAAAAAGTGTGATGGCACAATAGTTTTTGGGATGTTTTATTCACGGTGTTCACTATATGGTAAAACTGATGTGTGGGTATGATACCTGAGGTCGGTGCGAGTTTGTAGACACCAAACATGTATAGGTTTACTTGTATCTAAGGGGTTAACAAAAATTCACAAGTTTGTCCAATAAAAGTGGCGCACGTTTTGCGCCATTTTCCGAAACACGTAGCGTTCTTATTTTTTGGGATCTATGGCTCAGTGATGGCTTATTTTTTGCGTCTCGAGGTGATGTTTCTAATGGTAGCATTTTTGCGTAGATGCTACGTTTTGATCGCCTGTTATTGCATTTTGCGTAAAACTTGCGGCGACCAAAAAACGTAATTTTGGCGTTTGGAATTTTTTTGCCACTACGCCGTTTACCAATCAGATTAATTGATTTTATATTTTGATAGATCGGGCATTTCTGAACGCGGCGATACCAAATATGTGTATATTTATTTATTTTTTAACCCTTTAATTTTCAATGGGGGGAAAGGGGGGTGATTTGAACTTTTAGGTTTTTTTTTTTTTTTTTAATTTTTTAAAACTTTTTTTTCTACTTTTTTTATTTTATTTTACTAGTCCCCCTAGGGGGCTATAGCAATCAGCAATCCGATCGCTGATCACTATCTGCTGATCACAGCTATACCGCTGTAATCAGCAGATTCAGTCACTTTCTTCCTCTGCTCCGTGCCGAGGAAGAATGAAAGTGAAACTTCGTAGCACCAGGCGTCATCACATGACCCTGTGCTACGATGGCAACCACCGAACGTCACGTGATCACTCACGTGACGTCCGGAGGGGGCGGCGGTAAGTAAAAAAGATGGCCGCGCGCATGTAGATCTCGCTGCCAGACTTTGGCAGCGAGATCTAAGGGGTTAATGTTCCGGGTGGAATGCGATTCCACTCGGAACATGTAGGCACACATGTCAGCTGTTGAAAACAGCTCATATGTGTGCCGATCCACGCCGCCTGCCCGCGGCAGGGGGCGGGGCTTACCGGGACACGATCCATGACGGAAAGATCCGTCCATGGTCGTGAAGGGGTTAAAAAAGGAGTCAAACAATACTTTTACTTTATTTTGAACATAATTATTAAATCTCAATCATTTTTGGTAAATTATCATTATAGTGTCTGATTTAAAGATAATTATTTATTTTTTTCCTACTGTTTGAATGTTTAAACTTTATTTGTGTATTTGTATTGAAAACATCTCAATTTAAGCACTGAAAATGCATGTAAAACGAGATCAAAACGCGGCAAAACGCTATAAAAATGCATGCGTATTTCCTGCGTTTATGTGGTGAAAACCAAATTTGACACTGACAAATTCTGCCAGAGGATGCGTTTATTTCTGCAAGGTACTGGATGCAACGTGCGCACATGGCCTTAGGCAGGCTATCAAGAGTTGATCTCTGCAGGCTGCTTCTTAATTTCTTTGATCACATGCTGTGGAGGAGCCAGCCATGTTTGGCTGCCTGTGCTATTTAATTAATGCCAGCTATACTTTACATATGCTGATCTGGTGAGGTTGTGATCCAGATTTACTGGTGGTTGTGTAATATTGCTGTGAGCGTTTGTGGTGTTAACCCTTGTTGTCTTTTTTACTGTTTATTCCTGTGAGTTTGCAGTGTGTGTCAGTTTTCATTTTCTCCAGTTTGTCTTAATCTGTTTTCCCATCCCTTCCTTCCATGAGGTAACAGATTAGATCTGGTCAGGAGAATAGTAAAAACACAGCACTCTGGCGTCTCCACCTTCAGGGATAATCTGGGGGTCAGGAATAGTTTAAGGTTCCCTAGCATCAGGGACAGTATAGGAGCCCCTTGTCCCTTACGCTACTGCAGTCACATCGTGACACTCAGGTGTTAATTGGGAGCAGGTGTGTTACATTTGGTGTTATTGCTCCCACACTTTCTCCTACTGGTCACTGGAAGTTCAAAATCGAACATCATGGCAAAGAATTCTAAGAGGATTTGGGAAAAAAAAGTTGTTACTCTACCTAAAGATGGCCTTGGCTATAAGAAAATTGCCACCACCCTGAAACTAAGCTACAGCACAGTGGCCAAAACCATACAATGCTTTAACAAGACCGGTTTGATTCAGAACAGGCCTCAACATGGTTGACCAAAGAAGTTGAGTGCACGAGCTTAGCATCATATCCAGAGGTTGTCTATTCACAATAGATGTTTGAGTGCTGCTAGCATTTCTGCAGATGTTAAAAGGGTGTGTTGGGGGGGGGGTGTTTGCCTGTCAGTTCTCAGAACATACACCGTACCAAATTAGTCTGCATGGCTGTTGTCCCAGAAGGAAGTCTCTTCTAAAGATTATTCAAAAGGAAGCCTGCAAACAGTTCGCTGAAGACAAGCAGATTAAGGACATGGCTTACTGGAACCATGTCCTGTGGTCTGATGAGCCCAAGGTAAACTTATTTGGTTCAGATGGCATCAAGCGTGTGCGGCATGCAGCCAATAGAGGAGTACAAAGATGAGTGTGTCTTCCTACAGTCAAGCATGGTGCTGGGAGTGTCATGGTTTGGGGCTGCATAAGTGCTGCTAGTTGTGGGGAGCTACAGTTCATTGAGGGAACCATAAATGCTAAAATGTACTGTGACATACTGAAGCAGAGCCTGATTCCCTCTGTTTGTAAACTGGACGATAGGGCATTATTCCAACATAATGACCACCAAGATAATCTCTGCCTTACAAAAAAAATAAAAAATTGAGTGTAAAGGTGCTGGACTGGCCCAGCACGCCTCCAGATCTAAACCCTATAGAGCATTTGTGAAGCATCCTCAAATGGAAGGTGGAGGAGCGCAAGGTCTCTAACATCCACCAGCTCCATGATGTCGTCATGGAGGATGTAAGGATTCCAGTGACACCGGTAAAGCTCTAATCAACTCCCAACAGAGTTAAGGTAGTTCTTCAAAATAATCGTGGCCACACTAAATATTGACACTTTGGGCACAATTTGGCGATTTTCACTTAGGGGTGTACCCGCTCTTGATGTCAGCAGTCTAGACATTAATGGCTGTGTGTTTAGTTATTTAGAGGGCACACCAAGTTTACACTGTTATACAAGCTGTATACTGACTACATTGTATCAAAGTATCATATCTTTAGTATTGTGCCATGAAAAGATATAATAAAGCATTTACAAAAATATGAGTGGTGTATTCACTTTTGTGAAGTATATGGACCCTTTGTAATGCATTGATTTGTCTGTGACAGAAGCTGCCTGTTGCATTAGAGGCAGATGTGGGCTCCCTTACCTATGTTGGCTCCAGTGCGGCAGCCCAGATTACACCAATGGTGTAATTACGCCCCTGATAGGTTCGATTTTCAGCATTTCTTGGGTTCTCATGTCTTTAGTAGACTCCTGCTATGCTCTTAATAGGTGTAGCACATTGGGTGATCATACAATTTGGGATACTTACAGGTTATTACCTTGAGATCTGGGTACTTGGCTTAGAAACGTTGAGAACAACTGATCTATAGTAGGCACGCAGTTTTCCATATAGGCTAACATAGTGCAATTATGATGTTTTGTAGAAGCCTTAATATAAAGAGGTGTACGTGGTGACATTTTGATATTGGCTGCCACAAAGCTCAACTGTGACCTCATTTCTGGACAAGCTCCAACCACACCCCAATAAATTATCATAATGCTCTTATTAGAAATGAAAACTTTCCAATAAAAACCTGAACCTAAATCATGCCCAGGCAGCCACTTGTCATGTTGAGAGATGTACCTTCATGTACCTTCACAACAGGTGTAGTGCCATAGTATAAGCTTTATATGGGATGAAAATATGAAGCGTCACTTGAAGAGCACAACTATTTATCCTGTAGTGTAATTTCATATGTTACAAACATAGTGAAGAAATTTTGATACAAGATTACAATTTGCCCTCATATTTTATGAAAGGGGTTGGGAGAGGGGGGAATCAAAAGAACATTTGCTTTTCCTGACCCAAAGGGATATTTGTCTTACCCACGTTCAAGGGCCATGATACTGTATGTGGTAACCCAATTGACACTCCTATTGTAATACAATGAAATCCATTTAAGGAGGGCCTGTCACCAGGTTAAAAGTGGCCAGTTTTTCCTCTTAGTCTATTCCCACTGTTCTCCTGAGTACTTTTTTTTTTTGTTTTTTTACTCCTCTATATGGATCCGGAAATATGGACCTTTTTATTTATCCCTATATTTTATGGGATTTACAAAAGGGGGTGTGGCTCAGATTCTCTGTGGGTGGGGCTTTAGGTTGCTCTTTATTATTACCCCCTTGTAAAGACAATAAAAGCTACCAGTTCCAAATTAAAAAAAAACAAAACAAAAAGACCCACATCAGTGGAATTGTATGGGTGGATTTGAAATAAACAAAAATTGGAATAGATTATGGACACAAACTGGCCACTTGAGTTAGTGACAGGCTCTTAACATAAAGGAGACATCGGTTAACCAGGAGTACATAAAGAGATCGTTTTATTAGCAAGGTTAGATATTTCAACATGTCAGATTGGAATCTTTACTAGGCTAAAAAATATGTTAATATGTAAATATAAAATAAAATGTGCAGATGAGTGAAATGGGTCTAATGGAGGGATCAGCAGGGGCTAATTCTGACAGATATTTACATACCAATAGGAAACATGAAACGTGAACAATGGTGGATATGTTTATATGATTGGAGCAGGAAAGGTTAAATATCAGATAACATGGTTTTACAGGAACGCTGCATAGTATGTATATAAAAGGCATATAAATTTGATAGAATATTGCAAACTATCTAACAAAGTACATAACTACAAATAGTGATAAATGTAAATATAAAATGTGTATTAAACTAGCATAATAAATAGTGAGGGTCATAAAAAAGCAGTTTATTTGTAAAATAATACAATTTTGAAAACAGAAATAATAAAGGGAACCCGTCATCACTTTTTTGCCCTATAAACTGTGGCCACCACCAGTGGGCTCTTATATACAGCCTGAAAACCCACCTGTTCAGAAATGCCTACAATCTACAATGAACTCACTGCCGCCCGACCACCGTGCGGAGCTGCCGCCCGACCACCGTGCGGAGCTGCCGCCCGACCACCGTGCGGAGCTGCCACCCAATCTACACCGCACCTACTGTCTCCTCCCCATAATCCTATAGAATGTAAGCCCGCAAGGGTAGGGCCCTCTTCTCTCTGTACTAGTCTGTCTATTGTAACTTGTGTATGTATTCTGTGTGTAACCCCTTCTCATGTACAGCACCATGGAATTAATGGTGCTCTATAAATAAATAATAATATTAATATTATTATTATATTAATACAGCATTCCAGAGTACTGTATATAAGAGCCCAGGCCGCTGTGTTACACGCAAAAATCACTTTATTATACTCATCTAAGGGTCTGTGCGGTGCAGACCAGTCGGATGGGTGCCTCCGTTCTCCGGCCGCCTCCTCTTTCGGCCATCTTTGTCCTCCTTCTGAAGCTAATGTGGATGACGCGTCCTACGTCATCCACATTCGTGGCATTGAGGTCCTGCCTCAATTAGAATGCCGTATATATGAACCCAATGGTGGTGGCTGCAGCTTATAGGCCCCAAATCTGGTGACAGGTTCCCTTTAAAGCTGATCAGGATCGGTAAGTATAACAATTCATACATTGTAGTTAAAGAAAATTATATCTATAGTGTTTGATACAGAATAAAGCAATCACTGGTGTTATTATTAAGAGGATAATCATAGCTAAAATGCTGATATGATATAAAAAAAAAAGGGGGCATTTAAAGTGGTTTTCCACTACTATAATAGTGATAACCTAGATCATCAATATCAGATCAATGGGGTCTGACACCCATTATCCCACGATCATTACTGCAGCAATGTCAATATGAGGACAGCACTGCAGCCAATGCCAGTCACAGGAAGCAGCAGTAAAGAGCTGTTTGTTCTTGAGTAAAAAGATTTTCTGAAAGTCGAAGACTCCTTTAAGTTTTTCATATATGTGTGTATTTATTAAGAAACGTCTATACATATAAACGTTCACAACCGTCCCTGATTTCTGCACTAAATTGAAACTACTATATTATACAACCCAACTAAGAAGTAGAGGCTAATTAGGTGTACAAGCTTTCTCTTCATCACTGCCATGTTGGAATCATCATTTCTGCACGCTAGACAACTAAATGTATTAGCTGGTTCATTAAAAATGCAATTGTTTTATCGTATTAATATACTCACCAAGCACTGCTTTTTCCAAATTTCAGCTCGTCTTCTCAGTGATGTCACCATTCTTCAGTTTTCTGGATCACACTGTGTTCTGCATAACCCGAAAGTCGCTTTTGCAATGTAAAGCCTGCTTTACACGAGTCGATCTATTGTGCGATAGCACGAGCGATCATACCCACCCCCGTTGTTTTTGCGTCACGGGCAAATCGCTGCCAGTGGCGCACAAACTCGTTTAACCCCCGTCACACGCACTTACCTTCCGGACTACCTCGCTGTGGGCGACGAACGTCCACTTCCTGAAGTGGGAGGGACGTTCGGCATCACAGTGACATCACACGGCAGCCGGCCAATAGAAGCGGAGGGGCGCAGATGAGCGGGATGTAAACAGCCTGCCCACCTCCTTCCTTCCATTAAGACGGCGGGTGCCGTGGGACACCGGTACGCTGTGTTCATCGTTCCCGTGGTGTCACACGGAGCAACGTGTGATGCCACAGAAATGATGAACAACCTGCACCCATGAAAATAAACGATATTATGAAAGTTAACGATGAGTACACGACTCACGATTTGTGAGCGATACTGTGTCACTCAGAGGTGTCACACGAGATGATGTCGTGCGCTATGCCGGACGTGCGTCACGAAAACCGTGACCCCGACAACATATCACACGATATATCGTCTCGTGTAAATCCCGCATAAGACTTATGAGCGTCAGAACGAGGTTCTATAGACTTAAGCGGGCTTTACACGCTACGACATTGCTATCAATTGCTAGCGATATCGAGCGTGTAAGCACCCACCCCCGTCGTGTGTGCGATATCGTGTGTTCGCTGCCGTAGCAAACATTATCGCTACGGCAGCGTCACACGCACTTACCTGGTCGGCGACGTCGCTGTGACTGCCGAACAATCCCTCCCTCAAGGGGGAGGGACGATCGGCATCACAGCAACGTCACCGCAATGTCACTAAGCGGCCGGCCAATCAAAGTGGAGGGGCGGAGATGAGCGGGACGTAACATCCCACCCACCTCCTTCCTTCTGCATTGTGGCCGGCGGCAGGTAAGGAGACGTTCCTTGCTCCTGCAGTGTCACACACAGTGATGTGTGCTACTGCAGGAGCGACGAACCACATCGATAATCAACTATTACCGATTTTTGGTTTTGGGACGACCTCTCCATGGTGAACGATTTTCACCATTTTTGAGGTCGCTTAAGGTCGCTGGTAAGTATCACACGCTGCGATATCGTTAATGACGCCGGATGTGCGTCACTAACAACGTGACCCCGACGTTAAAACATTAACGATATCGTAGCGTGTAAAGCCCGCTTTACATTGTAAAGAGACTTCTGGCTAACACACAGCATAAAATGAGAGAGATAGTCTAAAGAGCGATGACATCACTGAGAAGAGTGACGCTGAATATCAGTAAAAGCAGCAATTTGTGAGTATATTAAAAAGGTGGTTCTCTACTCAGCATTAGTGGCCACATCGATGTACAGTAAACCTCAGAGAAGGCTTTTCTCAAATACCTTGTTTAGTCAGTTGTGCCTTTAAGCTAAAGTTGTGCTACTGTGGTCCGCTCAACCCCATCAAGTGACCCCCAGGCTCTGTGACCTATGAGATCCAGTGATGTCACGTCAACTTCCACTTGACCCGACAACACCGAGGCTGGCCCCAGTCTTCCTGAGTGACTGTACTGAGGGTGGCGTTTCATCACTCATCACACCCCAGCATTGCTCCTGCTTGCAGCGCTCTGCAGTGAAGGAGAGAACATGTGAGATGCTGCGCTGTGACGAGCGGTGAAGATCCGCCCACAGCCCAGTCACTCAGGGAGACTGCGGCCGGCCTCGATGATGTGGGGGTCAACTGGCAGTTGACATGACATCACCGGATCTCAGAAGTCACGGAGCCCAGGGGTCACTTCATGGTGATGAGCGGACCACAATATCACCTCTCTGAGGCAAAAATGGACCAAACAAGGTATTTGAAAAAATCCTTCTCTATGAGGGTTACATCAATATGTGGGCACTATGCAGAGTAGTGAACCATCCCTTTATTACACTCGCACTACACTACATGTACATTTACAAAAATGGAACGGAAAAAAACCTCAATGGGACTGCTTCTTTAAATAAAACAGGGCATCAATGCCATTTAGAATATGCAGTTACACTCTTTAATTCACTTTTGATGACGACACCATCACATCAATGCTAAAATCAAGATGAAAATATTTTGGGATTGATTATTGCATTTGCACAACATTCCTGTATAGTTGTTGGTGTTTTTTGTCTATTTTTTAATTTTAACCTCATTCTTCTTTTAGTATGCACCTTCTTGAAAGTCCTTTCTATACACTGTGTACAATTATTAGGCAGGTTAGAATGTGACGCCCTGGACTAGCCAGGTAGTCACAGGTAGTCCCTTACACAAACACCTTCCCCTAAAAAAGGTAACAGCAGCCAACCTTAAAACCCTTAGTCACCCCTCTCAGGACTTAACGTTCACACCCGGGGGCGGAGCCAGGCGGTTGGCCACACCCACCGAGGAGTTCGGAGAGCCTGAGGCGGGAGAAAAAGGAGTTCAGTGACAGGAGTGGAGGAGAGTGGTAGCAAAGAGTAGACGTCTGTCAGGGATCTGGGTCAGAGCCCGGATACCCTGTGGCCAGGAGGCAGACGGTGGTGGCCGCCTGCAGAAGCTGGGATTACAGCCGGTGGAACCGTAAGGGACCAGGATCGGGTAGTGGCCCGCCGGTACTGAACCGGGGAACCAGGAGGGGTACTCAGACCAAGAAGCCACTGGACCGAGTCGAATTCACTGATTGAGGTCTGGACTTTAGGTCCTTTTCCATCCAAGACCCGACTAAAGACAACAGCCCAACCAGAGGCATAGAAAGCCACCGCCCAGGCATCGAGATCCCACGGGCCAGCGTCTGCGGGCAAACGGGCTCTGCCGGCACACACAAAGCCAGGGAGCGGACTACCGTTGCTCAGGCATAGGAGTCACCATTCTTCTAAAAGTAAGGTGCAGGAGAAAGGCGGAAACCACCAACCTGAAAAAGGGGGGGGGAAGCACAGCCGGCTGCGGGCACCGTCCACCATCTTGTTTGGTTTACCAGAGACTCCAGTGTATCTGTAATAGTGAGTTCAACAGTGCCCTCGGGCCGCACACCACACCAACTAGCCAGCACGCATCCCCCCTTCTCAGCAAACCCCCCTCGGGCCCATCACCCGCTACCCACGGAGGCGTCAACACCAAGCTACGCAACACCATCCCCGGGAGCCTAGTCAACGGCAGCGGTGGTGTCCATCCATTTACCACAACCTGTGGGTGGCGTCACGAACTTAACCCCCCAAAAACAACCGCGGCCTCGGCCGTGGACCTCCCCACCGAACACCATCCCTTCAGAGTGACGTGACCCCCAGGTCTGGGAGGAGCTCGAGCCACCCACCGACGAGCCCAGATCCGAGCGGCTCAGCAGCCGGCCGAGCCCCGGGGCGGTACAAGTATTTTAACCATATCATTTTTTTTTATGCAAATTTTCGAACTCCAAGATGTAGAAACCTGATTGCTTATTGGTTTGAAGCATGTGGGAGGGTGAGGAATAAGGCTTTCAACACCCTTTATCAAGGAGTGCATAGTTATTAGGCAGCTGGTTTTCCTCAGGAAAAATGGATAGAAAAAGATTAAACTGACTTTATCCCTTTCACCCCCGGCCAATTTTCTAATTTTTTTTCACTCCCCTTCTTTGGAGAGCCGTAACTTTATTATTTTTCCGTCAATCTTGGGCTTGTTTTTTGCAGAATGAGTTCTACTTTTAAATGAAACCATGAGTTTTACCATATAGTGTACTGGAAAATGGCAAAAAAATTCCAAATGCTGAAAAATTGCAAAAAAAGTGTGATTACACGATTGTTTGAGATTTTTTTCACTGTGTTCACTATATAGTGAAACTGATGTGCCGTGTGATTCCTCAGGTCGGTGCGAGTTCGTAGACACTAAACATGTATAGGTTTACTTTTATCTAAGGGGTTAAAAAAAAAATCATACAATTGTGAAAATAAAGTGGCGCAGGTTTTGCGCAATTTTCCGTGAAACATAGCGTTTTCATTTTTTGGGATTCTGGATGTCTTATTTTTTTGCGGCTCAAGCTAACGTTTTCAATGGTACCAATTTTGCACAGATGCTAAGTTTTGATCACCTGTTATTGCATTTTGAGCAAAATTTGCAGCAACCAAAAAACGTAATTTAGGCGTTTGGAATTTTTTTGCCGCTACACCATTTACCGATCAGATTAATTGATTTTATATTTTGTACATTGGACTTTTTTGAACTCGGCAATACCAAATGTCTGGATATCTTTTTTAACCCTTTAATTTTCAATGGGGGGGGGATGATTTGAAATTTTATATTGTTTTTTAAATTGAACACTTTTTTTCATTTTACTGGTCCCCTAGGGACTTATTCTGTTCTCTTGATCAGAGCAGCACCACTCAGACCGGGAGTAATGCCCATCTCTTATAACCTGCAGTACTCGGCTATTTGTTACAGGACCCGAGTCATGTGAGCTACAGGAGTCATCACATGACCCTATGCTACCATGACAACCATCGATCCACGTGATCACATCACGTGACTTCTGGTGGAGGTCGGTGAGTGTGCGATTACCACGATTTCCATTAAAATGGAGCTGGCCTATTTTGACGGCGCCATTTAAGCGGTTAACAGGTATGGGTGGATAGCGATTCCACTCGTGCCTGCAAGGCACACATGTCAGCTGTACAAATCAGCTGACATGTGCTCTGGTCGCACATAGGATTAACACTATGACAGCAGGGACGTAATATTACTACCCGCGATCATTAAGGGGTTAAAAAGTCAAAATTGGTAAAAGTCTCAGCACTCACAAGTGTACTTAAGTTTCCCCCTAGAGTGATTTTATCTATGAAAGAAAACATGCAAATTTTGTAACATTGTAGTGAAACATGCAACATATATATATATATATATATATATATATATATATATATATATATATATATATATATATATATATATATATATATATATATATATATATATATATATATATATATATATATATATATATATATATATATATATACACACACACAGTACATTGTGAGACGGGGGATATAGCTCAGCTGGGATCTTTGCTGTGGTCTAAGCAAGTGGCTATGGAGTCACAGATGACAGCAGCAGTCTGGCAGATTTCCACACATGTACGGCTTTGGCCAAGTTTATTGTGTCACACTTTGCTCTCAGTGTTAGGCCGGGGCCACACGGGGTCATGTGCGATCCTTGCATGACACTCTGCTCACACTGGCAGCACAGCGGGAGCCGAGTGTCATGCTAGGATCATTGCGACTGTGGTCCGATCAGACCACAGCTGGGGGGAGGGGTGGGCTGCAGAGGAGAGGGAGGGATTTATCTCCCCCTCTGCTCAGTAGCCGGCAATTGCGAGCAGGGTTGTGTTTTTTCTTTTTTTTCTGCTCTAAATATTGTATTCTCTATAACTGTTACTTGTTTCTATGTGGTCCTCCTGAATTGTAAAGCGCTGCGGAATATGTTGGCGCTATAGAAATAAAGATTATTAGTTGCGATTCTCGCACTGCTCTTGCATTACACTGGTGTAATGCGAGAGCAGTGCGATGTTTCTCTCGCCCCATAAACTTGCATGGGTGCGAGTAGAACAGGATCGCATTCCATCTGCTGCATGCTGCAACTGGTTTCTTATTCGGATTAGGGCTGAGAAAATAATCGCTCATGGGAGCTGCCCCATAGCGTAATATTGGTCCGAGTGGAATGCGATTTGTTTATTGCATTCCACTTGCATCGTTTTTCTCGCCGTGTGTCCTAGGCCTTATACATACAAAACATGAAAATAAATCACTAAGGCCATCTGACCACTAACTAACAACAGTTTTCTAACTACAAAAATAACACCTACCCAAAAGAAGCAGACAGCTCTTGCAGTGTGTCCCATCCCTAGCTCGACCAACCTCCTCGTGTCCTCTCAGCACCAGCAGTCACCCACCCTAGTCTGCTCTCCTGATTATTTCACCTGATCCAGTGAAGAATGTCAGCATACAAAACCCAGACTGGATATGGAAAGAGGAGCAACCAGCCCCTGCTTTTCCTACTGAAGAAAACCAGGCCCGAACTATATAAAAAATCAATACATGGAGGCATATGAAGTGAACTGAGGGGAAACATACTTGTTTTCTAGTACTTCTCCACTCAGCATCTCACTATATCCTGTATATGGGGCAACATGGTGGCTCAGTGGTTAGCACTGCAGCCTGGGAGCCTGGGTTCAAATCCCACCAAGGACACCTTGTGCAAGGAGTTTGTATGTTCTCCCTGTTTTTGTGTGGGTTTCCTCCGGGATCTCCGGTTTCCTCCCATACTCCAAAGACATACAGATACGGACTCTAGATTGTGAGCCCCAATGGGACAGTGTTGCCAATGTATGTAAAGCGCTGTGGAATTAATAGCGCTATATATATGAATAAAATTATTATAATTATTAATTATATAAAATTCATGAACCATTTTGAAGAACTTGGCATAAAAACCGTCAACAAATTCCACACGACAAAAAAAAGAAAAGTGCCTCAAGAATAAACCACAAATGAATTGGGTCCTTCATGTTCTGGTCACTACTGAGGCCGATATCAGATGGCTAAAGGCCCTGTTACACGCAACGACATCGCAAACGAGATATCGCTGGGGGTCACGGAACATCCGGCCTTGTTAGCAACGTCGTTGCGTGTGACACTTACGAGCAACCGCTAACGATCCCAAATACTCACAACATCGTTGATTGTTGACACATCGTTCATTTTCAAAATATCGTTGCTCGTTTGTGATGCAGGTTGTTCATCGTTCCTGAGGCAGCACACATCGCTACATGTGACACCCCGGGAACGACGAACAACAGCGTTCTTGCATCCTCCGACAACGAGGTGGGAGTGATATTCATGCGGCTGCTCTTCGCCCCTCCACTTCTATTGGTGGCCTGCTGTGTGACGTCACTGTGATGCCGCACAAACAGCCCCCTTAAAACAGGGGTTGTTCGCCGGCCACAGCGACGTCGTTAGGAAGGTAAGTTCATGTGACGCATACCGGCGATATTGTTTGCCACGGGCAGTGATTTGCCCGTGACGCACAGATGACGGGGGCGGGTGCTATCGCTAGCGCCATTGCTAGCGATGTCGCTGCGTGTAAAGCAGCCTTTACATTCATAGTACAAACCACGAGGGCTGGACCAGATGTGGGTCTCCTGACCAAATCTCAATAGATCATAGGCAGATTTCATAGTGTTGAGTTCAGGTCAGGTCATCACAATCAGATGGGTGAACCTGACCTAGAACAACATGAAAAATCTTTTTTGCAGGATGATTTGCTTACTAATATGTTTTGCTATGTATGAACTTTTTCCTTCTGTCTATTTATACACAGTTTTGCACAGAATAACTTAAGCCTTGTGTAAAGTAAGATTATAGCACTCATAATAATACACCTTATTTGAAAATCTTTGCAAATAGTTTGGCTGGTCAAGTGTATGCTGTCATGTAATCTTCAATATAAGTATGGGTAATTACAACAATTATTAAGATTACTATTCACAGCAGAAACCACTTCTTTACATGAACAACCTATAAAATGATTTCCCAGAGGCAAATTCACAAGCGGGAAAAAATCCACATAAAAACTTGGATGCTAATGTTGCTTGCGTTAGACAACCCATCATTAAGATCTCTACTACAGGCTCCACATCCCCTTTAAACACATATAAATAGAAATATAACATTCTGGCTGCCCACAATAACCACTAGATGGAGCTAGCTGCATACTGTTGTCTACTTATGTTGAATGTATAAACTGTATGCTAGAAGATTCTTAATTCCCCCTAGTGGTTGTGGCATGCATTATTTACACTCTTAAAGTGACTCAATCTGCAGGTTTTTGCTACCTCCTCTAAGAGCAGCATGATGTAGGCAAAGAGATTCTAAATCTAAGGGTGCGCTCACACATCCGTATGAACCGCACGATTATTGGATCGCATCACCCGACGCTGCTGCACGCTCTTTGGATAGGAGCATGTCAGCTGCATAGATATACATGCAGCTGACATGCTCCTGTCCGAAGAATGTGCAGCCGCGCCGGGTGATGTGATCTGATAATCGTACGGGTCATACGGTCGTGTGAGCGCACCCTAATGATGTGTCACTTAGATTAGTGACTGCAATCGTTCTGACACAGTAAAAATTTTTAGAGTTTGTATGTAGCATAACTCTGGGAGCTGCCACTGCCCACACCAAGCTTTCAGTGTACATTTCCATAGACAGAAGCTGCTAGTCACAGAGGAGGGCAGAGTCGGACTACAGCTCAGTTGCTGAGACCCACTAATGATAAAGCTAGGAGGCTTAACCTAACATTCCAGGTAAACAAAAACACACTTTGAGATAAAGGATGGCTAGCTGCAAATTGCATGTTAACTCTTACAGCATGCTGACTTCAGATTACATAGCAAAAATGTTCAGAGCGCGCTCTGCACGTTGGAATCTGCCTCTCCTCCCGGCTGGCGCCCTATTGGGAGACGTTCTCTGCGCAAGCGTGTGACATCTTCCAGGACGCCGGCGGTGGTGGATGATGCGGCTTCCACAGCGCGCCAAAATGGACTTCAGGTGGGCTACCCAGTATATGAGAGTGACTCTGCGGCTACCCCAGCACCTCCTGACGAAGCGAAAGCGAAACGCGCGTCGAGGTGCTGGGCATTGTGTTTCGCCAACTGGGTATGTACCCTTGATACATCACTAGCTTAACGGAGCCTCCATCTTACTTTACTCTGGCATTAGGTTACGCATACTTCATATAAGAAAAACACCAGACGTGGTGGGGGATGTTGTGTATGCTGCCCTATGCCATGGAGGTTGTCCTAACTTCCTGACTCTTTACCCATTGTGGTTTTGTGCTACATGTCAGTTGCATGGTAATAAGGATGGTTTGGATGGTTACATATATGTTGAGCTGCTCCGTTTGAAATTGCACTTGCACTTGCACTTTATATATCAAATTGTGTTTAGCTAGAAGGATTGCAATTTGTATACCCAGAAGTCTATATATGGTCATAAATATAATGAATTTTTAATTATGGCTTTACCATATCGCACCAGTTTTGTTCTCTATGGTTTTATGGGGTAGGGATTCTTTTAATCTGTGGGTACCAGCACTGTATATAATCTTTTTGTAATGAATATATGATAAAATAAAGATGTAAAAAACACTTTCCACCATATAGGCTGTCTGATAATTATTGGATTACTCTTTGCAGTTCTTTTCTTTGGTTAAATAGCTTAGATAATGGTGAGATCTGCTTTGTTCTATGGATAGCAAAACATGGATTTCTATTTCCTTTTTTGGTTTAATACATAGCAAAAATGGCCTGACAGAGTCCCTTTAATGACCTATGACGTACATTTTCATCATAGTTCATGTGTGGGCTGTATAGAACAGGGTCAGGAGTTGAACACACTCACTGCCGGCCAGATATTGGCTATGCTTTACAGCTTACTGAGGGTAGCCATGCCTGTCCCCTTAGTCCTCCTATGAACCCCAGTTCTATTATTCTGTACTACTGCAATATGTAGAATACGTCATCATTTGCAGGTTCAAGTTCCAATGGGGATCAAAAAAATAATGTAATGTCTGCTGTATGAAAATATTAAATGATTTAAACCGTACGGTAAATGCTAGAAATAAAAATTAAATACCACAATTGTTATTTTTCATCACTTCACTTCTCACCATAAAAAGTAATAAAAAGCTATAAAACTCATATGTACTCCTAAATGGCATCCATAAAATTTCAGTTCAGTGTGCAAAAACAAGCCCTACTCAAATCTATTAACTGAACAATAAACTATCTTTGTTGCCCAAAGTAACCAATCACAGTGCAGCCATGAAAGAGGCTGTTTGGTTGCTATGGACAACAAAGACAGTTTTTCTTTTAGATAGTATCTTCAATCTGAAATATATCCACTTTTACATCCATTTGTATTTCTTCAGGGTTTGTGAAATAAAAAGTGAAGAAACTTTCAAAATTGTGTATCCATGGTTACAGACTACAAACTCTCAATGTAGTCTGAACCTGCTGTCAGGTGAACTATCTGAAGTCTGCTCAAAGGATTCTCTGAGAAATGTAATAAAATAATTAAATAATACACATTTAAATATGAAACATTTTTCTAAATACCTTTATTTACCAAAAGGTATGCTTTATCTCCTGCAGTCTGTCTCATTTTCAAATATGGCAACTGCTATAAATCTCCACAGCCTCTCCTATAGTTCAGAAGACCTACAGTAGGATGGCTGCACGAAGCACGACAGACGCACTAAAACTGTCAGGCTGATTGACATGGATGTTCATTCTCAGTCAGCTAAATAAAGGTATTTATCTTCTCTTTTAGTTACACTCCACTCAGTGTCCTGTCAGGTTGATTGAACAGAGGAATGTGAGTTCAGGATGCTTGACAGGATGCTGCTCTGATGTGACCTTTGTCCTGAGAAGATGTTTTTTGCGCAGCCCATCTTATTGTGTGTAATCTGAAATCTAGGACGGGTTGTGATTGATGGCAGTTGCCATCTTTAAAATCCTGAAAGAGTGCAATAGATAAAGAATAGTTTTTTGCTAAATAAAAGTGTTTAGATAAATGTTAAATATTTGTGTATTGTTTATTTATTAATTTTATTACATTTACCCGCGGATTTTCCTCTGCGGAATTAATGAGCATGTCCCTTCTTTTCTGCAGGTACCTGCGGTTTTTGCCATAGATAATGGTAAAAATCTGCAGGGACCAACCTGTGGAAAATCCGCAGTAAATCTGCGGTAAATCTGAGGTAAATCCGTGCGCATGCGGATTTCGCTGTGGTTTTGGTGCATTTTTTTTTACCGCTGGTGCAGGATTCTTTAAGAGGGTCCGGATTTTCCTTAAGAAAAAGGCACTTTCTAGTGCGCACATAGCCTTAAAGGGAATCTGTCACCAGGTTTTTGCTACCTAATCTGAGAGCAGCATAACATAGGGGAAGACATCTTTAATCCAGCGGTGATTCAATTACTGGGCTGCTTAGTGTAGTTTTGACAAAATCACCGATTAATCAGCAGTAGATTGTCATTAGAGGACTACTTGGCATGCTGCCAGGTAGTCTAGAATATTCATGAGTTCTGTATAACTGCAAGATCTGCAGCAAAGAAAACATTGATTTTATCAAAATAACAGCAAACAGCTCAGTAAGTGACACATCCCTGGAATCAGGGTCTCTATCTCTAAATTATGCTGCTCTCAGATGGGATAGCAAAAACCTGCTGACAGATTCCCTTTAAGTGCAGAGTACAAAGCGGCATGTACTGGAGTCAGATGGGTGCTTGTAGGTGAATATCAGTTTGTTAGTTTTATTTTTTACAGCTACTGGTGAACTATTCATTTTGCCTGGACAGCCCTTTTAATAAATCATTTGACTTTAGATGTAAGCTAGATCAAGCTTTCTGGCCTTTATATAATCACAAAATCTATGAGTTATTGGTATGTATCATTGCAAAGCTTTCACTTTGATGAACAGCTACAGAACCTCATGTACAAGTGAAAGCACGACTCGAGCGTTTTTTTTTTAATTTCACCACTGGAGTGGTAGTTTAAATCTAATTTCCCTGCCTTATTCTCACCTTCCGGCGTCTTAATCTGTGTGCGACCTGCTGGCAGCTCCAGTGTTTATGTAGAGCGCCAGAGGACATAACTCAATACAAGTCTATGAGAACGTCGTTCTGGCTCTCATAGACATGCATTGAGTTCTTATCACTTCCAGCCAGTCAGAAGTTATGAACACAAGATCGCACCATGGGACTGGAGCAGCGCCGAAAAAGGACAAAAATGAAGGGTAAGTAAAAGACAGGGGACAGGGGGCTTAGATTTAAGCACCAATCCAAAGCTGGAAAAAAAATCACTGAAGTGGTATTTTAATTCATCCCATCTACCCAATTATTCCAAGGCAAACAACTTCTGTTCTTCTAATCTCAGTCCTCATTATTTATCTGCAGGTACTTGATTGTATCCTATAATAGAAAAGGTCCGTAAGGGCACTTTACACACTGCGATATCGCTATCGATATCGCTAGCGAGCGTACCCGCCCCGTTGGCTGTGCATCATAGGCAATTCGCTGCCCGTGGTGCACAACATCGCTTACACTCGTCACACAGACATACCTTCCCTGCAACGTCTCTGTGGCCGGTGATCCGCCTCCTTTCTAAGGGGGCGGTTCGTGTGGCGTCACAGTGACGTTACACGGCAGCCGTCCAATAGAAGTGGAGGGTCGGAGATGAGCGGGCAGAATATCCCGCCCACCTCCTTCCTCATTGCCGGTGGACGCAGGTAAAGAGATGATCGTCGCTCCTGCGGTGTCACACATAGCGATGTGTGATGCCGCAGGCATGACAAATAACCAGTGGCATGCACCACCAACGATATTATGAAAAGGAGCGATGTGTCAACGATCAAGGATTTTTGACATTTTTGCGATCGTTGATCGTCGCTCCTTGGTGTCACACGCTGCGATGTCGCTTACTACGCCGGATGTGCGTCACTAACGATGTGACCCCGACGATATATCGTTAGCGATGTCGCAGCGTGTAAAGCACCCTTTACTCAACACTTAAAAGGAATAATTTTGCTAATAATAATTTACTAATTTATAGAAAGCCCCTAATTCCACAGATCCTATTAAATGAGTTATCTCAAGTTCTTAAATGGGTAGATTTCTAAAGTGCTTGTAAAAACTCTGAAGAATGGAGGGATTATTAATCTGATGTATATTGCTTAAAAGAAAATGACACAACTCTTGCAAATTTGGTACATTAAAAAGAAAGGGCTAAGATTTATTGGTGCACAAAGTAGGGGATTTAGAATGTGTCCCCCACCATTGATTCCACATGATATCTGTAGAAAGGACAAGCAGTCTTCTAATTGCCCTTGGTACCCGAGATCGTTCACCATCAATTCATGTGTTCCAATTTATAATTTCACATACTTTTCATATCTTCTAATACCGGGCACAATACTGCCCATCTACCTTTTATCTAAATTAGGATTCATTGGCTATTCTCAGCTTATCCTTATGTTACCTTATGGCCACTTAATCTGCCACCCTTCATCTCATCTGCGTAATTTTCTCCTCTCTATTTTTTGGACAGTAGACCTTTATTGTGTGTCTTTCTTCTTATCCGAGTCTTTATTTAGGTTTAGAATACCACGATTAGAAACTATCAAAATGTACTGTTACCCTTCTATAAATCACTTGTAAGGCCACACCTGGAATATGGGATCCAGTTTTGGGCTCCACATTTTAAAAAGGATTTTGGGAAGGTAGAGTCAGTTCAAAGGCGGGTAACTAGATTATTACATGTGATGGATGTCTCCCCTATGAGAAGAGGTTGGAAAAGTTTACCTTGTTTAGCTTTGAAATAAGACACCTCAGAGGCAATCTCATTTAAATGCATAAATACAAGTGTGGTCAATACAAAGCACTGACACATGACATTCTTTCCAAAGACTTTAGAAAGGACCAGGGGGCAATAATTATGTGTGGCGAAAATGCGATTCTGGCAGCTATATAGAAAAGGGTCCTTTATACTCACAGCAGTCAGACTGCGGAATGCCCTACCACAATAGCTAGTAATGGTAGATAGTATAACAGCATTGAAAAAAGAGCAGACTGTTTTTCTCAAAACAAATGGCATTGGGTTTTATAAATAATTTAGCGATGGAGAACGTATACCTGTTGGAGAAAGGATGAACTTGATGATCTTTGTGGACCTTAGTGTTTTTACTAACTATGCAATTAACAACAGACAATTGTTAAGTTTTGTATTTAAGAGACAAGGTCATTATGACAGAAATGGTCCGTATCTTATTATTGGTCATTCATTACTAATACATTGAACCTTGACAGATGCCTTGTAGTCTCTTTTTTATATGACAACCATTATCAGCCTATATTGCCTCGTGGTCAAGGTTTTGTTTGGCTAACAACAATTAAATTAATGGTGGCACAAACATTATACTAACATTCACTCTTGGAAAGTTTCCACTATATCTAGATTACTATACAATAAGAGTCCAACAAATTTGGTATAACATCTCCTCAACATTTAAACGGGCTGCCTCATCTTCTGTAGGAGCACATAAATCCCTGTCTCTCAGCTTCTTGAATGCGGGGAGGTGGTGTGCTCAATAATACAGACCAGTGCCATTGTTAGGGTACTAGCCTGAACTTTGAGGTCTACAATGCTGCAAGAAGAGGCTTGGCTCTGCAACATTAGAGAAGACTAGTGGCACTTAACCTAGCCGGGATATGGAGCTTTCAATGTGCCCCTGCGATCCTGGACAATTTAAGAGCAGTGCTTACAAACTCTATTGACATGGATGCTGGAGAGACAAATAGCGTAAATAGGTACTTACCCACATATGGATGTAGGAATAAAAACAAGGAGAGGCTCACCTCATGAGGTTCTGAGAGTCACAACCCCTCTAATGGCATGAACGGCTACAGCAGACCCACATGGAATTAGCAAACAGCTGAATGAAGAATGGGGTAAAATTCCTAAAGGATCCAAGACCAGGGTAAAGATAAGAAGTGATCTTTCAGAGTCAGAAGCTCCTTCTTCAGGACAAATCACAGTTATGTGAATCTTCCTGAAGAAGGAGCTCTGAAACACGGAGACAAATAAAGATCACCTCTTAGGCTGGACTCACACGAGCATATGGCATCCGATGCGAGAGCATCGGATGCGATATGCTAATGTCCCCCGGCTCAGGCTCTGCTGCGAGCGTGAGCCGGGTGTCATGCGACTGTAACCCGATCTTGCGATCGGGTCACAGCTTTGAAGCTGAGTGCAGGCGCTGCGGAGGAGAGGGAGGGGTTAATCCCCCCATCTCCTCCACTGTCAGCCTGTGCGTATATCACACTGCACTGGGATAACATCCGAGTGCAGTCCGATGTATCTCTCGCATCCATTCACTTGAATGGGTGCGAGAGATACGGCGGTAGCAGCAAAACGCAGCATGCTGCCGCTTTTCTCGCATCCAGAATCTGGATGCAAGAAAAGCTGACCAACAGCTCAACCTCATTGCCTAACATTGGTCAGAGTGCAATACGAGAATTTCTCGCATTGCACTCGTCCGATTTTCACGCTCGTGTGAGCGTACCCTTATTTTCACCCTGGTCATGGATCCTTTAACGGCAGCACAGAATGTTACCCCTTTCTTCATCCGATTGTTTACATGCTCTATTGGAAAGGAAAGCACTGCCCAAAATTTGTCATTGCTTCTAAACTGCATCAGTGGTCAGTAACCTAGGCAACAATCTATAAACAATAGAATTTAAACTCCCTACAGTCCTGAGAACAGAGAGGTTTCTTAATGACAAGTAAAGTTGCTTGTTTTTACAAACATTTAGCAATTTTACCCATTAAAATTACAAGAATAACCATTTTACTCCACCTAAAACAAATATTAGTATATAACCTACCACGATTTGTCAGGGTAAAAATTGACCAATGGTCTCCTGTTGTCTGAATTTAGTTGGGACCAGTAAATCCCAGTACTTTTAGGTCTTGAATGGAGTTAGGCTCCTACAACCAAACAGACATGTGGAATCCATAACATCAGTATTAGAATATGTTCATTACCTTTAGGTTTTCACTGGCTTCAGATGAAAAACCTCAGCTTTCCAGCATAACACTGTCGTTGTTTTCTTTTTGGCAATGGTGACAGATAAAAACGTGAAACCAAAGTTGAATCAGATCTCTTTCTGCGCTGCTGTCTTCATCTCAATCAGCAACAAATTAATAATACATGTTAGTCAGTTCCCAGCATCTTTTGTGGAGAAAAACACACCCAGTTTAACTTGAATCTCTAGTACGTGACGAGATCAAATCAAGAACATCTTGATCATGAGGTTTTTAATTCCCTCCCTTTGAAGTTTTTGGAATGTGTCATGTGACTGTATTAACATTTGCAATGTAAATAAATATTCGGGTGATCTATACACTATTGGGTGTTAAGTTTAATCAGATAATCCAGTTATGAGCAAGCAAAATAAGCAGCTGGTTACATAAACTTGTGCCAGCAACATGACATACAACACAGGCAGTAACATAATAAATATGTTTAGTCACTTCAACCTATTAATACTTGAGATGTACAGAATGATGTGATATCAGATGTTGTCTATTTTATTCCTTTTAATTTTCTAATTTACAGCCAGTCAATTAAAAGCTTTCAAGATTGTAAAGAACCAACTTTTCAAAACTACTAATGCCCCCATATGGTAGACTATGTTTAGATAACAGGCTGGTCAACATCAGTATGGTTACCCTGCTGCGTTCAAAATGGATATGAGAGGTATAAATTCCGCCAAAAAAATATTCCGGTGTTCCTTAAAATCCAATTTATTTCAAATTCATAAAAACATCTTTACAGGTCAGGAAAAGCAGTCCATGTTGACGCATTTCGATCTGACAGTCTTAATCAAAGCGTTACAATTAAGACCATCGAATCGAAATGCGCCAACATGGACTGCTTTCCCTGACCTGTAAATATGTTTTTATGAATTTGAAATAAATTGGATTTTAAGGAACATCAGATTTGTACTATTACCCAGCTGTGACCGATGGGTTTTCCGTTCTCCTGAAGATGTTGAGTTGAGAGCGGTAATGAAGTAACAAGAGAGTGAGTTTCTCTCTGGACTTTCCATATGAGAGGTATACAGCAATGCAGCAATGGGCAGCAGGAATGGGTTAAGTCTCTTGGGAGTTACCAGATAAGTGATTTATGTTTGAAATCGTATCATTAGTCAGGATACAATTTTGATATACTATGGAGTAAAATTACTGAAACGAGTGTGTGGCGCCCCTGAGGCTTCCGTCGCCACAGGAACATTGCACCCCATCCAGCGGTGTGATGTCCCATTCTGGGTAAGGAAAGGAGTGAACGCCGGTACTCTGGCAAATCTACACTACACCCATTGTTAGGTACACACTGGGACCAGGGACAGTGGCAGCAACCCTCCCATGCTGCATGCTGGGAGGGGCCATAAGACCCATCCCTGCTCCTATAGGGTACAGCTTAGGAACTGGGGAGGTGGGAGGAGCCACCAGAGAGCAGACAGGGAAAGGAAGGTCAAGTTTAGTGAGAGAGAGAAGTGGGAGAGGGAGGAAGGAGGAGGAGGTCTGCGGGAGGCAGACGAGAAGGAGAAGCAGAAAGAAAGCTCTAGTCAGACAGGAGCTAAGAGAAGAAAGTGACGCTTCCTGGTGAAGAACCTGGGACTCAGAGGGTCCAGGTGACAACAAGCAGAGGAAGAGAAGGGATTCCAGGGCCACAGATAGCTTTTGAGCTGGTGGCCTGTTCCACAGGAACATCGGTGGAGGGATCAAGCTGCAACAGGGGACGGTCCCTAGAAACCAGAGGAGTGAAAAATCATCTCCAACAGTAAAAACCGAGACCCAGGGAAAGTTGCAAACTCCCCAGGCCATAGCCCACAGCAGAACCTCTAGAAAAGGGGCAAATAACCGACAGGCGAGCTCCCAGCCCGGAGGCTGTAGTGGAGGCCGAGCCAGGTTCATCCTACAAGGGCAAGGCTTAAGGAGACAGCTGAAGACAGAGACACTTTAGAGAAGGGTACCGGCTTTCATTCCAGGATCTACCCAGGATCGGCGGAGGTCCCTGACTGTGGGTTTCAGCCGCCCAAAGGCACCAGTGTGCTGCAGCCCAGGAAATGTGAGTAAAGACCTTGGAATTGCACCCTCTGGTGTTGTCTAAGTTATTGTCGCCTGCATAGACTTCCATCACACCATAGACTCTTACGAGCACCAACAGTGTCCCCGGGGCACCGCTCCACCTGTGGGGAGCAGTAACATCCTAGCTGCCATTCCATCACCCCGGAGGCCTCACACTGCAGCGGCGGCTTAATAGCCGCAAACCACAGGTGGCGTCACGACATCCATAAACTTTATTACCCCCAAGTCACCAGCCATATTAATTGACATTCACCAGGGCCACGGAGCCAGGCTCCGCCACCACTGACGACCCCCGGACTAGTCCGGCCCGGCACTGGGTGTCCCATAGCTCTGGGGTGGGCGAGTCAATTTTGGCGTCACGAACAGGATTTCGTGCGCGGTCCCACCGGGTACTGTGCGCCTGCAGAAACTGTGCTTAAAAGACTGTGTCATTGTGAAAACCGCCGCCATTACAGCTTGCAAAGTGCGGGAAGAAGGGGGCGTGCCAGAAGAAAGGGCGAGAAGAGAAGCCCCGCCCCCTTGGTCTTGTCCAAGAAGCGCGAAGCAGTGCCCGCTATGAAAAGCGGAAGAAGAAGACATGGCGTCTAGAAAAGCTGACTGGCTGGCAGAACGAGTCTAAATGCCAGACCAGACAAGAGCAAAAATGTACCTGATCGCAAGCGGAGCGGTGCCGGCCATGATGGGCTGGGCGCCAGTCTGGCACCAGATGCTGGTGCAGCATCCGGCTCCGCCTCCAAGAGGGGAAAGGGTGCAGCCGAGTGGCATGGTCGAGTACCCGAGCAGTGTAGCAGCGAACATTCCCCAGGTCAGCAGCATGGCGGAGGAGCCGCAGAAGTGCACACCAGGGACCCGGGAAATGGATCCCGAGCTGGACCTGCTCCGGGAGGAAATGAAAATCCTGGCCCGGAGGCTGAGCACCATGCAGACGGAGGTGGACCGGTGGAGAGAGAACCGGATGGCGCCTGAGGACGTGGGCTACAGGATGGAGGCCGCCGAGCAGCGCCCGGGTGAGCGATATACTACCCTGACCCGTCCGGACCCACGGCCCTACCAAGCGCCACCGCCCAATCCCTCCACAGTCCCACTAGATTCTCCCGCCAGCCCCGCTGACGCTCTCTGGGGCACCGGAGGCCTGCCGAAGGCCCCCGAAGATGGCGCCTGGGGTGGGGTGGACCCCGAACAGTTAGTAGGCCCCCTTCCAAGTCCCCCCGTTAACCTCCTGGGAGCAACATCACCGGGGGTGAATTGGGACGCTGCGCCCATTGACAGTGGGAGACTGCAGCAGCCGCTGCACCCCAAAGAGACTAAGATGGCCACTGGAGTGGCCTGCCAGAGGATGCTGGAGGAATACCAGCGGGAGCAGGAGAGCCGGGAGGAGAGACGCCGTGCATAGGAGGCGTCCAACCTGGCTGCTAAGGCTCGAATCCGACGGAGCCGCAAGGAACACCAGGGCCCAGTGCGGAGTGGCTAGGTGCTTGAATTCAAACTGAAGGAAGGCTGGGGGTTCATCCGGGAGCCCGGCCTAGGAAAGGACGTCTTTATTGCACGCCGCGACATAGAGGAGCACCTCACTAAAGGTCACCCAGGGCATGATGTGAAGCCGGGTGATGTGTTAGAGTACACCAGGCTGATGGAGAGCCGTGGCCGTGGCCCTAGGCGCCCATATCGTGCGGGAAGAAACATCCCAGGAGGAGCCGGAGTGGCGCCGTACCGCCGGTAACCCCTTACAGCCCAGCAGCCCCACTTCGGTGAGCAGCTCCACTTCAACACCGGCTGCAGCGCCCCGCAGCAGACTGGCCACTAACACCCAGGAGACCCAAACACTGATCTCCTCGGCCTACCTGTTGCCTGGGGCAATGCTGGAGTGGGACCCTCGCATCTATCCCCGCAAGTAAAAGTGAAGAGAAAGAAGACCTGAACTGTATATAGCCCCTGTCTGCCCCTCATCCCTTTGTGAAGATGTCCCCTTTGTTTTGCCCTCATGTTCTTTTAGAAGACGACACCCTTTCCTGCCTTACTGCCCCTTGTGCTTTTTGAAGAAGTCACCCCCCCTTGTTTATATGTTACCGGGCCACCGGACTGGAATGTGGTCCCCGGTGAATGTATATGTGTCCTGTGTTACCAGGCCACTGGACTTAGTGGCTGGTTTTGTCTTTGCCTTTTCCCCCCTTTAATGTTGAAAAGACGTTTTGGGCCACTGGACTATGTGTGGTCAGAAGATCGAAATGTAAATAGTTGCACCTGTTGTGCCCCCTACCAGAATTATGGTGGAAGTGCCAAACCGTGCAATGGACTGGAAGTGCACACTTAGAGGTTTTGTTTCTTTATAAGAATGTTTGCAACGTTAAAGTATCTGTGCCTCCCATAAAGGGAAGAAAAGTTCTACAGTTTTACAGTTATGCATAACAAAAATTTTGCAGTTCCTTCCACAATTTTCTGTTGTTTTTCAGCCCGAGGACGTGCTGGGATTCGCTATGGGGGAGTGTGGCGCCCCTGAGGCTTCCGTCGCCACAGGAACATTGCACCCCATCCAGCGGTGTGATGTCCCATTCTGGGTAAGGAAAGGAGTGAACGCCGGTACTCAGGCAAATCTACACTACACCCATTGTTAGGTACACACTGGGACCAGGAACAGTGGCAGCAACCTTCCCATGCTGCATGCTGGGAGGGGCCGTAAGACCCATCCCTGCTCCTATAGGGTACAGCTTAGCAACTGGGGAGGTGGGAGGAGCCACCAGAGAGCAGACAGGGAAAGGAAGGTCAAGTTTAGTGAGAGAGAGAAGTTGAAGTGGGAGAGGGAGGAAGGAGGAGGAGGTCTGCGGGAGGCAGACGAGAAGGAGAAGCAGAAAGAAAGCTCTAGTCAGACAGGAGCTAAGAGAAGAAAGTGACGCTTCCTGGTGAAGAACCTGGGACTCAGAGGGTCCAGGTGACACCAAGCAGAGGAAGAGAAGGGATTCCAGGGCCACAGATAGCTTTTGAGCTGGTGGCCTGTTCCACAGGAACATCGGTGGAGAAATCAAGCTGCAACAGGGGACGGTCCCTAGAAACCGGAGGAGTGAAAAATCATCTCCAACAGTAAAAACCGAGGCCCAGGGAAAGTTGCAAACTCCCCAGGCCATAGCCCACAGCAGAACCTCTAGAAAAGGGGCAAATAGCCGACAGGCGAGCTCCCAGCCCGGAGGCTGTAGTGGAGGCCAAGCCAGGTTCATCCTACAAGGGCAAGGCTTAAGGAGACAGCTGAAGACAGAGACACTTTAGAGAAGGGTACCGGCTTTCATTCCAGGATCTACCCAGGATCGTCGGAGGTCCCTGACAGTGGGTACACCAGTGTGCTGCAGCCCAGGAAATGTGAGTAAAGACCTTGGAATTGCACCCTCTGGTGTTGTCTCAGTTATTGTCGCCTGCATGGACTTCCATCACACCATAGACTCTTACGAGCACCAACAGTGTCCCCGGGGCACCGCTCCACCTGTGGGGAGCAGTAACATCCTAGCTGCCATTCCATCACCCCGGAGGCCTCACACAGCAGCGGCGGCTTAATAGCCGCAAACCACAGGTGGCATCACGACATCCATAAACTTTATTACCCCCAAGTCACCAGCCATATTAATTGACACCCACCAGGGCCACGGAGCCGGGCCCCGCCACCACTGACGACCCCCGGACTAGTCCGGCCCGGCACCGGGTGTCCCATAGCCCTGGGGTGGGCGAGTCAAGTGCAAGCTAGGGGCATCCCTAAATATGTTAGGGAAGGCTTGGAGTTGGCTGGAACCTGTGATTAGATTCATGCTGCCTGTGTGGAGCCCTACAGGTGCGGTGCAGCAGGGTATTACCCTTAGGGACTCCACGGGATGGGACGGTCTGGTCACAGGTAGGGAACCTTCTTTTAGGATTGTCGTGACGCCACTCTCAGTATTGCGGTCAGCGGGGACCGCCACTGCAGATTAAGGGATGCCTGGGGCTGATGGTAGGTGCAGTCAGTATATTAGCCCCCTGAGAGTGAGGCAAGCCCCAGGCCCCGGTGTATGTGTGTGGGACCACAGGTCGCAGAATGACTCAAACACAGTCCAAGAAGTCTTTCAACGTGTTTACTCACTGTTTGGAGGTCACGGTGAGATGCCCGGGCGACACTGTGATAACCAGGTTGAACCAGGAATTCCAGGAGGCCGTTCTGAGGGTAGCTGTCCACTCGCCTTCCTTGCACTCTTTCTGTTTTAGGAGGATCCTTTGCTTGAAGCGTGGTAGGACCCCTCCAGGGAAGCTGTTACCACCCTGCTCCCCTCTCTCTGGCTCGTCTGCCGGCAGCGTGGCCTTGGTGGGATGGCTTCTGGCCCTGTCCCCTTATGGGCCTGGTGATTGCTGCTTGGCTCAAGCTCTGTGTAGTCGTGGTGAGGGCATGAAGTACCCCCCACCCCCCTGTAGGTTAAGCAGCTCTGGATGATCTGCTGCCTGTACTGGGGACCTAGTTCCCCTTGTGTGCTCGGATACCGGGATCTCCGTACTCAGCCACCCTTCTCTCTGGATGATTTTCAGGCCGACCCACGGTACTCCTTTCTCCCCCGCTTTCAGCTACTGCACTCCTCAGGACCTGTCTGACACGAGAGCTCCTCTGCTCCCTTCCACACACTTCAACTTCTTCCTCCAGACTCTGCTGCAGACTCTAGACTGTTTACTCCTCCTTCCCTTTTGTGCCTGCCTACGCCACCTAGCAACCAGACTCTCTTACCACACCCCTTGAGAGGAGATGGAGGCTTTTGGCCCCCTCCACTATTCCAGTGAAGGTGAAGGCTTTTCCCCCTCCTGGGAACCCCAGGGGTCCTCTCAAAGGTACATGTGTGAGACCTGATCACTATGCGCCTGTGTTCCACACCCCGGTCAGCCTTCTGGATTACCTGTATTGTACTGTCCCCAGCATGGGTGCAGTACTCAGTGGTGCCTGACCAGGTCAGGGGCGCCACATTCCCCCTTAGTTATCACCAGCACGTCCTCGGGCTGCAAGACAACATTTTAAAAATGCATAAAACATTAAAACATGTAAAACATTTTAAAAGCACCAGGTACCATACATCACCACCCTCCACCCACAAGTCCGTTAACCCACCCAAAACCCTTTCACGTTGGCCGCGCCTTCAGCCACTTCTGGCAGGATGTAGAGGCGGCTTTCATGGGCTGGTGGTCTTCAGGGTATACCTGGCCTGGTGGATCCGCGCCTTCAGCCTCTTCTGGCAGGATGTAGAGGCGGCCTCCACAGTTGGTGCTGACCAGGTACCCTCTTTGTGGTGGAGAGCCAGGCCCCATAAACAGGCATGCTCTCTGGTCGCAGGTAAGCCAAGGCCCTATATACGGACGGGCTCCTCCTGGTTGCAGACGAGCCAAGCCCCTAAACAGGCTGACTCTGGTGGTGGTGGTGCCCTCTGGTGTAACTATTTACACTGCGAGAGTTTCTGGCTATAGCCAGTTCATAGCCTTAAGGTTTATTTCTCACATCAGTTTATGTGGGCACATTCTTAAACTTGTAAAACGTTGCAAAACAAACTTTTCAAACTGGTAACTTGCTTTACTTTACATGAACTTTATGCAGACTCCTCCTCACCAGGGCTTGGGCCTGTAGGGCTGCGGCACCTGTTGGCTTCTTGACCTTTTTCCTCATCTGTAGTGGTCTCATCATTAGGTCTTTGGTCTTTTCTTTCTTTATTACTGTCTTTCCTTTCTTCTTTGGGACATGGTACTACATCTAGCGCGTACCAGCCTCTTTCGCCTTGATGCAGGGTAAACTGTACGGAGTCTCCCATTTTTAAGTTTCTGCCAGGGTGTCCTCTGGGCAGATGAGCTCTCACATCTCTTCTATTGACGAAGATACCTTCTTTGATACCAGGTGCAACAATGAACCCGTATCCTGACTTTAGGCTGAAGTCCTCCACTACTCCTCTACAAAGGGGTCCTCTGACCTGTGCCTTGGCTCTTCTCAGGAACCGTTTTTCTTGTAGGTCTCTGGCCGTGACTTCTCTCTGCTCTGGGGATGGCGGTGCAGGGAAAGACTGGGTTCTACTGCGGCGCTGTATCTTGCGGGTTGGATTCTGCGAGGTGCAGCTTACAAGCTCCCAGGTGAGGCTTTGGGGCAGATCTTCCTCAGCAGACGGTGTCAGGTCTTCTTCATCCCAGCGGGAATACGGCAGCATCTCTGGCTCGGGGTATGGATCCGCTGCTGATGGCTCCTGAGTCAGCTCCTCAGTTTCCTGGCCTCCTCTCCCCCTTAGTTCTTCTTGGCACTCCTTTGGTGGCAGTGCTGGGGATGGGCTTTCTTCAGCAGGCCCAGGCGGGGGACTCTTTGGCGTGGTTACTGCAGGGGTTGCTGGAATCCTCTTGGGGGTATGCGGAGGGAGCATGTACCGGTCCACCAACCATTGTGGAAACTTGGCCTCCATGTCAGCCTTTAGCTGCCAGTATGCGGGGTCCTCCCCCAGCGTGGGCTTTCCAGCAGGGACCTCTTTGGACTGGGGAGCGGTGTCTGCTCTGGCCTTGCAGGCCGGGGAAAATGGTGATGCAATCTCTTGGCGGGCCGCGCCTGGCATGGTGGCGGCCTGGTCTTGGCGGGCCGCGCCCTGTATGGCGGCGGCCTGGTCTTCGCGGGCCGCGCCCTGTATGGCGGCGGCCTGGTCTTGGCGGGCCGCGCCCTGTATGGCGGCGGCCTGGATCGGCGTCGCAGCTGCGATGGGATCTGTGCAGGCTGGGCTGGGCGTCGCTGCAGGGACCGGGTCTTGGTGGGCCGAGCAGGGCATCGCTGCGGCGGCCGGGTCTTGGCGGGCCGAGCAGGGCATCGCTGCGGCGGCCGGGTCTTGGCGGGCCGAGCAGGGCATCGCTGCGGCGGCCGGGGCTTGGCGGGCCGAGCAGGGCATCGCTGCGGCGGCCTGGGCTTGGCGGGCCGCACCTGGCGTGGCTGCGGCCTGGCTCAGCGTCGCCGCGCCGGGCGCCTCTTCACGGACCGCGGGCGTGGCAGCAGGGGTCGGGGCATCCGGGCCGGCAGGGGTAATACTGGACTCACCCATCGGTGGCAGCATCGGGGTCTGAGTCGTCGCCGTCCGGTCTGGCACTCGTCGTGCGGTTCCCCTCTCATAGGCTTGAACCGCGGCAGCCATCTCCAGAAGTTCCATGCGTTCTTCCCTGATCTGCTCCACGACCCGGGTCTCCAGTCGGTCGCAGAACTGGGCCAGCTCCCGATACCACCAGGCAGCGGAGCCCGGTTCTGGGTTTCTGCGGTCAGACGCCATTTCTTCTGCGCCCTCCTCTGCACGATTTCCCAGCAGTGGACTCGCCGTTGCCTCTAGTAGCAAGCTGTTCAGTTTCTGCTCTGCCTCTTTCAGCAGCAGGCTTCTGGCTCCCTTTCTGTCCCGACGTCCCTGAACGCCTCCGCTCTCTTCACAAGCGAGGTCAGAACTCTGCAGGGGATCTCTGGGTAGCCACACCTCTTCGTGGGCGGTAACTTCTTCCAGCGCGGGCTGCTGTTGTTTTTCAGCGCGCTTTCCATGGTGGCAATATGGCGGCGCTTCCAATTTTTCAAGCGGACCGCCCAGGCACATGGTCACCTGTCTGAACAGGTCTAGTCCTTATCCTGTTCGTGACGCCAGATCTGTGGAGCCCTACAGGTGCGGTGCAGCAGGGTATTACCCTTAGGGACTCCACGGGATGGGACGGTCTGGTCACAGGTAGGGAACCTTCTTTTAGGATTGTCGTGACGCCACTCTCAGTATTGCGGTCAGCGGGGACCGCCACTGCAGATTAAGGGATGCCTGGGGCTGATGGTAGGTGCAGTCAGTATATTAGCCCCCTGAGAGTGAGGCAAGCCCCAGGCCCCGGTGTATGTGTGTGGGACCACAGGTCGCAGAATGACTCAAACACAGTCCAAGAAGTCTTCAAACGTGTTTACTCACTGTTTGGAGGTCACGGTGAGATGCCCGGGCGACACTGTGATAACCAGGTTGAACCAGGAATTCCAGGAGGCCGTTCTGAGGGTAGCTGTCCACTCGCCTTCCTTGCACTCTTTCTGTTTTAGGAGGATCCTTTGCTTGAAGCGTGGTAGGACCCCTCCAGGGAAGCTGTTACCACCCTGCTCCCCTCTCTCTGGCTCGTCTGCCGGCAGCGTGGCCTTGGTGGGATGGCTTCTGGCCCTGTCCCCTTATGGGCCTGGTGATTGCTGCTTGGCTCAAGCTCTGTGTAGTCGTGGTGAGGGCATGAAGTACCCCCCCCCCCCCTGTAGGTTAAGCAGCTCTGGATGATCTGCTGCCTGTACTGGGGACCTAGTTCCCCTTGTGTGCTCGGATACCGGGATCTCCGTACTCAGCCACCCTTCTCTCTGGATGATTTTCAGGCCGACCCACGGTACTCCTTTCTCCCCCGCTTTCAGCTACTGCACTCCTCAGGACCTGTCTGACACGAGAGCTCCTCTGCTCCCTTCCACACACTTCAACTTCTTCCTCCAGACTCTGCTGCAGACTCTAGACTGTTTACTCCTCCTTCCCTTTTGTGCCTGCCTACGCCACCTAGCAACCAGACTCTCTTACCACACCCCTTGAGAGGAGATGGAGGCTTTTGGCCCCCTCCACTATTCCAGTGAAGGTGAAGGCTTTTCCCCCTCCTGGGATCCCCAGGGGTCCTCTCAAAGGTACATGTGTGAGACCTGATCACTATGCGCCTGTGTTCCACACCCCGGTCAGCCTTCTGGATTACCTGTATTGTACTGTCCCCAGCATGGGTGCAGTACTCAGTGGTGCCTGACCAGGTCAGGGGCGCCACACCTGAACGATGGGCAGCATGAATCAAAGCCTGGCTGTGCGATTACAATCAGGTATGTTTTACTCAAACTCTCTGGTGTGTAAAAAAAAACCCCATAATTTTAAAAGCCGGCGTCTATTGGGAGAGGGTTGAATAGTCCAGTGTGGTCCCCATCTGGCTACTCCCTGCCCTGTTTGAGTTAAATTCTGTGTGAAGACCTGTCAATCAACTGGATCAGGGCTAGTCAGGTCTCTCACTATTGTCACCATCTGGTTTTTCAAGCCATATTTTCTCTAAATGTCTGTTGCGTTTCAACTAAGGGTGGCTGCAGACAAGCATATGTAAAATTGTCTGAGTTTTAGACAGAAAACTAGGATGGGTAAGGTACCATGCCAGGATTATTTTTTTGTTTTTCTTTTTCAGTGCTGAAATGGCATTTTAAATGTAATTGCCCTGACCCCGTTTTTATACTGACCTGCTGTCGTCTTCATCTTTTTTCCGCTCTCGTCCCGTGACACCATCTTGTGCCCATAACTTCTGACTGTCCAGAAATCAAAGGTTACATCACAAGCGTGCAATGCAACTGTATAAGAGGCAGAATGAGGCTCTCATAGAGTTACTTTGATTTGTGACCTCCGGCAAGCTCCATAAAACACTAGAGTTGCCCACAGGTCATAAATTGTCGGAAAGTGACTAGAGCGACCTTGGAAAAAGATGAAAATGGCAACAGGTGAGTATAAGACAGAGGGCAGGGGACTTACATTTAAAACACCACTCCAGCGCTTTGTGATTCTTTAATTTAATCAGATTAATGTGCCAATTGTTGCAGCGATTTGCCCGTGACGCTCAAATGACAGGGGCGGGTACGATCGCTCGTGTTATCGCACAATAGATCATACCGTGTGACGCCCGTGTGGCGCCCTGGACAAGCCAGGACGTCACAGGTACTGCAACAACACACCCTACACCTCGGTTAGGAACATCAAAGTCAAACACAAACCCATGCTGCCTCCCTCCAGGGGCTGATGTCCACACCAGGTGGGGTGGAGCCAGGTGGTTGGCTCCTCCCACTGAGGAGTTCACAGTCCTGGAGGCGGGAAAGAAGGTCAGATAGTGACGAGGAGTAGGAGAGTGAGGAAGTAGTAGTGGAGGAACTGACTGACCGTGTCCGGGTACGTGGCCCGGGCACCTGACAGCAAGGTTGTCAGACGGTGGTGACCGTCTGCAGGAGAGGCCGATTGACGCACAACTGTGAGCACCGGGGACGGGCGGTGGCCCGCTGGTACCGAACCGGGGAGCGAAGAGAAGCCAGCACCATCCGGCAGGGCCTACGGACCCCAACCAGGCTAGGAGTCGCCGTAAAACTGGTCAAATCCATCAGCGATGGGAACCTCCGGGGTTTCCCAGCAGTAAAGACCCGACTGAAGGCAACCGTCCAATCCGTGAGGGAGATAAAGCTACCGCCAGAGCTAGAGCTCCCATGGCCAGAGCCTGCGGGCAAAGGAAGGGCTCCCTTAGCCAACATACCGCTGAGGAGCGGGCTATCAGTGGGAAGCCATTGGGGCCGAGAACATAACACCGGTGCAGGGAGAGACAGTTACCGCCAACCTACCGGGAGTGACCGCCGCAGCCGTCTGTGGGACTCGTCCATCCAGCCATTTGTTTTACCAGAGACTCCGTGTGCGTTACTGGCTGAGTAAGTACCACCGTGCCGTCTGGCACTGCGCTGACCCGCGACCTTGCACCCGGCCAGGCCCTGCAACCCACCTTCCGACCTCCACCACCGGGCCCCGGGACCACCAAAACCCCCCTACCCACGGAGGGGAGAAAACATCTCAGCTGCTCCCTGTCAACGCTCCCGGGATCCCCATACAGAGCAGCGGTGGTGTCCCAACCTCACCACAAACCGTGGGTGGCGTTACAGACAATATCCCTAAACCAAACCACCCCTTTCACTCACGGGCGAGGAGCGCCGCTCGAGTCCCCGGGATCCGGCCCACCGCTCGAGCCACCGACCGAGCGAGCAGCAGCAGCAGCCGGACCCGAGCAGTGGGTGAGCGCAGCGTCCCCTCCCCGCCCGCGACACCCACATTACACTTGCCTTTCATGTGAGACTAATGGGTGTTTTTAGGCTGGTTTAATTTAATAAAAAACAAAGAGAACCCCATGCCTTTTTTAAATTATTTATTTATAAACAGGTAAGATATAGCTTTGTACCGTGTTAGCCAGTAGGGATAAAAATTTGTTTAAAAGAACTGGCTCAATATAACATAAATATGAGACTCTTCAGATTTTGTGTTATATTGAGCCTGATGAAGAGACCTGAGTCGTCTCGAAAGCTTGCTATTATTACCATCTTTTCAGTTAGCCATTAAAAGGTATCAACCACTGAGGACTTCAGTTCTTTTAAACAAATTTTTATTTATAAATAAATTATTAAAAAAAATGATGTGGGGTCCCCTTCATTTTTGATAACCAGCCAAGGTAAAGCAGACAGCTGCGGGCTAGTATGTCAGGCTGGGAAGGTCCGTGGTTATTGAGCCCTTGCAAGTCTAAAAATTGCAGCTCACAGCCTTGGCAGATTTGGCCCATCACATTGGATGCGCCAATTCTGGTGCTTTGCCCGACTCTTCTCAATTTCCCTGGTGTGTTTGCAATCGGTTAATGGGGTTGATGTCAGCTGATGTAGAGGCATTTATCAGACATCCTCAAATGTTCCCAAAAAGCTCTGATGTAATCCACGACTCAGGACTCCAACTCTGGTGTCTGTGAATAGCCGTATAAAGTACAGCTATTCACAGATGCCGCGTGATGAAAATTCTCATCAGAGCTGTGGGTCTCATTGAGTGCAGCATTGGGCCACCAGCTCTGATGAGAGTTATGGTCACTCAGTGTCTGTGAATAGTAGTAAAGTATGGCTATTCACAGACACCAGGTACAATGACAATGCTCATCACCATTAGTCACATAAAAGACTTTTTTTTTTAAAACGCTCACTTTGACAGCCCATCGTGCCTGCAGTACATTTGTGCTGATGGGTTGTTATGACAATTGGAAGCCTAACAATGGCCTCTAGATCTGCTATAGATAAAAGCCTATTTTATCATTCCTATTAAATCATTGCTGAGTTAGGAGTTTAGAGGAATGACTAGATGGTTTGTCAGTATAAAACTGACAGGCTAAGATAGTACTCTACTAAAAGGATCTAAAATGTCCAAATTCCCTTGTGAGACTAATAAATGTAAAAAGAAACATTATTTCCATTAGGCAAATGTGACGCCCTGGACTAGCCAGGTAGTCACAAACACAACATCAGACACACCTCCTCCCCTGGATAGTCTACAACAGTCAAACAAAATCCTTGTTGCCTCCTCCAGGGTCTGATGTCCACACCAGGTGGGGTGGAGCCAGGCAGTTGGCCCCACCCACCGAGGAGTTCACAGGCCTGGAGGCGGGAAAAAGCAGTTAGTTAAGAGAAGGGAGTTGAGTTAAGAGGAGTAGAGTTGAGTTCTGGACTTGAAAGTGACAGGAGAGAAACTGTTGGTGTCTGAGTAGGAGCCCAGGCACGTACAGCAAGATCGGCAGACGGTGGTGGCCATCTGCAGGAGGTGGTGCAAGTCAGCGGAACCGTAGGACCGGGGACGGGCAGTGGCCCGCCGGTACCGAGCCGGGGAGCAGATCTGTACCAAGCACAAAGGCAGGGCCATCAGACCCCGACCAGGCTAGGAGCCGCCGACAACGGTCAAATCAGATAGTGACTGGGACCCCAGGGGTTCCCTCACACCCAAGACTCGACAGAAGGCAACAGTCCACACAGTGAGGATAAAAAGCCACCGCCATAGGTTAGAGATTCAAGGGCCAGCGCCTGCGGGCAAAACGGGCTCCTTCGGTACATACACGCCGGGGAGCGGACTATCGGTGGGAAACCATCGGAGTCAATACAATCTACAACGGTGCAGGGAAAGACAGCCACCATCAACCTGTCCGGGGAGAGCAAAGACACTGCAGCCGGCTGCGGGACCCGTCTATCCAGCCGTGTGGTTTACCAGAGACTCTGTGAATCTGTGCCTGAGTGAGTACAACAGTGCCATCCGGCACCGCGCCGCGCTGCCCCTGCAACCCTACACCCCAGCCTTCCTGCCTCCCCGTACCCCCACCGGGCCCCTGGATCACCAACCCCTACTTACGGAGGGGGAACCAACATCCTAGCTGCTCCCTGCCATCACTCCCGGGATCCCCATCACCAGCAGCGGTGGTGCCCATTATCACCATGACCTGTGGGTGGCATCACGAACTATCTCCCCAAACAAACCACCCCTTTTTCATTCGTGGGCGAGGAGCGCTGCTCGAGTCCCCGGGTCCGGCCCACCGCTCGAGCCACCGAGCAGCAGCAGCCCCGGACCCGAGCGTAGCGATTGCGGCTCCTCCGCCCGCGACATCTTGGCATCTACGAACAGGATTAGAACCAATCTACCTACCGGTAGAAGTGCGCCTTGCAGTCCCCGCTGGGGGCGTCCGGCCGAAAAATTTGAAGTTCCGCCATCTTGGGCGAGATTTCCTGCTCGAGCGTCTTCCCCGAGCAGGGGGGCGCGAAAGTGAGGCCCCGCCCCCAGAAGAAGGATGTGCTAGAAAGAACCAAGGGGGGGCAGGTGCAGGTGTACCTGATGTAACCGAAGGTATAAAGAGCATGGACGCCAGGACTCTGCTACACATCCGGTTTCTGGAAGCACAAGCGCCAGTATGTCCACCCCATCTGAAAGCCCCGAGACCCCGGAGCCTGCGCTCGGGACAGCGGCGTGGCTGAATGTCAAGTGATGTTGCTGTGCTGTCGCAACCGGGCCCAGGTGCGTGATCTGCTGGATCGCTGGACCGCTGAAGTGGAGGAGCTGGCTGCGGTCATGCGGGCGCATGAAATAGAGGCCATGCTGGAGGAGCTGGTGAGTGAACCACGCTCTTATGTCCCCGAGGGACTGGCCGCTGCGGCTGAAGGACCCGGTCTACCCCCGGCCCCTGCAGGGCCCGCTCCATCGCCCGTGCTGGCCGCCCTTACTGCCCCACTCAGCCCACCGCCCCCGACGGGGATGGCGGAGTCCGTGCTGATACCCCGCCAGGGCCTGGAGGCCTGAGAGGACGCCGGCCAACCAAATGCCAGAGCGGGTAACTTAGAAAAACCGATGGTGGTCCTCCATGTACCGACTGACGACGAATCGCTTGCCACTGAGGAGCCACAGGTCTGGGCTCAGCTGGAAACCGTACCTGTCCTACCGGACCCCGCCACCAGCCCCCTGGAGTCAGATGACAGCGGCTCAGGGGCTGACACAGAGCCTGTTTCAGAGGAAGAAGGAGTCTTTGGCTTGTATGATATGGAGGCCACCTACATCCCTCAGAGTGGAAATAATGGATGCCGGGCGGCCCTTCCCCGTCGCGCCTGCCGTGTGCTGGAAGGGATAGAGCCTGTATTTCTTCGCCTGGAGCCAGGCGAGGAGTACGGAAATGAGCAATAAAGGCAGCGGTCCTCCGTTGCAACCCAGTTGTCCCCGTTGGGACCATCAGCACCTTGTTATTGTTTTAAGTTTTTATCTGAATGAATGAACACCAATTACCCGAATACCTCACTTGATTGCCGTCCGTAAAAGAAGAAAGTTGTCCCCGTGGGGACTTTATGTGTTCCCACTAACCCCCCTTCCAGAGACAAGGCCGAGAACTTGCAGGCCAACCACGAACTTGTGGCCTTGTAAATAATTTGTGGGCTGTATTCCGTTGTCGCCTCCGGAGAGGCAGATTGGAGGAAGGACCCGCAGCAGAGCAGGCTGGGGTCCGGCCACCACCAGGACCGGTGGCCATCCTCCGGGGGTCAGGGGTCCCCTGAAATGACAGCCGGGTGCAAGACACCGTACCCGTTCCCGCTTGGGTGACCTGGAACCAAGTTCCTGCTTCCGGACTGGGGAAGAGGGGTGCTGCCCGTTTCCTAGGGGCAGCATCAAGGTATAGGTTGCTTGGGTGGGGAAGCGGAAGAACATGGACCCGTCCGTTATTAATAAAAATGTTTTATACCATTAGTAACGTTTAAGAGAAAATCCTCCCGTAAGGGAAGAATTAAGAAGTATGCTTATTGTTATATGTTTTCCATGTTAATTTATATTTTTTAGAAATAAAACCGGTGATGGACGGGCAGCCTGCGGATGGTCTGCATTTCACCAAGGGGGAATGTGATGCCCTGGACTAGCCAGGTAGTCACAAACACAACATCACACACACACACACCTTCCCCTGGATAGTCTACAACAGTCAAACAAAATCCTTGTTGCCTCCTCCAGGGTCTGATGTCCACACCAGGTGGGGCAGAGCCAGGCGGTTGGCCCCACCCACCGAGGAGTTCACAGGCCTGGAGGCGGGAAAAAGCAGTTAGTTAAGTGGAGGGAGTTGAGTTAAGAGGAGTAGAGTTGAGTTCTGGAGTTGAAAGTGACAGGAGAGAAACTGTTGGTGTCTGGGTAGGAGCCCAGGCACGTACAGCAAGGTTGGCAGACGGTGGTGGCCGTCTGCAGGAGGTGGTGCAAGTCAGCGGAACCATAGGACCGGGGACGGGCGGTGGCCCGCCGGTACCGAGCCGTGGAACAGATCTGTACCAAGCACAAAGGCAGGGCCATCAGACCCCGACCAGGCTAGAAGCCGCCGACAACGGTCAAATCAGATAGTGACCGGGACCTCAGGGGTTCCCTCACACCCAAGACCCGACAGAAGGCAACAGTCCACACAGTGAGGATAAAAAGCCACTGCCATAGGCTAGAGATCCAAGGGCCAGCGCCTGCGGGCAAAATGGGCTCCTTCGGTACATACACACCGGGGAGCGGACTACCAGTGGGAAACCATCGGAGTCAATACATTCTACAACGGTGCAGGGAAAGACAGCCACCATCAACCTGTCCGGGGAGAGCAAAAACACTGCAGCCGGCTGCAGGACCCGTCCATCCAGCCGTTTGGTTTACGAGAGACTATGTGAATCTGTGCCTGAGTGAGTACAACAGTGCCATCTGGCACCGCGCCACGCTGCCCCTGCAACCCTGCACCCCAGCCTTCCTGCCTCCCCGTACCCCCACCGGGCCCCGGGATCACCAACCCCTACTTACGGAGGGGGAACCAACATCCTAGCTGCTCCCTGCCATCGCTCCCGAGATCCCCGTCACCAGCAGCGGTGGTGCCCATTATCACCACGACCTGTGGGTGGCATCACGAACTATCTCCCCAAACAAACCATCCCTTTTCACTCGTGGGCAAGGAGCGCTGCTCGAGTCCCCAGGTCCGGCCCACCGCTCGAGCCACCGAGCAGCAGCAGCCCCGGACCCGAGCGTAGTGAACGCGGCCCCTCCGCCCGCGACACAAACACCACCCAAAAAACACACATATTTGGTATTATTACATCTGTATCGACCCGCACTATAAAAGAATTTCATTATTTATCCAGCATAGTGATTGCTCCCAAAAAATATACAGATGGTAATTGCAATTTTTTTTTCAAAATGTTTCCCAAAAAACTACAACTCCACTAAAAAGTAAGTCCATTGCTCTATCTATGATAAAAAAAAAAGTTATATGATGACAAGACAAATATTTTGTGCATAAAATGCTTTTTTGTGCCCCCTAGAGTCAATTCTTTGTAGGTCCACCTTTTACTGGAATTATTGCTGCAAATCTTTTGGGGTATCAGCTTTGCTCATCTAGAGGCTGAAATATGTGCCCATTGAGGGGCACTGCAGCCAGAAACTTGAGATGCTGCCCCCTGACTGCTGGCCCCTCTGCATGTTAAAATAGAGTTCTCCCCCCTGGAAAGACACTGACCTGCCGCCCCCGCCTCCTGTGGTGTGACTGGCCTAAGCCCCGCCTCCTGGATACATATCACTGTGCTGCCCAGCTTCCAGCCTCTCGGCTGCAGGACCCGGACCTGTTTGGACAGCCGGACACAGGGACCCGCTCCTGGAGGCGGAATGAGAGCTATCAGCAGGGAGGTAAGCGTTTCAGCTCACAGCGCTGTTAGCTGTGAGCGGCTCCCTCTCTGCTGAGGCACAAGCAGTGTGTGCCGGTGAGCGCAGCGTTCTATGGGAACGACCCGCCTGCTGGTCCGCTTGTGCTCGTCATTTTTTAAACACCCTTAACCCCCTCCCTCCCTCCAGCCTCCCCAAAAATCAGCATGGAGGAAAGCGTCCTGCTCACGGCGCTTTTAGCTGTGAGCGGCTCCCTCCATGCTGAGGCTCAAGCTATGGGCGCCGGCGAGCGGCGTTTCTGAGGAAACTACCTGCCCGCCGGTCAGCTTGAGCCGCCATTAAGTTTTTAAAAAAAAAAGAGCGCTTCGCGCTTTTTGTCTTTGGCCCCGCCTACCCGCCGCCCAGCCACCGCCGCCCAGCCACCGCCGCCAGTACTGAGAAGGAGCAGGGTAGGGCTGTGTGCGCTCTGCACGGCACCGAAAAGGTGTGCCTCAGAGCGCAGCTGAAAAGCTCCGTTCTGAGGCGCATGGTGCCGGCAGAGAACGTGCGCTCAGCCTGCAGCTCCTGCCATAGTCAGAGCAGGAGCTGCCGGCGGAGCGCACGGAAGAAGTGACATGTCACTTCTTAGAACACAGGGATTCGGGCCCCAGCTGAATCGCTGCGTTCTACTATGCAACGTGCGTACGGCCTCTGCACAGTCTCCATAGACTGTGCAGGGGACGCAGGACGCATGAATTACGCACACAGCCTAATTGAAGTGCAGACTCAGTGCTGTCCCTGTCACAGCGCAGGTTGGAGGCACGTTGGGGGGGAATGTAGTATGCAGGCACTAACCTGCAAGAGCTCAAATCACCCCATCCCACACGCACTGAACTTCCCCTCCCCTCCGTTTGTATGCCCCGGGAATGCCAAGGGGGCTAGCCTGGGAATGAACCAGGTACCATGTGGGTCTCCCAGTGAGCGGGTGGGTTAAGGGATTCTGTTAGGACTTCATTGTTCAAATTGAGGGGCTGGTAGTGAACAGGGGCAAGAAGCAACAGTCAGCAGGTGGCGTGTTTTCCCTCCTGCTGATACCAAACCTACACCGAGCCCCCTCCCAGGCCAAAACACACTCCATTTGACATTATGACAATGGTGACTGTTAACAGCCCCTCACCGTTGTCACACAGTGGTTTCAGCATGTTATGGCGGCGGTGGGTTCGGTGCCGACCATCGCGTTGTACGGTCATGTGCAGGGGTCACGGTAGCAAGCTTTGGCATGGGTAGCCACCATGTCGGGAGTCTGTCATCTTAACCCTTGGATAGGTGTGAGCGTCGTCGTAGCAGGCGTTACGTGGGTAGATCTAGATCCAGTCGTCTTGTCATTTCCTGAATCACCAGGTGAGTACCCTGATGGGGAATGCGGGGTGGGGTAAGTCCCCCTTGGGAGGATAACGTGATGTCACAGGTAACAGGCTTCCCGCCCAGCTCTACATGTTGTCACTAAGTTATTTATAACAAACAATGTTATTGGTGCTGAGGGAATCGCCCTCCCCCCTTTTTTCTGGTAAAAGCTGTGATGGTATCTAGCATTCCTACCCCTTGTAGACAGCATTCCACAATCTACCCGCTCTAACTGTAAAGAAGCTTTCCCTATTTCGGAGGATTAAGTTTGGTGACAGTTTATTTATATTGACCACGAGGGTATTTATACAAATTATTATTATTTATTACAGGGCCATATAATTCATGGCGCTGTACATGTGAAAGGGGTTTTACATAATACGTACCAGTATAATAATCATAAACCGTACAAGGCACAGACAGGTACAGGAGGAGAGAGGACCCTGCCCGCGAGGGCTCACAGTCTACAGGGGATAGGTGAGGATACAGTAGATGACAGAGCTGATTGTGCGGCGCTGTATCAGACGGAGGGTTACGGCAGCTTGTAGACTTGTCGGACGAGGTACGAATGAGATCTCCTCTGAGACGTTTTTTCAAAAATTAAACATATCTTATTTTTCAACCTTATTTTAATACAGGCGGCCTACATTCCTTGTAATAATCTTGTTGCCACCGGTTAACTGACCCTTCAAGTGATTTAGTGATTAGTGACAATATGATGGGATCACGGGATCTCACACCCCTGTTATACCCCTAATTTCATGCTGTAATTGAAAGAAGTGATCTATATTGGCCACAGATAGTTTTATCGAAATGTGAGAAGTATATTTCTGTACAGTTGCATGGTTTGATTGTTTTTCTAAAATTGCTTCTCTTTTGTAGTGAAGTAATTCTCATCCTTTTGTACTAGATTTTCCCTCTTTGGTTAATTACGTATGTTTTAATTGGTTTTCCTTACCGTAGGAACCGAAAATAAACAAGTGAGATGGGTAAACCGGCAAGGTTAGCTATTCGCAGAATAATTAGGCTCGCTAATATTTTCTGGACAATTACTTCCACATAAATATTCTAAAAGGTATAAATTCGCTTTTAGTTTTTGGGTGCGTTGCATGGATTGGGGACGCTGCCCCATTGGGGCTTACGGTCTGGATTCCTTACCTGTATGTTTATGGGGGTGTGGGAGGAGGCTAGAGTGCCCGGAGTAGACCCACGCAGTCACGGGGAGAACGTACAGGCTCCTTGCGGATGGTGTCCTTGGCGGGATTTGGGCCCAGGACCCCAGGGCTGCAGCTAGCCACTGAGCCACCGTGCCATGCCATAATAGTTTCAAGAGCAGGAACAGACAGATTTGTAGATGGAGTATTACGGCGTTGCAGGGCCAGCTGTTTGAGATCATTTGCGATTCAAAAGGTTTATATAGTTATATATATATATAAAAAAAAAAAAAAAAATGCTCCTTATGCTGGGCCCGGGGGGGGGGGGGGCATGGTCCATTAACCTACCTTTGATTGCGCCTTTCCCCCTATTATGGTTCCAGCTACACAAAAGGGGGGGGGTGGACTGGGAAATAGGAGAATGACCAGTGGTCCGACGGTGCCGGTGGGTAAAAGCCTTAACCAACTACAGCCCTTTCCTCGAATAAGTAATCAGGCTGATTAGGTTTTTTGTGGCTTGGAATGCCTATGGGTCAATGCAGGGTTGAAGACAAACAGGCATCTGGGTCCGGGTTAGCATCGGGCACCTTATTGCAATCCCAATCTCAGGTATTTTGGTAACTCAACCCACCAGCAGGATCCAGGTTTGGAGTTCTCAGCCAGATGGTGGGGTGTGTGGTGAAGTTAGGCCCATGATCCAGGCCTCCATTTTGCATGGACTTGACGGTTCTATGGTACGTTATTCAGCGGATGTTGCTCTGGTGGTTTATGTGCGTGACGATTTTACAAGCCACCCTCTTGTATTACACGCCCTGCAGTAGTCAGCGAATGTGCACCATTTTCGGTTGCAAGCAAACTGTTACGAGGACGGTCTTCCCAAATTTAAATTGTGGAACGGTACTGAAGCGATGAGGGTCTTGTGGGGTGTAAGGTATTGAAGGGTTGGATGATTATGGTAAGTGAGTGGAGCACAGTAGGCCTATTCTTTTTTAGCCGAAGATTGTTTTGTTTTTAAAAAAAAAAAAAAAAAAAAAAAAAAAAGGGGTGGTTTGGATTGTTCGCCCCATTGCAAATCTATACATTGATATTTTGGATCTTTTTCTCCCACTCGGCGGGTGTCCCGACGTTGTCGGTTGTTTCTCTTAGGCGAGCGGGAGTATGGGACCAGTTTTTACCCATGACGACGGCACTTCATTTTAGCGTCACGTAGTTTGTCCTCCATTTTGTGGGCTGGTTTTTGGTTGGTAATGCGACGGTTACTCTTTCGTTATTTTTGGTGTTTGCCAGCCTGGTACCTGGCACGTACTCTCCCAGAGTTGGGGTGCTACAAGGCTTCAGGAGCCAGCATACATGAGCACAGTTTCAGTGGATCAGGTGACGACAATGGAAATGCATTATGAGGGACGACAGGTCGGAGTTGGTTTTCTTTTTTGAAATCGGGTTTTTATTTGACACGTAAGGAGATTCAGAACAGCGTACAGGGCTAATATAAAATGATATGATTGTGATTTGTTTATCCAAAAAAAAAAAAAAAAAAGTTTTGTCAGTACCACCTTGGAGAGAAGAGGTGTTTGACGGTTACGAGAATTCCCTGTTCTGACAGTGTTTTTGCCTTTCAGATCCAAGTCGGCCCAGTGATTGGGTCCGAGGTTACTTCCATGTATGTTGGCAGCGAGGAGAGCGGATCTTCGTCTCTTCGCCTTGGTGGTCGGTTCTTTGTTCCTGTTACAGTGAAAGTAATTGGAGAGGTTGCCGGGGCTTGGCTCAGCGGTGGGTTTATCGGAGGGGACCAAGATTGCGTGAGCTCTCTTTTTTACAATCGACTTGGTGATACACATAGGCTTCAAGTATCTGGTCCAAGGCCGTCTAGCTAGGCCTCTTACCCTTATCCGGTCAGAGAGGTACAAATTTCCCTGTTTTAGTGCAGTGTTACAACGATCCGGTCGAAGGTTACCCTCTGGCCCAGGGGGCTTGGAGCTATGGAAGAAGGTGATAAGGATCTCTCCTGGCGCATGGTCGATCGGGGCCTACCCAAGTTGTGCTGTTCATAAAGTGTTTGTATAAAAAAAAAAAAAAAAAAAAAAGGTTGGAGGTCTGGCACCGCCAGCTGGAAGGCAATATTTGGCTGTCCTTAAGCTCAGATGGGTACATCCCGAATGATGATGTTGTGGATATGGTGGTTGCGGAAATTCCTGGGACGGCTCAGGTATTTCAGTTTTTTGGGTGGGGTCGCAGCTTGCTGGCGCTGTGCTGCTCCTTGGCGGAAGGGGTAGGAAAAGTGGTGGTGAAATACCCGCGCCGGACGGCCGGATGGCGGTACATTTGCCTGAACCCCGTGATGTTGGCAAGTTAATGCCTGGTTAAAAGCTGCGACCAAATTTTATGCCAAAAGATGAGAGTGGTTTTTTCCCCATACCTCTCTCCAAAAATGGAAAATTCAAATAAAAGTATTTTAATTTATAAGAGAACGGTGTTGTGTCTTTCTAGGGGGGGAAAAATGGTGGTTGTTGGGTCCTGGCAGTCTGAGGGGCACTGCAGCCAGAAACTTGAGATGCTGCCCCCTGACTGCTGGCCCCTCTGCATGTTAAAATAGAGTTCTCCCCCCTGGAAAGACACTGACCTGCCGCCCCCGCCTCCTGTGGTGTGACTGGCCTAAGCCCCGCCTCCTGGATACATATCACTGTGCTGCCCAGCTTCCAGCCTCTCGGCTGCAGGACCCGGACCTGTTTCCCACCCTCCCTCCCTTTTGTTTTCCAAGTTTGTTGGAGTTTACTGTGTTTTAAGTCGCAGCAGCGGAAGGGGTAGGAAAAGTGGTGGTGAAATACCCGCGCCGGACGGCCGGATGGCGGTACATTTGCCTGAACCCCGTGATGTTGGCAAGTTAATGCCTGGTTAAAAGCTGCGACCAAATTTTATGCCAAAAGATGAGAGTGGTTTTTTCCCCATACCTCTCTCCAAAAATGGAAAATTCAAATAAAAGTATTTTAATTTATAAGAGAACGGTGTTGTGTCTTTCTAGGGGGGGAAAAATGGTGGTTGTTGGGTCCTGGCAGTCTCTTCTTTACAAAATAGCTGTACAGTAGCTCAGTGAGATCGGATGGAGGCGTCTGTGAACAGCAATTTTCAAGTCTTGTCACAGATTCTCAATGGGATTTAGCTGAATATGCTTTGATCTAAACCCTCCATTTTAGCTCAGGCAGTATATTTAGGGTCATTGTCCTGCTAGAAGGGGAACCTATGCCCCAGTGTCAAGTATTTTGAAGTCGCCAACAGGTTTTCCTCCAGGATTGCCCTATACTTAGTTCCATTCCTCTTCTATCAACTCTGACCAGCTTCCCTGTCCCTGCTGAAAAAAGCATCCCCACAGTGTGACGCTGCCACCGACATGTTTGACTGTTCTGGGCCACCCCAAAAAAATCTCCCTATGCACTTACCCTTAAGGGGGCTTAACACGCAATGACATATCTAACGATATGTCGTCGCGGTCACGGATTTCGTGATGCACATCCGGCGTCGTTAGCGACGTCGTTGCGTGTAACAGCTACGAACGTCTGTTAACGATCAAAAATACTCACCTAATCGTTGATCGTTGACACGTCGTTCATTTTCAAAATCTCATTGGTCGTTGTGGACGTAGGTTGTTCATCATTCCTGAGGCAGCACACATCGCTACGTGTTACACCCCAGGAACAACAAACAACAGCTTACCTGCGTCCTCCGGCAACGAGGTGGGCGTGTCGTTAATGCAGCTGGTCTCCGCCCCTCCACTTCTATTGGTCGGCCGCTGTGTGAAGTCGCTGTGACGGCGAATGAACCTCCCCCTTAACGAAGAGGTTGTTCGCCGCCCACAGCGACGTCGCTAGGAAGGTATGTGTGATGGGTGTTAGTGATATTGTGCGCCACGGGCAGCGATTTGCCCGTGACGCACAACCGACGGGGGCGGGTGCTTTCACGAGCAACATTGCTAGCAATGTCGCTGCGTGTAAAGCAGCCTTTAGAGTTAAGTTGTCACAATTAGTTTTTGATGTTGCATATTTTTGTCCCACAAAAAAACACAGCACTTTACAGGTCCAGCAAATTGGAAGGGATTTATAGAAATCTCATACCTACTACATGTTTTTATGTAGTGTACTTTGACATGCTGTGCATGTTTGAAAAAAAACATAAAAGACGCATTTATTCCACACATCACTGCCGGACATAGACAGAAGAGGCCCCTGTGCAATAACAAAATATGGACCCTTTGCAGTTCAGTAGCATCAATGATACGTCCGCTCCTGATTGTGTCAATAAAGTTTTTTTCAAAGCCAAAAAACAGGAAGTGTCAGAAACAAAGCAGCTTTATTTGAAATATGACGTACCAAAAAGAAACAAAACCTGCAGCATCAAAAACACAATAAAAAATACACTGAAAACATTTTTTTTTCTGACATTGTTAGAACACTTTCCTTGATATTACAGCCTTAAAGAGTTGGTTCACCCCTTTTCATTACTGGCCACATTGATATTATGTTGAGAAAAAGGTTTCTGTCAAATACCTTGTGTTGCCAATAGTGCCTGTGAGTGGCGCTATTGCGGTCCGCTCACCCTCTTTTTGTGACCCTCGGGCTCCGTGGCCTCTGATGTCTGGTGATGCCACGTCAAAAAAAAGGTGGGTCACAGTCATCCTGAGTGACTGGACTGTGGGCGGTGTTTCACGGCTGATCACAGCCCAACGACGCTCCTACTTGCGGCACTCTGCAGTGAAGGAGAGAGCAGGCGAGATGCTGGGATGGGATGAGTGGTGAAACGCCGCCACAGTATAATCACTCAGGAAGACTGCGGCCCACAACAGTTGATAGAACATCACTGGATATCAGAGGTTATGGAGCCCGGGTGTCACGCGAAGGGGGTGAGTGGACCTCAATAGCGCCGCTCACAACTACAATTGGCAACACAAGGTATTTGAGAGAAATCTTGTTTCTCAACATAATATCGATGTGGCTAGTAATGAAAAGGGTTGAACTACCAATTTAAATAATAATTTGTGTGCAAATGGGAAATCTTTTGTGTCAGTCAAGTAGGACATGTATATTATCAATGACAGATCAGTATGTTTGGCACCATATGTAACTTATAAAGATCTTTCATAACAAATGAACTTGTTCTCTTTCTGCTTTGGTAGCTATTCCAATTAGGAAATTACATTTTATTCCTGCTGCATGAAAGATAAGATCAGGATATGTGGTGTGTGACCTTAATTAACGTGATCAGAACCATTGGTTTATTTACTCCTCTGAGTTCTATTATCCTGATGTCATCAGATTACTCAGGCCAATTAGATTTTACCTGCTCTGCTTTACTCGTAAGCTGCATTTACACTGAATGATCATCGTGAATGAGAATTCTTAAGAACACTCGTTCCATGATAATCTTTCCGAGTAAACAGGATACCAATCACCCAATGAATGAACAAAACGCTCAAAATTATCTTGTGTTAACAGAATGGCCAAATCGAAGTTAAGTCACACACAAGTTGCTTATGACTTGCATTGAAGTCAATGGCACTTAAGGTTGCAAGCGACTTGTGTCCATCGAAAGTCCAATACATTTGGAAACATTGCAACTCTGTGTTACAGGAAGTTACTGGTCGTAGTATGGCACCATAGGAAATATGGGTATTTTTTTTTCATACCTTGGAAAATAGCTTGACCGGCTTCCCATTGTTTTCTTAAAGGGAACCTGTCACAGGATGTTAATAATACTCGCCTAACGGTCGGTGTGAAGCAGACTGGTCGAATGGGCGTCTTCGTTCTCTGGGTTCGCGCCTCCTCTTTCAGCCATCTTTGTCCTATGACGCGTTCTATGTCATCGACACTAGCCAACGTTGAGGTCCCGCGCAGGCGCACTACAATACGTTTATCTGCCCTACTCAGACACCCATCCGACCAGTCTGCTCTGCACCGACCATTTGGTGAGTATTATAAACATCTGGTGACAGCTTCCCTTTAAATAAAAAGGGCAAACACACAAGTTAGCATAGGCACTGTTAAGGGCTGCCACTATAAACGCAGCTAGAAGGGAAAAGGTTAATAGTATGATCAGATTCTAACTGGTTGAGGCTAAGCAACTTTTTAAGGTCAGACATTAAAAGCAAAATATCACTTTCAGTATATTACACAACCTTCTTCTTCTTCTTTATTTCAAATCGTATTCCAATTTTCAAAATGTACCAGCAACAAACAAACACAGCTCTATCTAATCATTGCAGTTGGGATGTTGCACACACTGTATAATGGGTATACTCTCTCGCTTGCTGGTCTTCAAGGTAGCGATAGGAAACACTTCTATTTAAAACTTCATATGGTTTATTTAATACTCTATAAACCACACTCCAGAACACAACATAAGATGAGCCTTCCTTTGGCTTCACAGCAACCTAAACATAACACAGTATTTCAGTCCATTTAGCTCACTCACGGGTTCACCCGCACATGTTTGGATACCTTTCTGCCCCTAGAAGTATCACACCCTCCTTTTACTGACCCCGGACAGCACATACACGGTTCAGCATCCAACTCACGTGCAGATCTGCCTGGACTGGAGGCAGCCTCCACACACTGACTCCTATCAGGGTACGTACAGGACCTGCCTCAGAGGCTCCTTCCTACAGCCCAGCATTATTCATATAGGCTGCAGTTGTGTCGCCCCAGGAATACTGATCCAGCTTAAGGGACGCCACAGGGTCTTCTTCTGTATATGGCAACAGGTATGTCAGTTTTGAAAAAAAAACAAACAAAAAGCCAGCACTAAATGTGTTTTTGTAAAGAAATGTGTACAATTCCTACAATTTCTATCAGATATTTTTGTTCAAACCTTCAAATTAAACGTTACAATCTGCACTTGAATTCTGTTGTAGAGGTTTCATTTCAAATCCAATGTGGTGGCATGCAGAGCCCAACTCACGAAAATTGTGTCACTGTCCAAATATTTCTGGACCTAACTGTATGAATAGTAGAACTGCTCTTAGCAGCACTCACCTGGTCTATTTCAATCCCGTACCCATGACTGAGTCATGGCTGTGGGCGGGACAGGTCCAAGCAAATGCTGCATGAAGTAAATGTGGACAAGGCCTGATGACAATGTGAACAGTCACCAACCGCCAAAATCTAGACAGATGGAATACATCCCAAATTGGGGTGCATAGCAAAGTGGGGGTCAGCCACCGACCAATTCAATGAAGAAAAACAAAAAGCCAGCACTAAATGTGCACTACAGCACTAAACATTCCAAACTGTACTTATAAAAATTTTGAGATTTTTGGCAAAAAATTGCAATTTCTTGAGCTGCCTCGCCACGTCACGGCAAATCTCATTTGAGGCAGTCCTACACTAAAATATTTTTATAAAATGTGCCATACGGCCTCACATATGAATAGAAATAGCGGGATTGAAATAGACCAGGTGAGTGCTGCTAAGAGCAGTTCTACTATTCATATGTGAGGCCGTATGGCACATTTTATAAAAATATTTTAGTGTAGGACTGCCTTAAATGAGATTTGCCGTGACCTGGCGAGGCAGCTCAAGAAATTGCAATTTTTTGCCAAAAATCTCAAAATTTTTATAATAAGTACAGTTTGGAATGTTTAGTGCTGAAGTGCACATCTAGTGCTGGCTTTTTGTTTTTCTAGGTATGTCAGTTTTGTATATATGTGTTGTCACGCCACTCACGGCTTGCGGTCAGGGATATGGGTGACAGCCACTGCAAATTGAACGAGCGTCTGGGGCTGATGGGGTCTGCAGTCAGATGGTGTGGCCTCCCGTGAGTGAGGCTGGGCCCAGGGGCTCGGGTGGGTAGGATAGTGGGTCAGGAATAACTCAGGCTCAGTCCAAAAGTCTTTCAACTGCTTTTTACTCACTTCAGTTGTTGTTGTGGTGAGCTGACCATTAACTCGCCTTCCTACTACTCTTCGTTCAGATAACCCCTGACTTGAAGTACCGTGGGGTCTATCCAGGGAGTCACTACTGCCTTTTATCCCTTTTTGGACCGTTTTCCGGCAGCGTGGACCAGGTGAGATGGCTTCTGGCTCTATCTCCTTATGGGTCCCTGCGTTGCTGCTGAGGCTTGGACTCTGTGTGGTTGGTGAGAGACTTGTAGTTCCCCTCACTGGCAGGTTTAGCAGATAGTTAAACTTGAGTCTACTCTAGTGACCTGTTCCCCGTATGTGCCTAGTCACCAGCAGTCCCTGTACTCGACTGAATCTCTCTCTGTCTTTGAAGCAAGAAAAAGGGAATGCACAGCCAACCAATATAAGAAAATGAGGGTGCACAGTCTGCTGTAAACAATTGGTACTAGAGAGGAAAAGAAGCAGACATTGGCACTCAGCTCAATATAGAATGCATGACAATCAATATATAAATAACCAGAAATCTTTTATTGAAAACATACCCCAATAAAACATTTAAAAGGCAAAAAACACCAGACAAATCTGCTTTTTGGATTTGATGATTCTCCACGTACTCCATACTTCACTCCTTCAAGATACCATCGAGGAATATTGACATCCTGGATCCACTCTGAAAAGCCTCTTCACTTCTCCTTGGGCTTAATAGACCCCCTTTTCTTTTCCCCCCCCCCACTTTTGGGCCTGCCTTTGTTTGCCTCACAGCTATTGTCGCGGGCGGAGGAGGGGACGCCGCGCTCTCCCCCCACTGCTCGGGTCCGGCTGCCGCTGCTGCCGCTGCTGCTCGGTGGCTCGAGCGATGGGCCAGATCCCGGAGACTCGAGCGGCGCTCCTCGCCCGTGAGTGAAAAAGGGATTTGGTTTTGGGGATTTATTGTCCGTGACGCCACCCACGGTTGTGGTGATTGTGTGGACACCACCGCTGCTCTGTATGGGGATCCCGGGAGCGGTGGTATGGAGCAGCTAGATGTTGGCCCTCCCCTCCGGGGGTAGGGGGTTGGTGGTCCCGGGCCCGATGATGGGGAGTTAGGATGGTTGACAGGCGGGTTATGGGGCCTGTGGAGGTGCAGAGATGCAGGGGCAGCGCTGTGCCGCACGGCACGGAGGTACTCACTCAGCCCAAGGATGATGACACAGTTCACGGTAAACAAACGGCTGGTTGGACGGGTCCCTCGGACGGCTGCGGTGTTGATGTTCCCTGCAAGTTAGCGGTGACTGTCTCTTCCCTGCACCTATATACGGTTGTTGGTAGCGATGGTTTCCCACCGGTAACCCGCTCCCCAGCTTGGATATGAGCCAGAGGAGCCCCTCTTTTGCCCGCAGGCGCTGGCCCTGAGAAACTGGTGCCTTGACGGTGGCGGTGTCTCTCCAATCTGGTTGGACGGTTGCCTTCAATCGGGACTTTGGCTGTTGGGAGACCCGGAGGTCCCCTTCACTGACGGATTTGGCAAATTGTACGGCGACTCCAAGCCTTGCTGGGATCCGAAAGGCCCCTGCCAATGGTGCTGGCTTCTCTTTGTGTACCGGTCCGGTACCGCCGGGCCACCACCTGTCCACGGTCCTTACGGTAGACTCCAATAGGCCACTCCTGCAGATGGTCACCGCCGTCTGCCAACCTTGCTGTCTCAGTCCGGGGCACACACCTCGACCAACTTCAGGCTCTGTTGTTGTCACTTTCTCCTTCACTTCCACTCCTTCCACTTGCTCCTCTACCACTTCCTTCTCACTTCCTTCAACTCTCAGACTAATCTGCCTGTGTTTTCCTGCATCCAGGGCTGTGAACTCCTCGGTGGGCGGAGCCCACCGCCTGGCCCACCCCCTGGTCTGGACATCAGCCCCTGGAGGAAGGCAACAAGGATTTGTGTTCTGACCTTGGTGTGCCTGCAGGGAATGTGGGGTGTGTGGTGGTGTCATGACCTGTGACCCCTGGCTTGCCCAGGGCATCACATTCCCCCTTAGCAAAACGCAGACCGTCCTCGGGCTGCCCGTCCAACACCGCTTTTATTTTCCTTTTTTTTTTTTTCTGAAAAGATAGAAAACGGTAACACATACAATTATATTAACATCATCCCACAGCGGGAGGCACTTTCCTTAAACGTTACGGTAACATTTTAAACGGTTGCTGCTGCCACTCTCTCCCACCCAAGTAACCTGGCCCTGATGCTGCCCCTAAGAAACAGGCAGCACCCCTTGACCCCAGTCCTGAACCAAGTTACCCGAGCGGGATCTGTCCTTTCCCTCCAGAGGGTAGCCACCGGTTCCTGTGGTGGCTGGGCCCCAGCCTGCTCCACTGCGGGCCCTCCCTCCAATCTGCCTTTCCGGAGGCGGTACGGTGGCAGCGGTAACGAACATTTTATTTACAAGTCACTAACGTTTGTGGTTGCCCTGCAAGTTCACGGGCTTGTCCGTAAGGAGTCCCTTACGCAACTTTAAGCGGTCCCCACGGGGACAACAGTGCCGGCAACGGCCGGTTGCAAATCACGGATGCAGACAATCAGGTTACTGTTCGGTAATCATTTTCATTTTCTCATAAACTTTTAAATTTTTCAAACAAACACAGTGCTGGTCCCAACGGGGACAATGACAACGGTGCTCCGCTGCCCTACTCAGATTCCTCAGCATCACTTTGGGGAAGGGGTGCGGCGCTCACATGGGCCTCCTGGCTGCCCCTCAGCTTTGCATCTAGCGCAAACCACCCCCTCTCCCCACAGTGCCGGGTGTACTGAACCAAGTTGCCTGGCATCAGGTTACGACCTGGGTGCTCCTCCGGGAGATGGGCATTCACATCCCGCCAGGCTATGAACACTTCAGCCTCCAGGCCTGGTTCGTAAATGAATCCATAGCCCCGGCGGACATCAAACCGCCTCACTTGCCCTTCATACAATGGGCCCCGGACACGGAAAGTTGCCTGACGGAGATTCTCTTTTTCCCGGATTGCACGGGCCACCAACTCCGCCTTCTTCCTTTCCCTCTCCTCGATTTCCAGGCCCAGCGGTACCGGCTCCCTATCCCAATACGGCGCTGCTGCGAGCTCCGGCGCACGGGTCGGGCCCCGCGGGACATTTTGGACGCTGCCCACTGTTAGGGATCTGGGTGGCAGGTCCCGCGGCGTCTTGGCCTTGGACGCCGCCTTGCAGCGGCAACCCGGCGCAACCTCAGCCGAGGTATGGGGGATGGGCACAGGAACTTTCCTCTGCTGGGCCTTCGGCACAGAGCGGGCTATCGGCTCCGGCTCGGGGGACTTCTCGGGGGGTGCCTCCGGTTCGGGCTTCGGGGCTTTCCACGGCAGCACCTCCGGGTGGCTACCGGCTCCGGCTGCAGGTCGGCCCGCCGGGGCGGGCATGCTGGGTATCGCTACCGGTTGCGGTGGCAGCGGGCCTAGTGGCGGGGTCACAGTTTCCGGGACGGGTGGCGAGGGAGGCAGCAGGGTGAGAGGGTTTAGACCGAGTCCCGCGGCCGCGATGACCGGCCCTTCAAGGGCATCGGGGCGTGGGTCACTCACCCTCCCTTCCGCAGCTTCCTCCTCGCGTCTCCGCACGGTCGCTATGACATCCGCCATGTCGGTCTCCCATTCCTCCATGAGGAGCTGCATCTTGACCTGCAGCCTCTGGTAGAGCTGCGCGGTCCGGATCTCCACCCACGCCGCGGTTCCTGGCGCGGGGGCTACGGTGCTTCGGGACGGCATCCACATGTTGCTGGCGGCTTCTCCCAGGAACAAGATGGCTGCAGAGTCCTGGCGTCCCTGCTTTTATAGCCGCGACTACATGCGTCCAGCCGCCATTTCGTCCTCCTTAGCCTTTTTCCGGCTCCTTCTCTATGGGGGCGGGGTTTTGGCCTTCGCGCCTCCACTACTCGAGAAGACGCTCGAGCGGGAACTTTTCGCGCCAAAGATGGCGGCTTCTGAAATTTTCTGGCCGGACACCTCTGGCGGTAACAAGGCGCACCTCTACCAGACGGCAGAGCGGTAAGATCCTGTTCGTGACGCCAAGTTGTCACGGGCGGAGGAGGGGACGCCGCGCTCTCCCCCCACTGCTCGAGTCCGGCTGCCGCTGCTGCCGCTGCTGCTCGGTAGCTCGAGCAATGGCCGGATCCCGGAAACTCGAGCGGCGCTCCTCGCCCGTGAGTGAAAAGGGGATTTGGTTTTGTGGATTTATTGTCCGTGACGCCACCCACGGTTGTGGTGATTGTGTGGACACCACCGCTGCTCTGTATGGGGATCCCGGGAGCGGTGGTATGGAGCAGCTAGATGTTGGTCCTCCCCTCCGTGGGTAGGGGGTTGGTGGTCCCGGGGCCTGATGATGGGGAGTTAAGATGGTTGACAGGCGGGTTATGGGGTCTGTGGAGGTGCAGGGACGCAGGGGCAGCGCTGTGCCGCACGGCACGGAGGTACTCACTCAGCCCAAGGATGATGACACAGTTCACAGTAAACAAACGGCTGGTTGGACGGGTCCCTCGGACGGCTGCGGTGTTGATGTTCCCTGCAAGTTAGCGGTGACTGTCTCTCTTCCCTGCACCTACATACGGTTGTTGGTAGCGATGGATTCCCACCGGTAACCCGCTCCCCAGCTTGGATATGAGCCGGAGGAGCCCCTCTTTTGCCCGCAGGCGCTGGCCCTGAGAAACTGGTGCCTTGGCGGTGGCGGTGTCTCTCCAATCTGGTTGGACGGTTGCCTTCAATCGGGACTTTGGCTGTTGGGAGACCCGGAGGTCCCCTTCACTGTCGGATTTGGCAAATTGTACGGCGACTCCAAGCCTTGCCGGGATCCGAAAGGCCCCTGCCAATGGTGCTGGCTTCTCTTTGTGTACCGGTCCGGTACCGCCGGGCCACCCCCCGTCCACGGTCCTTACGGTAGACTCCAATAGGCCACTCCTGCAGACGGTCACCGCCATCTGCCAACCTTGCTGTCTCAGTCTGGGGCACACACCCGGACCAACTTCAGGCTCTGTTGCTGTCACTTTCTCCTTCACTTCCACTCCTTCCACTTGCTCCTCTACCACTTCCTTCTCACTTCCTTCAACTCTCAGACTAATCTGCCTGTGTTTTCCTGCCTCCATGGCTGTGAAGTCCTCGGTGGGCGGAGCCAACCGCCTGGCCCACCCCCTGGTGTGGACATCAGCCCCTGGAGGAAGGCAACAAGGATTTGTGTTCTGACCTTGGTGTGCCTGCAGGGAATGTGGGGTGTGTGGTGGTGTCATGACCTGTGACCCCTGGCTTGCCCAGGGTGTCACACTATCTTTGTGCCATTTATTGTGTGGCCATCAGGTGTGATCTGCTCATGCGTCTTTGTCATGTACAGTTGTGATTATATGTACAGTATATCTCTGCCAGTCAGTTTTCATTTGCAATATACCCTTAGTGATCAATGTTTCTGTATGTATATACCTGTTTATATATATATATGCATGTATCTATATGTCTGCATATTTGTATTTTCACTGTGGTTTAGGCCTCTGCCACACTCACGTGAAATTCACGCACGTGCCGAGAGACACGTATTTTCCCTGCGTGTTGCGTGCAGGTAAGTACGTGTCTCTGGTACGTGCGGGACACGTGTGTTCTACGTGTGCTATCCGCGATAGCACACGTAGAACCGGTAATTAACATACTCACCTGGTCCTGATGTCCGCGCTGCTGTCCATGGTGCTGATCCTCAGTCTCCAGCCCTCCCGTCTCCCAGCTGCTGCTGCTGCCAGGCAGTGAAGTGAATATTCAATGAGAATAATGAGCGGTGGTCGGCAGCAAGAGGCAGCAGCGGCAGAGACAGGAGGGCTGGAGAAGGTGAGTTAATGTTTTGTTTTTTTTTCACTGACATGTGTGTTTTCTCCGGCGCGTGTCACACGGGACCGCATCCACACTACACCCGTGTGGTACGGGTGCGGGCCGTGTGACACCCGTGCTGCGGGAGAAATCACTGACATGTCAGCGCTTTGAAAAACGCACACACGTACAAACGCACACGGACACACGTTCCGTGTGGTTTTACGTGTGTGTGCCTGCTACAATAGGGTAGCATTGGTTAACGTGTCTCCGTGCCGCCGGTACATGTAAAAAATGACAAACACGTGCCGGCGGCACGGATGTGTGTCGCAGGCCTTAGGCAGGTATATGCTTCTTTACACTTTAGCTGCACCTTTTATCTCAGAGTGTGCACTGTGTACTTATTTACATATTGACCTTCCTTTGGTCATATTCTTTATTACTGAGCGTTCAAACATTCGCCCTTTTCATTCATGCCATACTACTTTGATATTTACTACTCATTCCTGCTTTACAGCGCTGTAGATCTATCAGTGTGCTGCTGCTTTTTAGCGCTTGCTATACTGTGGTGGTATGCCTGTTTTGTGTGGCTGGGATATGTTGTTTGTAGTTTTCCTGCTCGATTTACTCTGTATTTCACTACTTTGGTCAGCACATGTGCAGTACTTCTCTGCCTTCTGTAGTTTCTCACTATTTCATTGGACGCATGCTCAGATCACATTGAGACTCAGCGCTTGATTGCTCAGGGCTTTCTGCCTTGTATTCTACTTCCTGGACGCCGCAGCATGCCACATGGACACCGGTATCTAATGTTTTTAATTGATTTAGGTATATATGTATTTGTACTTTCTGACTCATACTCACCTCATTCTCTCCTGATGAAGCTCACTTGATGAGCGACACGCGTTGGGTATGGGGGGGTTCACCAGACTTCTGATTGCTATCTTGCTCACTTAGTGTCTTAACAGTGATGTACTTCTGTTATGGTGGGTTATTTCATTTGTGCAATTATCCAGCTGTGCCATTATATGTGTATGTTTTTGCATCTTTTGAATGGACTCATTGATATGGCCTATGGCTATTTTGTCCTTTGCTGGTTAATACTTTGCATCATTGTATAGCACCACAGCTAATCATTGTTTTTTTTTTTTGTCTGGTGTTTTTTGCCTTTTAAATGTTTTTATTGGGGTATGTTTTCAATAAAAGATTTATGGTTATTTATATATTGATTGTCATGCATTCTATATTGAGCTGAGTGCCAATGCCTGCTTCTTTTCCTCTCTAGTACCAATTGTTTACAGCAGACTGTGCACCCTCATTTTCTTATATTGGTTGGCTGTGCATTCCCTTTTTCTTGCTTCATTATTCCCTTCCGGTTTTCACCGGTTCTGGGAAGTGCACGCCTGGAGTGTATTATTCATTTATTTATACGGAGTTCTGTGGCTTGTTATGGCGTCCGGTTGGGACACACGTGAGGCCGCTTGGGCCAATGGCACAGTGAATTTATTTGGCACTAATTCTTCCCCTCCTATTAGTGATGATTTCACCTCACTCACTAAGGAGATCATGAATGCCCAGAAACTTGGTATCAGGCTTTGGTATAATATAAGAAGTTTTGAGGAATATTTGAAGGGGGGCATCGCCCCTCGTGGTTTAAGGGTACAAATTTTTACGGCATGGGACATCTATTCCCCTTTTAAGGAAATCTGGGAAAAGGGGTTAATGCAGTGCTCTAAAATTATGTCCATGCTTGTGGAGTATGACAAGACTTTATTTAATACCACCAAAGCTAACATTAAAACCTTGGAATCCAGATTAACGGGCTTCGACTTTGAGATCTTGGTTCACCCTTTTCAAACTCGGTTGGGCGCTGATCTTGACAAATATGAACAGGACATTATAGCAAGGAAGAGAAGCAAATTCACTAGGGATCGTAATGATTTCTCCAACTTTACAACCTTTAAATGGAGACATAGGGGTAATCGAAGGGGTACTCCCTCTCAGAAAGATTCTTCCATGATCCCTAATGGGAGTTCTAGCACCAGTGAGAGTGATTTTTTAGGTTCAGACAACAGCGACGCAGGAAGCACATCCGAAGGGGTAAGAAGAAACCCAAGACGCCAAGGCACCACACACAGGAACCTGGGCTGGAAGGGCTTGAACAAACGTCCCCCCTACTAACCGCTGATGGCCTCACTCCGTCTTCTCCTGATGTGGACCATAACATGGATTCTACTGGCACTTTGCAGGTAATTAATTTATCCGACCATGTACTTACCCTGGAGCAGGAGAGTGTCTTAAAACGTGGGTTGACTTTTTCTCCTACTAATGCAGTGGACAAATTTATTCTCATAAAAGACGTCTATCTTTTTTGTAGGAGACTACTTTTCCAAGCCATCTATAACCAACCCAAATCTTTTAACACCCTGAATGAAACAGACCAACAGGTACTTCAGGACCTGTTAGATCTTCTAAATGAATCGGAACCTGCAACAGGTAGGCCTGTGTGTCCACTCAGGAATAAGTCTTTGGCCGCACCTCCACTTTCCCTAATACCTTCGGTGAATTTGTTTTTCCAACTCACTAAAGCTGATATCATGCAACTACCAGACAAGCCCTGTTTTGGCCATAATCTCAATGCCAGTGAGAGAAGGGCATTGAGAGAGCTTAGAGACAACAAAAATTTGATCATTAAGGAAGCCGATAAAGGCGGAAATCTTGTTCTGTGGCCTCTCAATATGTATTTTAGGAAGCCAAGCGGCAACTTCTGAATTCCAAATTCTATTGTAGGTTGCCTTCAGACCTGACAAGCGTTTTCCAGAACAGATTGGCTGATTTGTTGGACTCCGCCTTGGATCTAAAGATCATTACCAAGAAGGAAAGGGACTACATCTGGGTACCGAAACCTACAGTGGCAACTTTCTATCTTTTGCCGAAAGTGCATAAAGACATTCACCAACCACCCGGCCGACCAATCGTTTCAGGTATTGGGAGTTTATGCGAGAAAGCCTGTTCATACCTTGAATTTTTTCTTCAGCCCTTCGTGCAGTCTCTGCCATCTCATTTAAGGGATACCACACAGTTTATCCAGAAAACCAGGGATCTGGTTTTACCGAGTGGTGCCCTTATTGTGACTGCGATGTTGAATCGCTGTTCTAACATCTCGCACCAGGACTGCATCAGGGCTGTGGGATACTTTTTGGATAAGAAGATCAACTCGGACAGGTTCCATGATTCTTTTATCATGGATCTTCTTAAATACATCCTCTCGCATAACTATTTCACATTTGATAACGTATTTTACAAACAGGTCACGGGTGTGGCAATGGGCGCACGCTGTGCCCCATCGGTGGCAAATTTGTTTTTAGGGTGGTGGGAGGCCACTGTTGTCTATGTCTCTGTGCTATTCCTTGACCATGTCCTGGGGTGGCACAGATTCATAGATGACGTGGCCTTTTTCTGGAATGGTTCTGAGGCAGAATGTCTTGAGTTTATCTCAAGCTTGAATAACAACTCTCAACATCTATCTGACCACCACCATTTCCCCCACAGCTGGTATATTTCTGGACCTCTCCCTGAATATCCAGGATGGACGCCTCCTCACCAATCTCTTTCGAAAACCAACGTCAACAAACCGACTCCTCCATTTATCCAGTTTTCACCCACGGCATTTGAAATTGGGGATCCCTGTGGGTCAATTTCTCAGAGCCCGAAGAAACTGTACGGAAGATAGTGATTTCCTGTCGCAAGCATGAGGTTTAAAAGAGAGGTTCGTACAGCGGGGCTACCCTAAGAAATCTCTTTCTAGGGCTTTTCAGCGCGCCAATATGGAAACACAAGATTCACTTTTGCTTCCTAAAACGCGTGTAGATGACCAACAGGTTCGCCTCATCACAAATTTTCACAATCAATGGGCTGATTTTGGTAAAATCATACAAAATCAATGGCAAGTGTTGAAAATCGACCTTGGGTGAGGGACCTCATTGGAACCCGGCCACTAATTACAGCAAAGAGGGCACCCAATCTGGGAAATCATCTTACTAGAAGTCACTTTGCTAGGCCCACTCAACGCATTGGTCGTGGCTTACCCTATGTTGGTTCGTTGCACTGTGGGGATTGTAATGTTTGCCTGTTAATGATTCCACTTCGGGACACATTTACACACCCCATAGACCACTCTTGCCACAAATTAAAGACCTTCATCAATTGTAAATCTTCGTGTGTTATTTATGTCATCATTTGTCCCTGCAACAAACTTTATGTAGGTGAGACCACACAAGAATTACGAAGGCGTATACAGAAACATGTCTCCACAGTGAATTTGGCAAGAAGTGATCTACTTAAAGGTAAGAAACTTTCCTCTATTGCTGCGCACTTTCTTGACAAACATGGGGGCTCCCCTAAAGGTTTGCGGTTCGCTGGTTTGGATAAAATTAAAATTCAACATTAGAGGGGGTGACAAGACCAAACGCCTTCTCCAACTGGAATCCAGGTGGATTTGGTAGCTAAATACAGTCTCTCCTTCTGGCCTTAATGAGGAGTAGAGATGAGCGAACCGGTCCCGGTTCGGCTCGAGGCGGTTCGCCGAACGGGGGGTCTGGCTCGAGTTCGGCTCGTCGAACGTTCGACGAACCGAACTCGAGCCCATAGGAAACAATGGCAGGCAATCACAAACACAGTAAAACACCTAGAAAACACCCTGAAAGGTGTCCAAAAGGTGACAAACAACTCACAACATAACACAAACACATGGGAAAGTGACAAGGACATATACTCATGTGAAAACAAAACAGCTGGACAAGGAAAAAGAGGGAGACACACAGATATATGAGTATATGCAAAGAAACATCGATTCCATTATTGTGCAACTTGAGCCCTGCTCATTTTAGGCTTCCAATCTGGATAAATTGCCTGAGCTCGCCACGTACGCCTTGAGGATCTTGTCGTGTCCTGCAGCCAGCGTTCTCTCGGAACCTGTCTTCAGTGCTGCTGGGGGTCTGCTGGCAGATAAGCACACGTGTCTGTCCACTGACAATGTGGACCTGGCTCTCAGAGGACTTTTCTTCCCCTGGGTCAGCCAGGGGAGGCGAAAGGCACGCGTATTTTTGAGAGTGCTTCATGCAAAGCATCTTTTTCTTTGTCAAAAGGGGGGCTCAACCGATGCCAGTCAAGTGGGGTGTGTGTGGCCCAGTTAGTGGCAACGAGGGAGACTGTGGTTGGAGTCCCCTCGCTGTGTCTCTAAAAGAACCAAGATGAACAAGTCATGGCTCTCAGAGGACTTTTCTTCCCCTGGGTCAGCCAGGGGACGGGAAAGGCACGCGTATTTTTGAGAGTGCTTCATGCAAAGCATCTTTTTCTTTGTCAAAAGGGGGGCTCAACCGATGCCAGTCAAGTGGGGTGTGTGTGGCCCAGTTAGTGGCAACGAGGGAGACTGTGGTTGGAGTCCCCTCGCTGTGTCTCTAAAAGAACCAAGATGAACAAGTCATGGCTCTCAGAGGACTTTTCTTCCCCTGGGTCAGCCAGGGGACGGGAAAGGCACGCGTATTTTTGAGAGTGCTTCATGCAAAGCATCTTTTTCTTTTTCAAAAGGGGGCTCAACCGATGCCAGTCAAGTGGGGTGTGTGTGGCCCAGTTAGTGGCAACGAGGGAGACTGTGGTTGGAGTCCCCTCGCTGTGTCTCTAAAAGAACCAAGATGAACAAGTCATGGCTCTCAGAGGACTTTTCTTCCCCTGGGTCAGCCAGGGGACGGGAAAGGCACGCGTATTTTTGAGAGTGCTTCATGCAAAGCATCTTTTTCTTTGTCAAAAGGGGGGGTCAACCGATGCCAGTCAAGTGGGGTGTGTGTGGCCCAGTTAGTGGCAACGAGGGAGACTGTGGTTGGAGTCCCCTCGCTGTGTCTCTAAAAGAACCAAGATGAACAAGTCATGGCTCTCAGAGGACTTTTCTTCCCCTGGGTCAGCCAGGGGACGGGAAAGGCACGCGTATTTTTGAGAGTGCTTCATGCAAAGCATCTTTTTCTTTTTCAAAAGGGGGCTCAACCGATGCCAGTCAAGTGGGGTGTGTGTGGCCCAGTTAGTGGCAACGAGGGAGACTGTGGTTGGAGTCCCCTCGCTGTGTCTCTAAAAGAACCAAGATGAACAAGTCATGGCTCTCAGAGGACTTTTCTTCCCCTGGGTCAGCCAGGGGACGGGAAAGGCACGCGTATTTTTGAGAGTGCTTCATGCAAAGCATCTTTTTCTTTGTCAAAAGGGGGGGTCAACCGATGCCAGTCAAGTGGGGTGTGTGTGGCCCAGTTAGTGGCAACGAGGGAGACTGTGGTTGGAGTCCCCTCGCTGTGTCTCTAAAAGAACCAAGATGAACAAGTCATGGCTCTCAGAGGACTTTTCTTCCCCTGGGTCAGCCAGGGGACGGGAAAGGCACGCGTATTTTTGAGAGTGCTTCATGCAAAGCATCTTTTTCTTTTTCAAAAGGGGGCTCAACCGATGCCAGTCAAGTGGGGTGTGTGTGGCCCAGTTAGTGGCAACGAGGGAGACTGTGGTTGGAGTCCCCTCGCTGTGTCTCTAAAAGAACCAAGATGAACAAGTCATGGCTCTCAGAGGACTTTTCTTCCCCTGGGTCAGCCAGGGGACGGGAAAGGCACGCGTATTTTTGAGAGTGCTTCATGCAAAGCATCTTTTTCTTTGTCAAAAGGGGGGGTCAACCGATGCCAGTCAAGTGGGGTGTGTGTGGCCCAGTTAGTGGCAACGAGGGAGACTGTGGTTGGAGTCCCCTCGCTGTGTCTCTAAAAGAACCAAGATGAACAAGTCATGGCTCTCAGAGGACTTTTCTTCCCCTGGGTCAGCCAGGGGACGGGAAAGGCACGCGTATTTTTGAGAGTGCTTCATGCAAAGCATCTTTTTCTTTTTCAAAAGGGGGCTCAACCGATGCCAGTCAAGTGGGGTGTGTGTGGCCCAGTTAGTGGCAACGAGGGAGACTGTGGTTGGAGTCCCCTCGCTGTGTCTCTAAAAGAACCAAGATGAACAAGTCATGGCTCTCAGAGGACTTTTCTTCCCCTGGGTCAGCCAGGGGACGGGAAAGGCACGCGTATTTTTGAGAGTGCTTCATGCAAAGCATCTTTTTCTTTGTCAAAAGGGGGGGTCAACCGATGCCAGTCAAGTGGGGTGTGTGTGGCCCAGTTAGTGGCAACGAGGGAGACTGTGGTTGGAGTCCCCTCGCTGTGTCTCTAAAAGAACCAAGATGAACAAGTCATGGCTCTCAGAGGACTTTTCTTCCCCTGGGTCAGCCAGGGGACGGGAAAGGCACGCGTATTTTTGAGAGTGCTTCATGCAAAGCATCTTTTTCTTTTTCAAAAGGGGGCTCAACCGATGCCAGTCAAGTGGGGTGTGTGTGGCCCAGTTAGTGGCAACGAGGGAGACTGTGGTTGGAGTCCCCTCGCTGTGTCTCTAAAAGAACCAAGATGAACAAGTCATGGCTCTCAGAGGACTTTTCTTCCCCTGGGTCAGCCAGGGGACGGGAAAGGCACGCGTATTTTTGAGAGTGCTTCATGCAAAGCATCTTTTTCTTTGTCAAAAGGGGGGCTCAACCGATGCCAGTCAAGTGGGGTGTGTGTGGCCCAGTTAGTGGCAACGAGGGAGACTGTGGTTGGAGTCCCCTCGCTGTGTCTCTAAAAGAACCAAGATGAACAAGTCATGGCTCTCAGAGGACTTTTCTTCCCCTGGGTCAGCCAGGGGACGGGAAAGGCACGCGTATTTTTGAGAGTGCTTCATGCAAAGCATCTTTTTCTTTTTCAAAAGGGGGCTCAACCGATGCCAGTCAAGTGGGGTGTGTGTGGCCCAGTTAGTGGCAACGAGGGAGACTGTGGTTGGAGTCCCCTCGCTGTGTCTCTAAAAGAACCAAGATGAACAAGTCATGGCTCTCAGAGGACTTTTCTTCCCCTGGGTCAGCCAGGGGACGGGAAAGGCACGCGTATTTTTGAGAGTGCTTCATGCAAAGCATCTTTTTCTTTGTCAAAAGGGGGGGTCAACCGATGCCAGTCAAGTGGGGTGTGTGTGGCCCAGTTAGTGGCAACGAGGGAGACTGTGGTTGGAGTCCCCTCGCTGTGTCTCTAAAAGAACCAAGATGAACAAGTCATGGCTCTCAGAGGACTTTTCTTCCCCTGGGTCAGCCAGGGGACGGGAAAGGCACGCGTATTTTTGAGAGTGCTTCATGCAAAGCATCTTTTTCTTTGTCAAAAGGGGGGGTCAACCGATGCCAGTCAAGTGGGGTGTGTGTGGCCCAGTTAGTGGCAACGAGGGAGACTGTGGTTGGAGTCCCCTCGCTGTGTCTCTAAAAGAACCAAGATGAACAAGTCATGGCTCTCAGAGGACTTTTCTTCCCCTGGGTCAGCCAGGGGACGGGAAAGGCACGCGTATTTTTGAGAGTGCTTCATGCAAAGCATCTTTTTCTTTGTCAAAAGGGGGGCTCAACCGATGCCAGTCAAGTGGGGTGTGTGTGGCCCAGTTAGTGGCAACGAGGGAGACTGTGGTTGGAGTCCCCTCGCTGTGTCTCTAAAAGAACCAAGATGAACAAGTCATGGCTCTCAGAGGACTTTTCTTCCCCTGGGTCAGCCAGGGGACGGGAAAGGCACGCGTATTTTTGAGAGTGCTTCATGCAAAGCATCTTTTTCTTTTTCAAAAGGGGGCTCAACCGATGCCAGTCAAGTGGGGTGTGTGTGGCCCAGTTAGTGGCAACGAGGGAGACTGTGGTTGGAGTCCCCTCGCTGTGTCTCTAAAAGAACCAAGATGAACAAGTCATGGCTCTCAGAGGACTTTTCTTCCCCTGGGTCAGCCAGGGGACGGGAAAGGCACGCGTATTTTTGAGAGTGCTTCATGCAAAGCATCTTTTTCTTTGTCAAAAGGGGGGGTCAACCGATGCCAGTCAAGTGGGGTGTGTGTGGCCCAGTTAGTGGCAACGAGGGAGACTGTGGTTGGAGTCCCCTCGCTGTGTCTCTAAAAGAACCAAGATGAACAAGTCATGGCTCTCAGAGGACTTTTCTTCCCCTGGGTCAGCCAGGGGACGGGAAAGGCACGCGTATTTTTGAGAGTGCTTCATGCAAAGCATCTTTTTCTTTTTCAAAAGGGGGCTCAACCGATGCCAGTCAAGTGGGGTGTGTGTGGCCCAGTTAGTGGCAACGAGGGAGACTGTGGTTGGAGTCCCCTCGCTGTGTCTCTAAAAGAACCAAGATGAACAAGTCATGGCTCTCAGAGGACTTTTCTTCCCCTGGGTCAGCCAGGGGACGGGAAAGGCACGCGTATTTTTGAGAGTGCTTCATGCAAAGCATCTTTTTCTTTGTCAAAAGGGGGGCTCAACCGATGCCAGTCAAGTGGGGTGTGTGTGGCCCAGTTAGTGGCAACGAGGGAGACTGTGGTTGGAGTCCCCTCGCTGTGTCTCTAAAAGAACCAAGATGAACAAGTCATGGCTCTCAGAGGACTTTTCTTCCCCTGGGTCAGCCAGGGGACGGGAAAGGCACGCGTATTTTTGAGAGTGCTTCATGCAAAGCATCTTTTTCTTTTTCAAAAGGGGGCTCAACCGATGCCAGTCAAGTGGGGTGTGTGTGGCCCAGTTAGTGGCAACGAGGGAGACTGTGGTTGGAGTCCCCTCGCTGTGTCTCTAAAAGAACCAAGATGAACAAGTCATGGCTCTCAGAGGACTTTTCTTCCCCTGGGTCAGCCAGGGGACGGGAAAGGCACGCGTATTTTTGAGAGTGCTTCATGCAAAGCATCTTTTTCTTTGTCAAAAGGGGGGGTCAACCGATGCCAGTCAAGTGGGGTGTGTGTGGCCCAGTTAGTGGCAACGAGGGAGACTGTGGTTGGAGTCCCCTCGCTGTGTCTCTAAAAGAACCAAGATGAACAAGTCATGGCTCTCAGAGGACTTTTCTTCCCCTGGGTCAGCCAGGGGACGGGAAAGGCACGCGTATTTTTGAGAGTGCTTCATGCAAAGCATCTTTTTCTTTGTCAAAAGGGGGGGTCAACCGATGCCAGTCAAGTGGGGTGTGTGTGGCCCAGTTAGTGGCAACGAGGGAGACTGTGGTTGGAGTCCCCTCGCTGTGTCTCTAAAAGAACCAAGATGAACAAGTCATGGCTCTCAGAGGACTTTTCTTCCCCTGGGTCAGCCAGGGGACGGGAAAGGCACGCGTATTTTTGAGAGTGCTTCATGCAAAGCATCTTTTTCTTTTTCAAAAGGGGGCTCAACCGATGCCAGTCAAGTGGGGTGTGTGTGGCCCAGTTAGTGGCAACGAGGGAGACTGTGGTTGGAGTCCCCTCGCTGTGTCTCTAAAAGAACCAAGATGAACAAGTCATGGCTCTCAGAGGACTTTTCTTCCCCTGGGTCAGCCAGGGGACGGGAAAGGCACGCGTATTTTTGAGAGTGCTTCATGCAAAGCATCTTTTTCTTTGTCAAAAGGGGGGCTCAACCGATGCCAGTCAAGTGGGGTGTGTGTGGCCCAGTTAGTGGCAACGAGGGAGACTGTGGTTGGAGTCCCCTCGCTGTGTCTCTAAAAGAACCAAGATGAACAAGTCATGGCTCTCAGAGGACTTTTCTTCCCCTGGGTCAGCCAGGGGACGGGAAAGGCACGCGTATTTTTGAGAGTGCTTCATGCAAAGCATCTTTTTCTTTGTCAAAAGGGGGGGTCAACCGATGCCAGTCAAGTGGGGTGTGTGTGGCCCAGTTAGTGGCAACGAGGGAGACTGTGGTTGGAGTCCCCTCGCTGTGTCTCTAAAAGAACCAAGATGAACAAGTCATGGCTCTCAGAGGACTTTTCTTCCCCTGGGTCAGCCAGGGGACGGGAAAGGCACGCGTATTTTTGAGAGTGCTTCATGCAAAGCATCTTTTTCTTTTTCAAAAGGGGGCTCAACCGATGCCAGTCAAGTGGGGTGTGTGTGGCCCAGTTAGTGGCAACGAGGGAGACTGTGGTTGGAGTCCCCTCGCTGTGTCTCTAAAAGAACCAAGATGAACAAGTCATGGCTCTCAGAGGACTTTTCTTCCCCTGGGTCAGCCAGGGGACGGGAAAGGCACGCGTATTTTTGAGAGTGCTTCATGCAAAGCATCTTTTTCTTTTTCAAAAGGGGGCTCAACCGATGCCAGTCAAGTGGGGTGTGTGTGGCCCAGTTAGTGGCAACGAGGGAGACTGTGGTTGGAGTCCCCTCGCTGTGTTTTACATGCTTTTAGAAGGGCATGAAATGGCTTGGAGGTTGACATTCATCATATGCAAACTGTTGGCTACCAAAATGCTGCCTTTCCAACAACTGTGGTTATAGGCAATGAGGAACATACTGATGAAGATGAGACGCAGATACCCGATTGGGATGACAACTTAAATATTCGGTCAGGGCAAGAAGAAACTCGGTCTGAGGGGTAGGGGAGTGCAAACACAACAATTGATGATTAAGTTCTAGATCACACCTACTGTCAACCCACAGTCAGACACTCGAGGAGGTCAACAGAGGCGGTGGAGGAGGATGCAACCGACGTCGAAGTAACCTGGCGCCTTCCTGGACACAGTCGGAGCACTGGTAGCATGTCTACAACTGCATCCTCAGCCACCACTCTGCCTCTGAGCATTATTCGGGGTGGATCAACAGGTCGCATGGCCTCTAAGCCTTGCCTAGCCAGGTCCTTTTTTGACATAGAAAAAGATCGCCCAAATTATGTGATCTGTAAAATTTGTCATGGTTCTCTTAGTAGAGGTCAAAACCTCAGCAGTTTGACAACTTCTTCCATGAATCGTCACATGAATAAATATCATATGGCCCGATGGGAAGCTCACCGTGCTGCAATGCGGCCTAGCGGAGCGAACCATCCACCGCCTGCCCCTTCCAGTGCATCCGCGCGCTCGTCATCTTCTAGGACTGTGGGGACAGCTGTCACACCTGTTTTTCCACCCACAACTTCCACCACTGTAACCGCAACAGGCAGTTTGCTTGGTAGGTCGTCAGTTGGTTTGGAAGGGGAAACAAGTGAGTGTGTACAGCTCTCTCAGACATCGATAGCACCAACTTTGGATGAAGGCAACATCATGTCTCCGCCTGCACTTTCCTCACAAAGCTGCATTTTTCCAGGGACACCCGACTCAACACCGTCTACACACAGCAGCCAGATCTCTGTCCCTCAGATGTGGTCAAATAAAAGGCCACTTCCTGCGACCCATGACAAAGCGAAGAGGTTGACTCTATCCCTCTGTAAGCTGTTGACTACAGAAATGCTGCCTTTCCGCCTAGTGGACACACAGGATTTTAGAGACCTTATGTCTGTCGCTGTGCCCCAGTACCAGATGCCTAGTCGCCACTACTTCTCTAAGAAAGGTGTGCCCGCGCTACACCAGCATGTCGCACACAACATCACCGCTTCCTTGAGAAACTCTGTGTGTGAACGGGTGCATTTCACCACCGATACTTGGACCAGTAAGCATGGACAGGGACGTTACATGTCGCTGACTGGCCACTGGGTAACTATGGTGATAGATGGTGAAGGGTCTGCTGCACAAGTCTTGCCGTCCCCACGACTTGTGTGTCAATCCTCTGTCTGTCCAAGTTCCGCCACTGCTTCTGCATCCTCCACCTCATCTGGGTCCTCCACCTCCGCCCCAAGCCTGCCTGGTCAGGCCACCAGCGTTCTCACTGCGCAGAAGGAATCACGCACCCCTCATTACTATGCTGGTAGCAGAGCGCAACGGCATCAGGCGGTCTTTAGCTTGACATGTCTTTGAAATAGGAGTCACACAGCGACTGAGTTGTGGGCAGCTCTGGAGACTGATTTTGATAAATGGTTGTCTCCACTCAACCTGCAGCCTGGTAAGGCCGTGTGCGACAATGCTGCAAACCTGGGTGCGGCCCTTCGCCTGGGCAAGGTGACACACGTGCCTTGTATGGCTCACGTGTTTAACCTTGTTGTCCAGCAATTTTTAACACACTATCCCGGCCTAGATGGCCTTCTGACCAGGGCACGGAAACTGTCTGCAGTGCTCACTTCCGCCGTTCAACCGCCGCACCTGAGCGACTTGCATCGCTCCAGAAGTCTTTCGGCCTGCCGGTTCATCGCCTGAAATGCGATGTGGCGACACGCTGGAATTCAACTCTCCACATGTTACAGCGACTGTGGCAGCACCGGCGAGCCCTGGTGCAATACGTCATGATGTATAGCCTGGGCCAACGAGATGCAGAAGTGGGGCAGATCACCCTGATGGAGTGATCTCAGATCAAGGACCTATGCACCCTTCTGCACAGTTTCGACATGGCGACGAATATGTTTAGCGCTGACAATGCCATTATCAGCATGACGATTACAGTCATTTACATGCTGGAGCACACGCTAAACACTATTCGTAGTCAGGGGGTGGGACAACAGGAAGGGGAGGAACTACAGGAGGATTCATATGCGCAAGACACAACAACATCACCAAGGTCCAGACGTTCATCATCACCAACGCGGCAGGCATGGGACCATGGGGGACAGGGATCAACAAGGGCGCATGGTAGCAGGTGAGATGTTGAGGAAGGTGCAGGAGGACATGAAGATATGGAGGACGAACTGTCCATGGACATGGAAGACTCAGCAGATGAGGGGGACCTTGGTCAAATTTCAGTTGAAAGAGGTTGGGGGGAGATGACAGAGGAAGAAAGAACGGTTAGCACCTCTATGCCACAAACACAGCGTGGACTTGGTGCGCATGGCTGCGCAAGACACATGAGTGCCTTCTTGTTGCACTACCTCCAACATGACCCTCGTATTGTCAAAATTAGAAGTGATGATGACTACTGGCTTGCCACACTATTAGATCCCCGGGACAAGTCCAAATTTTGTGACATAATTCCACCCATAGAAAGGGACGCACGTATGCAGGAGTATCAGCAGAAGCTGTTACTCGATCTTAGCTCGGCTTTTCCACCAAACAACCGTGCAGGTGAAGGGAGTGATTCTCCCAGTTGTAACTTGACAAACATGGGACGGCCTCGTCATCTTCAACAGTCTACCCGTACCAGTAGGACCGTATCTGGTGCTGGTAACAGCAATTTTATGGAATCTTTTCATAATTTTTTTAGACCCTCCTTTGCAAGGCCACCAGAGACAACAAGTCTGACACATAGTCAACGGATGGAGAGGATGATACAGGAGTATCTCCAAATGAACATCGATGCAATGACTTTGCAAATGGAGCCTTGCTCCTTTTGTGCTTCAAATCTAGAAAAATGTCAAGAGCTCTCCAGTTACGCCTCGAAGATTTTGTCGTGTCCAGCTGCCAGCGTTGTCTCTGAACGTGTCTTCAGTGCTGCTGGGTGTGTGCTGACAGATAAGCGCACGCGTCTGTCCAGTGACAATGTGGACAGACTGACGTTCATCAAAATGAACAAGTCATGGATCCAGAAGGAATTTACTACCCCTGTGTCATCCTGGGGAGAGTAAATGCTTGTGGATTTGGAATGTGCTTGATGCAAATCAAAACATCCTGTTTGCAACTAGGGCACAAGTGCTGCCACTGATAAGGTGTCTGTGTGGGGCCCAATTTTTGGAAAAAAAGGGAGACTCCGCTTGGAGTAACCCTTGCTTGCTGTGTTTTTTAAAAATGATACAAGATGAACAGATCTGAAGGCAAGATGAAGCCAACATCATGTCTCCGCCTGCACTTTTCTCACAAACCTGCATTTTTCCAGGGACACCCTACTCAACACCGTCTACAGACAGCAGCCAGATCTCTGTCCCTCAGATGTGGTCAAATAAAAGGCCACTTACTGCGACCCATGACAAAGCTAAGTGGTTGACTCTATCCCTCTGTAAGCTGTTGGCTACCGAAATGCTGCCTTTACGCGTAGTGGACACACAGGATTTTACAGACCTTATGTCTGTCGCTGTGCCCCAGTACCAGATGCCCAATCACCACTGCTTCTCCAAGAAAAGCATGCCCGCGCTACACCGGCATGTCGCACACAACATCACCACTTCCTTGAGAAAATCTGTGTGCGACAGGGTGCATTTCAACACAGATACTTGGACCAGTAAGCATAGACAGGGTCATTACATGTCACTGACTGGGCACTGGCAAACTATGGTGAGAGATGGAGAATGGTCTGCTGTACAAGTCTTGCCGTCCCCACGAGTTGTTTCAATCCTTGTTCTGTATGTAGAAGTTAATACACTGCTTCTGCCTCTTCAACCTCGTGTGGGTCCTCTACCTTTGCGCAAACCCTGTGTGGTCAGGCCACCCTTCCTTGCAACTGCGCACAAGGACTACCACACACCTCCTTACTATGCTGGCAGCAGAGCTCAATGCCATCAGGCGGTCAAAGTTTTACTTTGAAATGTATGGGAAATGTGAGTCACACCGCTATTACAGAGAATAGTAGTCAGGCAGGGTCAAAACATTAATTGAGGAACAGGAACAGAATGGGACGGCCAGGACTTAATCAGAAAACAAGCAGAGGTGAAATGCGTATCGGCCAACAAGGTACATAAACAGCAAGCAGGAAAAGTAGTCAGGTAACAAGCACACAAAATCATAAAACTGAACTGGGGGTAAAATTAACCAGAGGTTCATAGCTATGTCTGGCAGTGGTCTGCAGACAGGATGGGCATAAAAAAGGGTGTGGTGTCTTCCCATTGGTTGTAGCTGAATGATGGTATTTCATCTGTGAGATACCCACCAGCTACATTCAGCCAGAGATTCTTCATCTGTCAAGGTAATGCAGCCCAGTGGGTGAGCATAACCTGCGTCCACCTGCGCCGCTGGCATCGACTACTCTCCCATCATCAGCACTATTCATGAAAGGAACACGTTGTCACCTGGCGACCGGAGTACAAATTGACGGAGCGGACTCCGTTGGTGACTTAACAGCCGTGTGCGGCAATGATGCAAACCTGGCTGCGGGCCATCCTCAGGGCAATGTGACACACGTGCCTTTTATGGCTCACGTGTTGATCCGAATTCTCCAGAAATTTTTAAAACACCATCACGGCCTACATGGCCTTGTGCAGCGGGCACGCTCGCTATGTGCTCACTTCCATCGTGCGCACACAGCAGCTCAACAACTTTCATCACTCCGGAAGTCTTAGGGTCTGGCAGTTAAACGCCGGAAATGCGATGTTCCGACACGCAGGAATTGGAATCTGCACATGTTGCAGCGTGTGTGGCAGCACCGCAGAGCCCTGCTGAAATACGGTAAGACATATAGCCTGGGATAAGTTGATCCAGAGGTGGTGCAGATCACGCTGCTGGAGTGGTGTCAGATCAAGGACCTATGCACCCTGCTACACAGTTTTGAAATGTCGACGAAGATGTTTAGCACTGGCAATGTCATTCTCAGCGTGACAATTCTGGTCATCTACATGATGGAGCACACTGTAATTATTATTCGGAGTCAGGTGTTGGGACAAGAGGAAGGGGAGGAAGTACAGGAGGAGTCATATGCGGAAGGGATAACAAGATCTACGAGGTCCAGATGGTCAGCGGCACCTATGCGGCAGTCATGGTGAGGGAGAGGGATTAACAAGGGCGCATAGTATCAGCAAAAAGTGTTGATGAAAGTGCAGGAGCCCATGAAGAAATGGAGGACGAACTGGCGATGGGCATGGAAGACTCAGCAGATGAGTGAGAGCTTGCTCACATTTCGGTTGTGCGAGGTTGTGGGTAGAGGGCAGAGGAAGGATGCACGATTCTCACCTCTCTGCCACCAACACACCAAGGACTTGGTCCTCCTGGATGCACAAGACACATGAGCGCCTTCTTGCTGCACTACCTACATGAGGCGTGTATTACCTGCACTCCCAGCTGACTGTCCGGTATATATCTAGACACCTGTCTGCCGTTCTCACCTAAGATTAAATTTGTCTCCACACTGGAGGGGAACTAAACCCAATGGGTGACGGATGTGAACCATCGCAAATCTAATAGTGGCACAGGACAGATACTATACTCTATTTGTGCAGTCATGTCTGCAATAATAACAGAATTCCTCATTGAAGGATCCATTTAATTCTGGACAAATTGGATATTTATGTACCATCCTTGTGAACTCGATTTGGAAAAGCCCCTGAAGAACCTCCTCTAATATTTAAGTCCTGGAGGTGAAACGCGTCGGGCATTACTAGGACGGGCTAACTTGTTGAACCATTGAACATAAAGATATCCTGGGATTAATGCAGGAACCCCGGACTGGAGCCTAACCCTGGCTCATATTGAATCCCTGTTGTTTGCTGGATTCACTGTGATTAGTTGAAACCATACATTGTAAACAATAAGCTGACCCATATTGGATCAACAGTGAGATATGATGGTAGTATGAATGGGATTCACCATACATGAATAGAACCTCACAGAATAGCAGCACCTACTAGTGTTGAGCACAGGGTGCTATTAGGATCAGTCGACGGAGAGTGGGGGCACCACAATACGTGACGTCACAGGGTGCCGACCCCCACAGGTAGGTAGGGAGAGTTGTAGGGAATTTGCCCACAGTACTCTCACCATACCAATACTTGCATTAAGAATTTTTAAATTTTGCACTTATTCTATATTTGTAGTAAATTGAATAAAATTATATTTTTATAAAATAGGGGCTTTTGTTGGTAATTCAGTGGTTATACCCCTACTGAAAGAGCACACAACTCTTTCTTTGGTTATAGAGTGCACTACCTACATGACCCTCGGATTGTATGAATTTGAAGTAATCCTGAATACTGGGTTGCCACACTGTTAGATCCCCGGTACAAGACAAAATTTGGCGAACTAATTCCTGCCATAGAAATAGACGCACGTATACAGGAGTATCTGCAGAATGTGGTACGCAATCTTAGATCTACTTTTCCACTAAACACCAGTGCTGCACAGAGTGAATCTCAACACTTTGTCATGGATAGGAGGAAATGGTCTTTTACTTGTCCACATCGGAGGGACCGAGGGATGGCTGCTGTGCTGAGATGGCGTTGAGTACGGTGTCCCTGCACAGTTGCACTTTTGGTCATATCCCAAAATGAGTTGAAAAAGGACAGATGCTGTTGGAAAGGGGAACAGGTGTGTTGGAAAGGGGAAAAAAATTTTGGTCCGTGGATTTGGTGGTTAAACAACTGTAACATTTGCTGAAGAAACAACATCTGTTACAGTGGGACTGGCAGATTTGGATAAAGTGGTATATAATCTGTGACCGCTATATAACAAAAATTAATAAGAAAAGAAAGAGAAAGGTATATATCACCTTCAGCAGTCAGTGTCCACCGTGCTCCCAGTTGGAAAAGGAGAGGTTGGCAACTTGAAGGTTTGGTGGAGGATACAGAGCTGTGTGGCTATGAAACTAATAGTAGCCTGAACCGAGTTAGACGCCATTCGGATCTGGAGACTGTGAGCCCTGTTAGCGTCACAGGGTCCACATGCCCACCCAGCCCAGGAACTCCCTGTTAACAACACAGGGGCCATTGAGTACGCTGACCGTGTGCGTAGGGGCCACACCTGTGGACAGCAGGCGCATCAGCAGCAGCAGGCCTGTTAATGCCACTGGGCTGCACAAGCAGGACTGTTAGGACAGGAGCTGGTCTTAACCGTTCTGCGTTACCAACTGTGGTGGTGGCCTGCATCCACCACCCTATCCCTGCCTACCTCTGGCCTAAAGCCGCAATGGGTTCAACACATGGAGGTGTGCTCTTTCGGAGCATAATAGAAGACTGCGCACCTCCTTGTTGGCTCCAGCCCCTTTTATAACCTGGGTCCGCCCCAAACCAGGGTGAACCACAATGCACCTCCTGGAGACAAAAGCAGAGTGACACGTCATGAGTGGCATAACTAGCGTCCTATTTGGAAACGCAACTTCAATGATGACCTCATGGCTGCCATGACCCAAACACCTCACCAGTCATCGTCTGACCATCAATAATGCGGTGACAAGTCATAGGTGTGGGCCTCTGCAAGCCATTTGGGAGGACACCTGATGCCCTGTGGTCTATATGGGACCCCCACATCAGGGCCAGGGCCAAAGAGTTCATTACCGGACCTAGTCTCTGATGCAGGAAGTGCCTGAGCATGCTCAGTAGCATGAAATACAGTCTCTGAAAAAAGACTATCAGCTTTAGCATGGTGTCTAGGCACAAAACAGGACTTAGACCCGGCACAGAATGCAAGCACCTGTGCAAAGAGGCTTTTCACACTTAGTGTGGGAGCATGCGCTGTATCCCGAAATGAAGACTTAGCGTCAGGAATGGCACAGTCAGGCTGAGCATACTCACTAGGCGAAACACTGTAATTATGCTGCAGCTGGGGTACATCGGCACACGCATGCGCACTAGCTGCCTCTCCACACTTAGACGTGGAGGGGAAATTTGTCTTGGAGATGCTGTCTATGAACAGAAGGAAAAGCTAAAGGAAGCCTGACTTTCTATCCCTCCGAATTATGAAATGCAGCAATGAATTCCATGAGTTTGCTATAACATTAGCGTAGCTAAATGTGCATGAGGGTGTGATGTAGAGGTGCTAGAAATAGCTTGTCACCAGTGGGGCACTAATGGAATACAACAGCCAGTTCTATGATGCCACAAAATGGCAGTATTTTGTGCTATCATTATAGCTTATTAAAAACAGAGCACGAGGTTGTCATGCAGAGGTGCTGCACATAGATTTGCAGTAGTGTGAATAGACAAAAGTACAATAGCCACGTTTAGGATACAACTAGGTACAGTGAGTGTTTGCTAGTATAATGGCTGAGTTTAAAAAAGTTTGAGTGTGCAATGCAGGCAGACGTCCTGCAAATAACGTTCCAATACTGTGAATTGACAAAAGTACAATAGCCACGTTTAGGATACAACTAGGTACAGTGAGTGTTTGCTAGTATAATGGCTGAGTTTAAAAAAGTTTGAGTGTGCAATGCAGGCAGACGTGCTGCAAATAACGTTCCAATACTGTGAATAGACAAAAGTACAATAGCCACGTTTAGGATACAACTAGGTACACTGAGTGTTTGCTACTATAAATGGCTGAGTTTAAAAAAGTTTGAGTGTGCAATGCAGGCAGACGTGCTGCAAATAACGTTCCAATACTGTGAATTGACAAAAGTACAATAGCCACGTTTAGGATACAACTAGGTACACTGAGTGTTTGCTAGTATAATGGCTGAGTTTAAAAAAGTTTGAGTGTGCAATGCAGGCAGATGTCCTGCAAATATCGTTCCAATACTGTGAATTGACAAAAGTACAATAGCCACGTTTAGGATACAACTAGGTACAGTGAGTGTTTGCTAGTATAATGGCTGAGTTTAAAAAAGTTTGAGTGTGCAATGCAGGCAGACGTGCTGCAAATAACGTTCCAATACTGTGAATAGACAAAAGTACAATAGCCACGTTTAGGATACAACTAGGTACACTGAGTGTTTGCTACTATAAATGGCTGAGTTTAAAAAAGTTTGAGTGTGCAATGCAGGCAGACGTGCTGCAAATAACGTTCCAATACTGTGAATTGACAAAAGTACAATAGCCACGTTTAGGATACAACTAGGTACACTGAGTGTTTGCTAGTATAATGGCTGAGTTTAAAAAAGTTTGAGTGTGCAATGCAGGCAGACGTGCTGCAAATAACGTTCCAATACTGTGAATTGACAAAAGTACAATAGCCACGTTTAGGATACAACTAGGTACAGTGAGTGTTTGCTAGTATAATGGCTGAGTTTAAAAAAGTTTGAGTGTGCAATGCAGGCAGACGTGCTGCAAATAACGTTCCAATACTGTGAATTGACAAAAGTACAATAGCCACGTTTAGGATACAACTAGGTACAGTGAGTGTTTGCTAGTATAATGGCTGAGTTTAAAAAAGTTTGAGTGTGCAATGCAGGCAGACGTGCTGCAAATAACGTTCCAATACTGTGAATTGACAAAAGTACAATAGCCACGTTTAGGATACAACTAGGTACAGTGAGTGTTTGCTAGTATAATGGCTGAGTTTAAAAAAGTTAGAGTGTGCAATGCAGGCAGACGTGCTGCAAATAACGTTCCAATACTGTGAATAGACAAAAGTACAATAGCCACGTTTAGGATACAACTAGGTACACTGAGTGTTTGCTACTATAAATGGCTGAGTTTAAAAAAGTTTGAGTGTGCAATGCAGGCAGACGTGCTGCAAATAACGTTCCAATACTGTGAATTGACAAAAGTACAATAGCCACGTTTAGGATACAACTAGGTACACTGAGTGTTTGCTACTATAAATGGCTGAGTTTAAAAAAGTTTGAGTGTGCAATGCAGGCAGACGTGCTGCAAATAACGTTCCAATACTGTGAATTGACAAAAGTACAATAGCCACGTTTAGGATACAACTAGGTACAGTGAGTGTTTGCTAGTATAATGGCTGAGTTTAAAAAAGTTAGAGTGTGCAATGCAGGCAGACGTGCTGCAAATATCGTTCCAATACTGTGAATAGACAAAAGTAAAATAGCCACGTTTAGGATACAACTAGGTACACTGAGTGTTTGCTAGTATAATGGCTGAGTTTAAAAAAGTTAGAGTGTGCAATGCAGGCAGACGTGCTGCAAATAACGTTCCAATACTGTGAATAGACAAAAGTACAATAGCCACGTTTAGGATACAACTAGGTACACTGAGTGTTTGCTACTATAAATGGCTGAGTTTAAAAAAGTTTGAGTGTGCAATGCAGGCAGACGTGCTGCAAATAACGTTCCAATACTGTGAATTGACAAAAGTACAATAGCCACGTTTAGGATACAACTAGGTACAGTGAGTGTTTGCTAGTATAATGGCTGAGTTTAAAAAAGTTTGAGTGTGCAATGCAGGCAGACGTGCTGCAAATAACGTTCCAATACTGTGAATTGACAAAAGTACAATAGCCACGTTTAGGATACAACTAGGTACAGTGAGTGTTTGCTAGTATAATGGCTGAGTTTAAAAAAGTTTGAGTGTGCAATGCAGGCAGACGTGCTGCAAATAACGTTCCAATACTGTGAATTGACAAAAGTACAATAGCCACGTTTAGGATACAACTAGGTACAGTGAGTGTTTGCTAGTATAATGGCTGAGTTTAAAAAAGTTTGAGTGTGCAATGCAGGCAGACGTGCTGCAAATATCGTTCCAATACTGTGAATAGACAAAAGTAAAATAGCCACGTTTAGGATACAACTAGGTACACTGAGTGTTTGCTAGTATAATGGCTGAGTTTAAAAAAGTTAGAGTGTGCAATGCAGGCAGACGTGCTGCAAATAACGTTCCAATACTGTGAATAGACAAAAGTACAATAGCCACGTTTAGGATACAACTAGGTACACTGAGTGTTTGCTACTATAAATGGCTGAGTTTAAAAAAGTTTGAGTGTGCAATGCAGGCAGACGTGCTGCAAATAACGTTCCAATACTGTGAATTGACAAAAGTACAATAGCCACGTTTAGGATACAACTAGGTACACTGAGTGTTTGCTACTATAAATGGCTGAGTTTAAAAAAGTTTGAGTGTGCAATGCAGGCAGACGTGCTGCAAATAACGTTCCAATACTGTGAATTGACAAAAGTACAATAGCCACGTTTAGGATACAACTAGGTACACTGAGTGTTTGCTAGTATAATGGCTGAGTTTAAAAAAGTTAGAGTGTGCAATGCAGGCAGACGTGCTGCAAATATCGTTCCAATACTGTGAATAGACAAAAGTACAATAGCCACGTTTAGGATACAACTAGGTACACTGAGTGTTTGCTACTATAAATGGCTGAGTTTAAAAAAGTTAGAGTGTGCAATGCAGGCAGACGTGCTGCAAATATCGTTCCAATACTGTGAATAGACAAAAGTACAATAGCCACGTTTAGGATACAACTAGGTACACTGAGTGTTTGCTAGTATAATGGCTTAGTAACAATGAGTTGTAGTGTGCAATGCAGGCAGACGTGCTCTGCAAATGTCTTTGCACTAGTGGGACTATAGCAAAGTCCAATAGCCACGTTTAGGATGCCACTAGGTACACTGAGTGTTTGCTAGTAAAATTGCTTAGTTTAAAAAAGTTGGAGTGTGCAATGCAGGCAGATGTGCTCTGCTAATATCTTTGCACTAGTGGGACTATAGCAAAGTCCAATAGCCACGTATAGGATGCCACTAGGTACACTGAGTGTTTGCTAGTATAATGGCTTAGTTAAAATGAGTTTGAGTGTGCAATGCAGGCAGACGCGCTATGCAAATGTCTTTGCACTAGTGGGACTATAGCAAAGTCCAATAGCCACGTATAGGATGCCACTAGGTACACTGAGTGTTTGCTAGTATAATGGCTTGGTTTTAATGAGTTGGAGTGTGCAATGCAGGCAGACGCGCTCTGCAAATGTCTTTGCACTAGTGGGACTATAGCAAAGTCCAATAGCCACGTATAGGATGCCACTAGGTACACTGAGTGTTTGCTAGTATAATGGCTTGGTTAGAATGAGTTGTAGTGTGCAATGCAGGCAGATGTGCTCTGCTAATGTCTTTGCACTAGTGGGACTATAGCAAAGTCCAATAGCCACGTATAGGATGCCACTAGGTACACTGAGTGTTTGCTAGTATAATGGCTGAGTTTAAAAAAGTTAGAGTGTGCAATGCAGGCAGACGTGCTGCAAATATCGTTCCAATACTGTGAATAGACAAAAGTACAATAGCCACGTTTAGGATACAACTAGGTACACTGAGTGTTTGCTACTATAAATGGCTGAGTTTAAAAAAGTTTGAGTGTGCAATGCAGGCAGACGTGCTGCAAATAACGTTCCAATACTGTGAATTGACAAAAGTACAATAGCCACGTTTAGGATACAACTAGGTACACTGAGTGTTTGCTACTATAAATGGCTGAGTTTAAAAAAGTTAGAGTGTGCAATGCAGGCAGACGTGCTGCAAATATCGTTCCAATACTGTGAATAGACAAAAGTACAATAGCCACGTTTAGGATACAACTAGGTACACTGAGTGTTTGCTAGTATAATGGCTTAGTAACAATGAGTTGTAGTGTGCAATGCAGGCAGACGTGCTCTGCAAATGTCTTTGCACTAGTGGGACTATAGCAAAGTCCAATAGCCACGTTTAGGATGCCACTAGGTACACTGAGTGTTTGCTAGTAAAATTGCTTAGTTTAAAAAAGTTGGAGTGTGCAATGCAGGCAGATGTGCTCTGCTAATATCTTTGCACTAGTGGGACTATAGCAAAGTCCAATAGCCACGTATAGGATGCCACTAGGTACACTGAGTGTTTGCTAGTATAATGGCTTAGTTAAAATGAGTTTGAGTGTGCAATGCAGGCAGACGCGCTATGCAAATGTCTTTGCACTAGTGGGACTATAGCAAAGTCCAATAGCCACGTATAGGATGCCACTAGGTACACTGAGTGTTTGCTAGTATAATGGCTTGGTTTTAATGAGTTGGAGTGTGCAATGCAGGCAGACGCGCTCTGCAAATGTCTTTGCACTAGTGGGACTATAGCAAAGTCCAATAGCCACGTATAGGATGCCACTAGGTACACTGAGTGTTTGCTAGTATAATGGCTTGGTTAGAATGAGTTGTAGTGTGCAATGCAGGCAGATGTGCTCTGCTAATGTCTTTGCACTAGTGGGACTATAGCAAAGTCCAATAGCCACGTATAGGATGCCACTAGGTACACTGAGTGTTTGCTAGTATAATGGCTTAGTTAAAATGAGTTTGAGTGTGCAATGCAGGCAGACGCGCTATGCAAATGTCTTTGCACTAGTGGGACTATAGCAAAGTCCAATAGCCACGTATAGGATGCCACTAGGTACACTGAGTGTTTGCTAGTATAATGGCTTGGTTAGAATGAGTTGTAGTGTGCAATGCAGGCAGATGTGCTCTGCTAATGTCTTTGCACTAGTGGGACTATAGCAAAGTCCAATAGCCACGTATAGGATGCCACTAGGTACACTGAGTGTTTGCTAGTATAATGGCTTAGTTAAAATGAGTTTGAGTGTGCAATGCCGGCAGACGCGCTATGCAAATGTCTTTGCACTAGTGGGACTATAGCAAAGTCCAATAGCCACGTATAGGATGCCACTAGGTACACTGAGTGTTTGCTAGTATAATGGCTTGGTTTTAATGAGTTGGAGTGTGCAATGCAGGCAGACGCGCTCTGCAAATGTCTTTGCACTAGTGGGACTATAGCAAAGTCCAATAGCCACGTATAGGATGCCACTAGGTACACTGAGTGTTTGCTAGTATAATGGCTTGGTTAGAATGAGTTGTAGTGTGCAATGCAGGCAGACGCGCTCTGCAAATGTCTTTGCACTAGTGGGACTATAGCAAAGTCCAATAGCCACGTATAGGATGCCACTAGGTACACTGAGTGTTTGCTAGTATAATGGCTTGGTTAGAATGAGTTGTAGTGTGCAATGCAGGCAGACGCGCTCTGCAAATGTCTTTGCACTAGTGGGACTATAGCAAAGTCCAATAGCCACGTATAGGATGCCACTAGGTACACTGAGTGTTTGCTAGTATAATGGCTTAGTTATCAGTTGGAGTGTGCAGAGGACAAGAGGGTACAGTGGCAGGATTGTGGTGCTCTGGGTAGAGGAATGGAAGCCTGCCTTTCTATTCCCTCCTAATGGTGAAATGCAGGTAGGAAATCCCTGACCTGGGCTACACAGACGCTGTTGCTGTTTGCAGGACCTGTCACCTATGGCTCTCTGACCCTGCCGGTTGGAGCCCTTAAAAGGACTGCTATAAAGTGCTCTCCCTAAGCTGTCTAACGCTGTGTATGCAGCGCATACAGCTGTATCGGCTATAGGACTCAGGAAGACGGAGCTGCGACAGTGATGTCTGACACCAAAGACGCAGAAGGCAGATAATGGCGTCCGTGAAGAAAATGTCCGGTTTTATAATGCAGGGACATGTGACATGCAGATCCTATCACACATGCCGTTGCTTCTCTGGCTCAAAGTCCACTTAGCTGTGTGTGTGTCTGGGATTGGCTGACATGCTGGCCCGCCCCACAAGACGCGCGCGCTTAGGGAAGGAAGACAAGAAAAAAAAAAAAAAAAAATGGCGATCGCCATTATAGAAACAGCAGTGATCTGAAGGCGCTGTTCACGCACACTATACACTGAAATGTGATAATAGTTTGATTCACAGAGTGACTTACACTATTACAGCAGAAACCAAGCTATGATTTAGCTGTTTTTTGGCTGCTAGAACCGTTCTCGAACGTTTCTAGAACTACCGAGCTTTTGCAAAAAGCTCGAGTTCTAGTTCGATCTAGAACATGCCCCAAAATCACTCGAGCCGCGAACTGGAGAACCACGAACCACGAACCGCGCTCAACTCTAATGAGGAGTTACTGTTCACAGGTTTCCTTGGATGAATCATTTTTCACTCATTATATATTTATTTATATTTATATAGTTTTCTGCTTCCTATCGCCACCTTTGGATCTGCTTTTTGGATTAGATGATTCTCCACGTACTCCATACTTCACTCCTTCAAGATACCATCATGGAATATTGACATCCTGGATCCACTCTGAAAAGCCTCTTCACTTCTCCTTGGGCTTAATGGACCCCCTTTTTTTTTCCCCAACTTTGGGCCTGCTTTTGTTTGCCTCACAGCTATCATTGTGCCATTTTATTGTGTGGCCATCAGGTGTGATCTGCTCATGCGTCTGTCATGTACAGTTGTGATTATATGTACACTATATCTCTGCCAGTCAGTTTTCATTTGCAATATACCCTTAGTGATCAATGTTTCTGTATGTATATGTATGTGTATGTATATACCTGTTTATATATATATATATATATATATGCATGTATCTATGTCTGCATATTTGTATTTTCACTGTGGTTTAGGCAGGTATATGCTTCTGTACACTTTAGCTGCACCTTTTATCTCAGAGTGTGCACTGTGTACTTATTTACATATTGACCTTCCTTTGGTCATATTCTTTATTACTGAGCGTTCAAACATTCACCCTTTTCATTCATGCCATACTACTTTGATATTTACTACTCATTCCTGCTTTACAGCGCTGTAGATCTATCAGTGTGCTGCTGCTTTTTAGCGCTTGCTATACTGTGGTGGTATGCCTGTTTTGTGTGGCTGGGATATGTTGTTTGTAGTTTTCCTGCTCAATTTACTCTGTATTTGACTACTTTGGTCAGCACATGTGCAGTACTTCTCTGCCTTCTGTAGTTTCTCACTATTTCATTGGACGCATGCTCAGATCACATTGAGACTCAGCGCTTGATTGCTCAGGGCTTTCTGCCTTGTATTCTACTTCCTGGACGCCGCAGCATGCCACATGGACACCGGTATCTAATGTTTTTAATTGATTTAGGTGTATATATACTTGTACTTTCTGACTCATACCTCATTCTCTCCTGATGAAGCTCACTTGATGAGCGACACGCGTTGGGTATGGGGGGGTTCACCAGACTTCTGATTGCTACTTTACTTACTTAGGCTCTTAACAGTGATGTACTTCTGTTATGGTGGGTTATTTAATTTGTGTAATTATCCAGCTGTGCCATTATATGTGTATGTTTTTGCATCTTTTGAATGGACTCATTGATATGTCCTATGGCTATTTTGTCCTTTGCTGGTTAATACTTTGCATCATTGTATAGCACCACAGCTAATCATTGTTTTTGTTTTTTTTTTTGTCTGGTGTTTTTTGCCTTTTAAATGTTTTTATTGGGGTATGTTTTCAATAAAAGATTTCTGGTTATTTATATATTGATTGTCATGCATTCTATATTGAGCTGAGTGCCAATGCCTGCTTCTTTTCCTCTCTAGTCTCTCTCTGTCTTTCTGACTGACTGACTGGTAACCGTTCTCCCCCTGCTAACGGCTACTCCACACACAGGGTCTGACTAGTGTGTGCGTGCGTCTGCATCTCCTAGCAATCGCCACTCACCACTACCAGACTGGCTCACTCCACTCCTTTTCCGACAGCCTCTGCACTTTAGCTCCCAGCCCCTCCACTACACCCCTTGACAAGAATTGAAGGCCAGACCCCTCCAGGGACTGCCCAAGGGTCCCATCTAATGGTGCTGGAGACCTGGTTGCTATGTGTCTGTGCATACACACCTCTTTTCGGACTTTAGAACTACCTGGACCACTGTCCCAGCATGAGTGCTTTACTCAATGGTGCCTGACCAGGTCAGGGGCGCCACATTGTCTCTCCACATCTCAAACACAGACTCCATTAAACATATTATGAGACACTCCTATGGTCCGGGGTATGTAGATAGTCAGAGAGCTGGCTGGGTTTGGCTATCTGTAAACCTGGCTCTTTGAATGCATTAACAATACTCGTGGCACTACAGGTACCAGCACAGACATTCCAGGATTACATCCCAGAAGAAACCACCTCTGGGATACATACCGGCCATTTACAATGTAGCCAATTGTCATCTTACAGGGTGCATTGAAGAGAAGGGGGGAGGAAATTATTATGGTGTCATATTTTGAAAGTCATAATAATAGGACTCTATACGGACATGTTTGCTTACAATTTTTTTTTGGAGACATTTGCAGTATCTTATTACACAGTGGCAATACGATAGGACCAAAAAGCTGAACTCACTTTATCCACTGTCAATGATAGCAGCTGCATGGTCTGCCTCTATAGTATGTACAGCCTTCAAAGAGATTGTTCGACCCTGAATCCAATTTCTTTTTTAAGCAAATTTGTGCTGTGTTGTAATATTCAACACCCCTATAAATTATTTTTTTTGTTTCTATCATTAACTCTTTAAGTGTTTTTGCAGTGTTTTTTTCAACATTGAAAGCAATGAGAGTGGAAAAATGCAGCAAAAACTCTACGTGTGAAGTACCTTGAGGGGGTGGAGGAGGCGGATTTTTTTAAAAAACTTCCTTAATTTGCCTTATATACTGTACAACTCTTTATACAGGAAATAATGTTTCCTAACATTTTTTCCTGTAAATTTAATTTTATCTTCGGTTTTGTATGTTCTATTGTCATTCCATAAAAGTGGAGTAATACTCTGACATCATTGTTCCCAGCAGCGACTTGGATGTCAGATAGGAGTTCCACGTGTCTTCCTCATGCTGTTTGTGTTCCATTTCAGCAATGTTTCCATCCACTTCAGCAATTTTATTGCCCCTCCAGATCTCCTAGGAGGGTATGCCATAAAAATGCTTGAGTTCCCCATTTCCTTACATTATACTTGTTACTCGAATCTAGCTCATCGGAGAGTCCGAACAGCTTGATTCGAGCACTCAACTATTTTAGCGCTCACTCATCACTAGGAGGCACCATGCAAAAATAACAATTAGTAGTGTAATTGTGTCGCCCAGAGAATGGGGTACTCGGTCCCGGGCAGTGTATCACTGGGGAATCTCACTTTGGTGGCCGTTGCCCAGTCCCATGCCCTGAGTGCTTTTTTAATGGGGAGTATTTACAGGGGAGATTAAAGTCATTTGTGTGACGCAACCTGCGGGTTGTGGTTAATATGGGGGAACCGCCACTGCTGGATTGGTTACTCCTAGGGCCGGTGGTAATGGCAGCTGAGGTGGTAGGCCCTCTGCAGGTAGGGCTGAGCCCAAGGAGCTGTATGGTGGATGTGCCAGAATAAGGGAGGCCACACCAGGGTTATAATTAACAGTCTCTACTCTCTCGTGGGCCCTTAGATGACTGGTTCAGGTCCCTGTATTTCCAGTGCCAGTTGATGACTCGGTTGCTCTGTCCCCGGCACTCTTAGTGTGGTTGGGTCCCCGTAGTGTGGAGCATTTGGGGCCCGACTTTCCCTTTGTGGTGGCAGTCTCCTTCTCTATACGGCGGGCAGTGTGGACCTTGTACGGAGGTATGTGTCCGAACCCTGATCCTTTCTTTACTGCTGATGCCCACGGATTTGCGGGTCAGTGAGGTCCGTGAAGGTCGGCTCACTGTGCAGGTATGTGCCAGGCCATGTGAAACTGTCGGCTGACCTAGGGTCCTGTGCCCCATGCAAGCTCTGGTCCCAGCTGTACTCGGGTGTACCTGCCCTGGCGACCACTCTCCTGTGCCCCCAGGTTACTGTTACATGACCCAGCTCTCAGACACTTCCTCACTCTTCACTCTCTACTTCTTGTCGGCCTGCTGTCCCCTCCCACCAGATTGTCTAGTCCGTCTGGTTTGGCTCCGCTCTCTAGGTGGCCATCCCCTTGTGTCCGACTAGCCAATTACCCCTGGTGTGGAGTGGTAACTAGGATTTTGGTGTGTGTGGGTATTGCTGGCACTGGTGTTCCAGGTCCAAGGGGGTAGGCCCTGCATTCTGGTGAGGATGCCAGTACCTAGTAGTGCCCTGAGTAGCTCAGGGGTGCTACATAATCAATTGGCTCTCTACAGATCATTGGGACTGCAAAATGCATAGATTGCCTCTTCTCATGCAACCACTGGGTAAGATATGATGCACATCTATTGTATTATATGTGTGGAGTCAAACTCTTGTCCTGATCGCCTATTCTGCAGCCAAAATAAAGGTTGTAGGCTTTTCTTTTCATGGTAGTCAAGTTTCGCCTTTGTGACGCAAAAATGACCTCCACATATATATTTAGCAAAAACAATTTGCTTTGTTAATGCAAGAATGAGGCATATATGGAAAAACATATAGAAACATGTCAATATGCTAAGAAACTATGCTAGGAAATCCTATAACTGTATAATTTACAAAGAGTGCAGTGATAAAAGTAAGTAATGCAACTGTAATTAACATTACATCATAGGCACTGAGTTGGCATTTTTGATTGGTCACCATAATATGAAAGAATACTGAAGGCTCAATAGACTAAAAAGATGATGCAATAGACTAGCTACTAATAATTCAATAGTGATAATGAAATAATAAAGTCTCAGTTTTTCTATAATTCTGCATGAAATGTGTCATAATTGATTAGCATGCAATTGGCATGTCCAAGCTAATTGCACTAACCTCGAGTATTTGTTTTTGTTGTTGTTTAATTTTCGTGTTTATCATCCATACTGACGGATGTATTATTGCACAAGCAGAAAGCAATGTGTTTTCAAGATGTATGCTGAATACATTCTTCATGTTTCAATGAAAATTAATAAAAAAAAAATTGGTTAAAGTGAGTGTTTTTTATTTACAAAGTAATGACACCACAATGGAGAAGACTGCACTGGTTTTTGCTAACCTCTATATGCGGGCTTTTGAAGAAGCATTCATACATCAAAACTTAGCTTTTTATGCTCATATCTTTTTCTATAAATAGTTCATAGATTATATGATTTTTATTTGGAAAGGTACATAAGAAAAACTGTATTTTAAATCATTTGAACAGCAATGAATCTTAGTTTTAGTGAGAAGTGTAGCCCGAATTAAACATATTTTTCTGGATCTAGACATTTTTATTAAAAATATTAAAATTATTATGAAAACCCATTTTAAGGCGAATGATGAGAATAAATGTTTACATTTTGAAACTAACTATTTTAAGAAATGGAAAACAAAAATATGTCTTTTAGGCTAAGTTCACACATCCTGTGTTTTCAATCCGTCAGGTCCGTCAGCAACGGATCAGTCATTTTCAAGATGTCAACTGATGCAACTGATGTGTTTTTCACAGGATTCCTTTCACAGGAATCCTGTGAAAAAACGGATCAGTTGCGTCCGTTACATCCGCTGTGCGTCCGTTTTTTGACGGATCAGTCATGATCCGTCTGTGTTTGGGACAGCCCAGTGGGCGTGCCAAGCATGCTGGGCATGCTCAGTAGAGCATGACGGAATTCTGCGCTGGATTCCGTTGTAAGACGGATTACGACGGAATCCAGCACCATAGACATGCATTACAAGCTTGACGGATGGCGACGGATTCCTGCGCGGCGCGTTAATTTTGACGGCCCGAAAAACGTTACATTCTGCGTTGCTCCCCGCTCGGCGGTCAGTCAAAAACGACGGACCGCGACGCAGCGGATGCAACGCAGGGTCATCAGTCGCAATCCGTCACTAATAGAAGTCTATGGGGAAATACAGGATTCCTGCAAAATATTTTGCAGGATTCCGTAATTCCTCAAGGCTACGGATTGTGACTGATGCAAAACACAGGATGTGTGAACTTAGCCTTAGCCAAATGAGATGGATGAGGAGAAATCCTAAAATAAGGGAAGAGAATTAAAAAAGGAAAGAGTGCAATATCTGATTAAATATAAAATGGGTGTTAAAATGTGGGATAGAAAAATGTGAGACATGCAAGAATATCACAGGCAAAAACATTTTGGGGTAATAGTATGGGAGATATTTTTAAAATTAAACAATTTCTTAATTGTGGGAGTGATTTTATTCTTTATTGGAGTGATCCTGTGGCCTCCAATGTATAGGCAGAACGACCATGACATTGAGGGAAAGGCTTAAAAATTACAGATATATTATTAGACAAATGATCAAAAATTATATTGTATCACAGCAATTTTCTATGGTACATAATTGTGATTATAGCAACTTAAAAGTCACACCTATTGAATAAATACCCAGGAGCAGATTAAGAGTACATACACAAAAGAGTTACCGCCCCAAAAAATTTTTAAATAGGAAAAGCTTCAACCAGACAAATAACCACACTGTTTAGATAAGTGCCCCCAGAACAAAAGAAGCTCCTAAGAAATGCATATGTGGTAAAAATATCTCATTTTTATTTAAATACATAAGAATAAACTAGTAAGCAGAAGTTCCACTACAAATTAATATAGGATGTGGAAATACGGTAAATACAGTCAGAGAAAAACAGTCGCAGAGTATGCAAAGTACATAAAGGAAACATCATATATAAATATTTAATGCTCACACTGTGGCTCACATAAGAAGTATCCCAGAAAGACAGGTGAAATAGCTTTCAAATAATTTGCAAAATCCTAATATATAAAGTACACATGTGCATCAATAAAAAAATTCATAGAAATACATCACATGAAATTGATTACTGATATACCTTGAGTTAAGCATAATGTGCAAACAGTATCCTACGTGAAAGACCAAGGGAACCAAACTATATGAACAGGTCGACAGTACCTTGATATGTCCTGAACTCCGCTGCTTAACAAAGTCCCTCACACCCCGACGTATGTTTCACCCTGCTTTTTCAGGGGGGTATAATAAGAGTAGCCAGTGTCCCGGGCAAATGAGAAAGCATGGGGCCCCCCATCTTCCGATGTATCACCTGACATGTCACTTGATTTTCTTGATAGGTCATGTGATTAATAGTGATGAGCTGGCACTATCATGCCTGGGTGCTCAGTACTTGTAACAAGCAGTTGGAAGCTCGAACGGGCTCAACTCTTGTACCGAGTATAATGGAAGTCAATGGGGATCTTAGGCATTTTTTCAGAAAACCTTCTTGATATATTATATTTCTTACTGCTCAAGCAATACTCATTGTGACAGCCATCACTTTAAGGTCTTGCCTGTTAAGTTCGCACAAGCAAATAAAAAATAATCAGATTTTCATCCAGAAATATATGAATGATTTTTCATCTGTATTGTCATTGTTCTGCCATTCATTTTTATACGTCATCAGTTGATAAAATGTCTAAGGCCAAATACAGTTTACTATGTTAACAATTGCAATGTATCCATAGAAATCGGATGGAATAAGGGTGATATATATTGAATCCAATTGATTTTTTTAAACACCTATAGACCTCAATATGTGAGTATCATCTGAAGTATGGCGCAGACTAGTACATGCTGCATTTTTTTTTTCAAGTGGACATTCGGTCCTTGTTAAAAAATGGTCTGAACTGCCCAATTATTGAAGATTGGACAGAGTGCTGTCAGTTTTTTCACAGACAGCACTCGGACTGCAAATACAGTCATGTGAATGGGGCCTTAGTCCGGCTATGGACGAGTGTATGAATAATTATCCAGAAAGCTCTAACGATTTTCACCTAATTTTCATTTGATTTACAACCGTGTTCTATCCGTGGGTTCGTTATGTCCGTTTGCGATCCATTTTCATCTACATTAAAAAGTGTTCATGATCAAATGTAGTTTCCTAGGCTAATAATAGAAATGTATCCGTAAAAATTGGATGCCACAGAATGTATCATTTGTACACACCCATATATTTGAATGGGTGACTCTCGTCTGAGACTCGGGAGAGAATAGTGCATGCTGCGATTTTTGTTCTCCTGGTCAATCGGAGTGAGAGAAAAATGCTTCATCAGAACAGCCTTATTGAATACCATGGGTGCTGTCCATATGCTACTCTATAAAAAATGGACTTATTCAATTTTTACCCTGGCCTGTATGAGCCCTTAATCTGAGTTTTACTATTAATATACTGTGACTTTTTCTATAGGCAAGGATTATATCTTTTCTTTTGCATATTTTACATTACACGCATCATTATATACATCATTACAAAGGGCACGGTCTCATTTTTTGATATTTTGTCATTCACATGTTAATAATACCCTGTGCAGATTAACTGACTGTTGGGAAAGGTCCTTCAAAAGTCATGCTACGTTAATCAGTCTTTTGTGGGAAATTGAGCACTTAATTTAGTAATTGTATGCAGTGTGTCTGTCAGCTGCTGAATCAGGGAGCTGTTTTTGAGGTATTTTGCATGATGAATGCTACTATTGTATTCGGTGGCAACGCCTCTGGAAAAATTACCAAAGTAACTAAAAATAAAAAAACATGAACTCTGAGTCACATTACTTGTCCCAACATGGAGAAACGTCTTAATATAATATTCACTGAGGGACGTTCCCTTTCAAGACTTTGGCCCATTAAACTGTTCAACTGTAGTGCTAAAAGTTTCACCTGGAAAGTCCCATGTGAAACAATGTGTCAGTGTAGAATTAAAAATAATGTACTCTTGGTGTGTGTGTGTGTGTGTGTGTGTGGGGGGGGTTACTTGTACGTGTATGATGCAGGAATTAAGAAAAAACATGTAATATAGATCACTGGTGGACACAGACAGGAGAGGGCCACTGTGCAATGGCGCCCAAGAGCTCATCATAATGGACAAGTCTGCCTGCTGTGTCAATTGGTCATGGGCCCCCTTACACTCTTGGGCCCTTGTGCAGCTGCAAGGGTTGCCCCAATGATATGTCCGCCCCTGATATAGATAATTCAAGTCGTGCACCACCTTCTAAGGTCATGCCCTATGCACAAGGACCCCTTCAGATGTACGCAAAAAACTAGCGGCCACCGTTTTGACCATCCTCGTGGCCATCCGTTTGTACGTATGTGTCATTTGTGTGTACATGTGTGGCATCCATGTGCCATCTGTGTGTTGTCCGTGTGACACATACCAGAATAAATTAATTCAAGAAATTACAGATTTTTATGTGTTAAAATGTTCAAGGATAATGATAGATAGTAAGACAGAAAGATAGATAATTAATAAACAGATAAATAGATACATACATAGCTAATAGATAAAAGAAATAAACGTACAAAAATATAAATAAATAAAAATAACTAGTACAGCTTTCTACTAACCAAATACATAATGAAATGAAAAATGATGTTGGGTCCCCCCTATTTTTGGTAACCAGCAAAGGCAAAGTAGACAGCTGTCAGCTGATATTATCAGGATGGGAAGATCCATGGTTATAGAATCAGTCCCAGCCTAAAAACTACCAGCCCACAGCCGTCCCAGAAGTAGAGCATCACATGAGATACTAAAATTCTGGTGTCTTACCTCGTCTCTTCCCAATGCCCTGGTGCGGTGGCAATCGGGGTAATGGTGCTGGGTGTTGATGTCATCTGTGTAATGTACAAAAACACAGCAGCTACCAAGTCCTAGTGCTGACAATGGAGATGTGTCTATCAGACACCCCCATTACTAACTCAGTGATTAAAAGGAAAAACACACAAAAATATACCTTGAGGAAACTTGAGAAAAACAAACACAGAGAATTAAACATAGACACTACCCCTCATTTACCACTTTATAAAAAAAGACAAAAAATCCCATGCAGGTCCTCCATAGTCAAGCAAATCCAACAAACAAGGCCTGTGGAGCCTCATTCTGACACTCCATAGGTTTTGCTTACAGTCACTTCCGGGTCACGCTGCATTTGCCATATGGTACGTATAGACGGAAGCTTGAGGGGCTAGCTGATAGCACATTCACACCTACCATAAAACCTGTAATCAACGGAAAGATTACATGTAGTTGTGTAGACGAAGCATTCAACTGCATTAGGGAAAACAATTAACACTAAACATACTATAATACATAAAAAAATATATTTAGGCTCAAGGCTGTATAAAACATATTGGCTATATAAGAGATAAATTATAAAAAAAGATGACATCACCTATTAATAAAAAGGTAACTAAAAGTTACCGTGTAATAATTAATATACACCAAAGGGTACCAGTGCACTCTGAAAAAAGTATACTCCATAAATAAATAATTAAAAAACAAAATAAATATAATATAGAGTTGTTCCACTATTTTATATATATATATATATATATATATATATATATATATATATATATATATTACATATATATATTACTGCTCTAGCAAAAATTAGGAGGCCACTGCAAAATTTTCAGGTGTTCTGCTTTTTCTCTTTCTAGGTATATTTTGGAGTAAAATGTAAATACATTTTGTATTTATTTTCTGAAAATGAGAAATGGTCAAAATAACAAAAATATGCATTGCTTTCTGACCTCAAATAATGTCAAGAAAACAAGTTCATAATCATTTAGAAACAACAATGCTAATGTTTTAACTCTGGAAGAGTTCAGAAATCAATATTTTGTGGAATAACCATGATTTTTAATCCCAGCTTTCATACGTCTTGGCATGCTTTCCACCAGTCTTTCACACTGCTTTTGGGTGACCTTATGCCACTCCTGGTGCAAAAATGTAAGTATTTGTTTTGTTTGATGGCTTGTGACTATTCATCTTCCTCTTGATCACATTCCAGAGGTTTTCAATGGGGTTCAGGTCTGGAGATTGAGCTGGCCATGACAGGGTTTTGATGTGGTGGTCCTTCATCCACACATTGCTTGACCTAGCTGTGTGGCATGGCGCATTGTCCTGCTGGAAAAACAAGTCCTCAGAGTTGGGGAACATTGCCTGAGCAGAAGGAAGCAACTGTTTTTCCAGGATAACCTTGTATGCGGCTTGATTCATATGTCCTTTGCAAATTTAATCTGCCAAATTCCAGCCTTGCTGAAGCATCCCCAGATCATCACTGATCCTCCACCAAATTTAACAGTGGGTGCAAGATACTGTGGCTTGTATGCCTCTCCAGGTCTTCGTATAACCATTAGACGACCAGGTGTTGGGCAAAGCTGAAAAGAACAGTGTATAGTATTATTATTATTATTATTATTATTATTATCATCATTATTTCTCCCCATTTTTCTTTTCTGTTTCTTCTTTTTATTTTTTCTTCTTCCTTTTCTTTTCCTTTTTATTTTTCATCAATCTATTTTAACTAAAGGGATATTTCCATCTCCAAGATCTTATCCCAATATGTAGTAGGTGTTATAGTAATAATAATATTAGCAAATGCCTCCAATTAGAAATGTAGTAGTTCTCCTGATATAGAAAGATATGTCTCCTACCTCATGTGCACGGCATTGCAGCTTAGGTATCCATGGTGTTACGAACCGGCGCCGCCATAGCCGCAAGCCGCCTGCTGCGGTTCCTGTTGCGCCCAGGCGCCGGCTGCCGTTCTTGGCCGTGCCTCGGGTTGTCCAGTTGGCTGCTCCTTCCACCACGTCTAAGTGTGGAGAGTCGGCTAGTGCGCATGCGTGCGCCGATTTACCCCAGCCAGAGTCTAAGCCCGGTGTTTTGCCTAGTGAGCATGCTCAGCCTGATTGTGTTATGTCTGAGACTAAGTCCTCAGTTCAGGCTACTGAGCATGCTCCCACAATTAACTCTAACAGCCTCTTTGCACAAGTACTTGGACTTTGTGATGTGTCTAAGTTCTGGGATGTGCCTACTGAGCATGCTCAAACTGATAGTCTGCTTTCTGAGCCTGTTGCTCAGGCTACTGAGCATGCTCAGGCACTTAGTGCATCAGAGGCTTGGTCCAGTAAGGACCTCACTGAGCATGTCCATGAGGTGGCAGGCCCTGATAGGGCAGAGGGTGTCAGGTGTCCTGATAACGTGGCAACTCCGGACTGGCTCGCAGAGGGCCGCCCCTATGATCTGGCACCTCACCATTGGTCGTAAGACGATGACTGGTGAAGTGTTTGGGGCGTGGCTGCCATGAGGTCATCAATGATGTGGCGGTTCTGGATAGGTCGCATGTGATGTCACTGATGACATGGCACTCTGCTATTGGACCTTGGTGGTTCCACCCTGGGTTTGGGGCGGACCCAGGTTATAAATGGGGCTGGAAACAACATGGAGGTGTGCAGTCTTCATTTAGAGCTCTTGGTGGCATAAGCCTTGTTGGAAGTGGTAGGTAGGGCTAGGCGAACGGTGCCTGTCACGCCAAGATTCGTAGCTCAGCACATGAGGGTCAGGCGCCGTGCTTCCTTGCTACCGTTCCTGTTGTGCTAGAGCAGTCCAGTGGCGTTAACTGGGCTGCGGCTGCTGCATCACCTGTTCAGTTGTGCCGCCTACGCACACGGACAGAATACCTGTTGCGTCACCTGTCCGAGAGTGCCCTCTACGCACACGGACAGTGTACCTGCTGCGCCACCTGTCCGGTTGTGCCCTCTACGCGCACGGACAGCACACCCCAGAACCCCTGTGAAGTTAAGAGGGTGTTCCTGGATTGGGTGTGTGAACCCTATTATCCTCCTCGGCTTCCCAGTCAAATGCTACTGGTGTGCATACCTAGTCTGACGTGTCCTTTACACACGTGACCAGTCGAGTGGTGGCCAGAAAAGCTAATCAGAGGACCGCTCGGCCTGACGTGTCTTACACACATGGCCGACAGGGCACTGTCGCAGCGGTCTTCTCGGTCAACGCTAACTGGTTACCATCCGGCCTGACGTGTTGTTACACACGTGGTCAGAGTAGCGTCCGCTCCACCGAAACGCTAACTGGGTTGTCGTCCGGTCTGACGTGTCCCTACACACGTGACTGGTTCCTTGAGTTATCTCAGAGCCATCCAGCTCTATAGTCTCCACCTAATCCACAGGGTGCCAGCAGCTCCATTACCATCTGGAGTACGGTGGGCCCCGACTGGCGATTGGGATATATACCCCTGGTCCTAATCTGCCGGTCCCCCTGTAACACATGGTTACGACCACTCATATAGTGACAGTTAGTTGCTAGTAGACACAACCATGGATACCTAAGCTGCAATGCCCTGCACATAAGGTAAGAGACATGGCTATATCAGAAGAACTAAACTACATTTTAAATTAGAGGTATTTGTTAATATTATTATTGTTACACCTACTACATATTGGGATAGGATCTCGTTGGTCGGAATGCCTCTTTAACATTAAAGGGGACTTCCACTACTTGGACAACCCCTACTCATTCCTTTATTCTCCCCCATAAAAATAAAATAAGCCTATACTCACCTCCGATGCGGCCATGGCTCCAGTGATGTCTGAAGTTGCGTTCTCAGGGCACACGTGACATTGTTATGACATGCAAGCCCCATGACCAATCAGCCTCTGGTGTCTGTCTCCCCGCCTTAGGACATTTGAGTAGTGTGAGGTAGCAGCGTTGCTTGGGCAAAAACGTGAGGCAGTGAGGCAGCAGCGTGTTCACACCAACAGTCTATTTATTGTTGCAGCATAAATAGATCCAATTTCCCACAGTCAAAGTCTCTTACGGATCACAGCCGGTGCATATAGACAAATTCTTTGCATCAAAAAGTCTTGTTACCTTAGGACCCCGTTAACCACAGGGATCTGTGTAAGGTTCTCCTAGGCTCACACTCTTGGCCTGTGTTCACTCCACACAGAGCCAGCCCAGCTCACACAGCATGTGTTAGCTTCACCAAGCCTGGCTCTCAACTGAGACACACCCTGCTGTGCTCTGCATGATTTAAACGAAAATGCCGGACATGAGGATTGCTACAAAACCTGGACAGGGAGGAGGGATCTGTCTCCCTGTTACCCTTTGTGCTATACTCCCAGTAATAGCTATAGCAAACTCAGAGGGTTTCCAGACACATTCTGGGGGACACATAGCGGTCTTCAAATATTACCCCTGTCACTGCCTCACAGTAGGATATGAAAGCTGCACCGACTTCCTGTTCAAACGCCTAAAGGCCAAGTGAAAAAAGCTGGCACTGATTGGTCGCGAGGCTCGCATGTCATGACAATGTTATGTGGTCCCCGGTAATGTGACTTTAGACATCGGTGGAACCGCGGATGCAACGGAGGCAAGTATAGGCTTATTTATTTTTTACGGAGGCGAAAGAGGGGAATAAGTAGGGGTTGTCCAAGTAGTGGACATCCCCTTTAATTGTATTTTATTTTTAATTTTTGGTATATAATATTCCAACCTAGGTGTGTCGGCACTATTTATTAATTCTGAATAGGATAACTGAAGTGAGCACTAATATATATATATATGAGTGCAAGCCAAAAATACATACTATATATGAGAATAAGGCTGCACATCAAACTTGGATAATGGTATAATGCCTCAAGCATATGGAAAAATATTGGAATATACAATGAAAAATGCTACTTGCTAATTTGAACATGTGAATAATGAATTGCATACCTGCCATGAATATTAGGAAAAAGGAGATATTTAGCAATCGCATTGATCAATGTAACTGAGCCCCAAGGCCTCGTCAAGGCATATCTCTATATTGGGGTCCCTAGCTCTATGACCCTAACTGTGTGTCATCTCATTGCAATTAAAAACTGCTATGGGTGGAGAGGGGTAACTAAGGACTTTCTTATATAGGAGATGGAAAAAACATGGCCGAAAGGGGCGGAGCTGTGTTCACATTCAGAAAAAAAAAAAAAAAATTCAGTTATATGTAGTTTTTTTTCTGAATGTGAACACAGCTCCGCCCCTTTCGGCCATGTTTTTTCCATCTCCTATATAAGAAAGTCCTTAGTTACCCCTCTCCACCCATAGCAGTTTTTAATTGCAATGAGATGACACACAGTTAGGGTCATAGAGCTAGGGACCCCAATATAGAGATATGCCTTGACGAGGCCTTGGGGCTCAGTTACATTGATCAATGCGATTGCTAAATATCTCCTTTTTCCTAATATTCATGGCAGGTATGCAATTCATTATTCACATGTTCAAATTAGCAAGTAGCATTTTTCATTGTATATTCCAATATTTTTCCATATGCTTGAGGCATTATACCATTATCCAAGTTTGATGTGCAGCCTTATTCTTATATATAGTATGTATTTTTGGCTTGCACTCATATATATATATATATTAGTGCTCACTTCAGTTATCCTATTCAGTTATATGTAGTTTTTTTTTCTGAATGTGAACACAGCTCCGCCCCTTTCGGCCATGTTTTTCCATCTCCTATATAAGAAAGTCCTTAGTTACCCCTCTCCACCCATAGCAGTTTTTAATTGCAATGAGATGACACACAGTTAGGGTCATAGAGCTAGGGACCCCAATATAGAGATATGCCTTGACGAGGCCTTGGGGCTCAGTTACATTGATCAATGCGATTGCTAAATATCTCCTTTTTCCTAATATTCATGGCAGGTATGCAATTCATTATTCACATGTTCAAATTAGCAAGTAGCATTTTTCATTGTATATTCCAATATTTTTCCATATGCTTGAGGCATTATACCATTATCCAAGTTTGATGTGCAGCCTTATTCTTATATATAGTATGTATTTTTGGCTTGCACTCATATATATATATATTAGTGCTCACTTCAGTTATCCTATTCAGTTATATGTAGTTTTTTTTTCTGAATGTGAACACAGCTCCGCCCCTTTCGGCCATGTTTTTTCCATCTCCTATATAAGAAAGTCCTTAGTTACCCCTCTCCACCCATAGCAGTTTTTAATTGCAATGAGATGACACACAGTTAGGGTCATAGAGCTAGGGACCCCAATATAGAGATATGCCTTGACGAGGCCTTGGGGCTCAGTTACATTGATCAATGCGATTGCTAAATATCTCCTTTTTCCTAATATTCATGGCAGGTATGCAATTCATTATTCACATGTTCAAATTAGCAAGTAGCATTTTTCATTGTATATTCCAATATTTTTCCATATGCTTGAGGCATTATACCATTATCCAAGTTTGATGTGCAGCCTTATTCCTATTTATTAATTCATGATTAATTGATTTATGCATTGTAGCACTTTCCATTAATAATACTTTATTATATTTATTTTTTAATTATTTATTTATATAGTGGAGTACACTGTTTTCACCTTTGTTGTATTTTAATTATTACACAATTACTTTAGTTACCTTGTTATTATTAATTCAACATACTATCGCTCCAGGTGAGTTTTTTTGCATTTTTTATCTCTTATATAATCAATATGTTTCACAGGCTTGAGAATAAATATATATTTTTTGTATAGTGTTATGTTTAGTGTTAGTATTGTATCATATTCATTCAATCTATTATTAATTAATGCATATATTACAGTACATTTTCACTTATTGCATATAGCACTTTTGATATATTAATTATTTTCACAATGCTGTGTGCTGTTCGTTATGACAGAGCAAGGATGGTACACCAAAGCTGTGTGCTGGCCATGAAGACAGCACAAGGATGGTACACCAAAGCTGTGTGCTGGCCATGAAGACAGCACAAGGATGGTACACCAAAGCTGTGTGCTGGCCGTGAAGACAGTGCAAGGATGGTACACCAATGCTGTGTGCTGTCCGTTATGACAGTGCAAGGATGGTACACCAATGCTGTGTGCTCTCCGTGATTTTCTCCCATACCTTTGTTTGGGTCAATTTGACCCGTGACTCTGATGCAAACTGGACAATTCCATGATTTTTGTGGACCAGTCGGGGTGGTCATGTGAACAACCTCGTAGACTATAATGGGTACATGCTCTATCTGTGGAAAACATAGACATAACACATGTGACTCACAAATGTCTGAATGAGATTTTAAGTTGTAATGATTACAACCCAAAATTGGCAACAGATAAACTTAAATCACGTTCCCAAACTTCCATCGTACAAGTACTATGAATGTAAGGTGTACGAAATAGAGCAGGATCAGGAGCTGAGCCAGCTCCATGAATGGCAGGTGCCAGCTGTGTTATACAGCCATCACCTTCCACTACATTGACAAATAATACAATTTATGAAGAAATGGAAGGCAGAAGGTACAAAAGCTAACTTTGGCTATGGCAGGAAGGGGTTGAGATTTTAAGAATGTGTCCAGATCCCAGCCAATAATGGTATGTCATGTCCTATTGAAATTATAGAATCCACTTTTGTGGGAGAACCAATTTAGGCTTTAGTAAATTAAACCAATAATCTCAGTGAGATCGTTTGGGCAGCCTGTTGAGAAATCTCCTCAGACTTTACAATTATCTTTTGCACAAGAAGACGAAGTCAAGTTAGAAGCAAGGAAACAGTAAAACCTGTATGTAAGCGCAATGGTATGGTGGAGTGACTTGTAAAATAATTGACACCTTGTAAAGTGAGTACTCATAAATGATGTGTCCGAGGTCAAAAGTTTCCAGTGTTTTATGTAAATTGTTTGGCATTCTATATGTATCCATCTTCTACCATGTGATTAACAATTTTTGACCAAACACACAAAACGTGACTTTATACAGTGGATTTAGTGGATCCTTGATAATATTTTTCTATATTTTAAATATTCTTGGATATTTGGAGTCAAAACATTCTGAAAGACCTGACAAGCATACTGATTAGAGCAGGGGGGAAACCTAAAAAAGAGATAACTAAGGGTATGTACATAGGGAAATGGACTTACTGTTGCGTTCCCACCTGAAGACACCAATTGTGTTCTTGTAATGTAATGTGAATTGCAACATTTGTTCAATGACGTAACTAGAGTGCGATTGGGCATGATACAAAATTTGGACCTGGGCAAACCTTCCACCCCCCTCATGTTGGTCAGATATATGGGCCTTTGTAGCAATCTAAATCCTATAAAGACATACGAGATGCCCTCCCCCACATTATGTAGTCATGTATTCCATCCTGTTGTAATTTACCCTGACGTGGTCTCCTTCTTGGTAAATATGTCCCCCATCCTGGTATATATGTCCCCATCCTATTAATTGTTTCCCATTCTGGTAAATATGTCCCCTATCCTGCTGTATATGCCCTACAATCCTGGTATCCCCCATCATAATATATATTCTCCATCCTGGTATATATGACTCCATCCTGGTAAATATGTCCCCCATCCTGGTATATATGTTCCCAGCCTGTTAAATGTGTCCCCCATCCTAGTAAATATGTCTGCTATACTAGGCCTCATCCTGGTGTATATATATCCTCATCCTAGACACTATCATGGTATATTTGTTCCCATCTTAGACACCATCCTGGTATATATGTCCACATCTTGGTATATATGTCATTATCCTGGGCCCCTTCCTAGTATTTATATCCCCATCCTGATATACATGTTCTTAACCTGGGCCCCTTCCTGGTATATATGTCCAAAACCTGGGAAATATGACCCCTTTCTTGAATATATATCCCCCTCCCCCAAAGCTTGATTTATCCACCCTCATGCTTAATGGTTGGCGAGATATTCTTTTCGTGAAATTCTGTGCCCTTTTTCTCCAACCATACCTTTGATCATAGCCACAGAGTTCTATTTTAACCTCATCAGTCCACAGGACTTGTTTTAAAAATGCATCAGGCTTGTTTAGATGTTCTCTGTGCCACAAAGCATTTCAGCTGGATGTGCACCCTCAGTTGCACATCCCGGGGCAACCCTGATCATTCCGTAGAGCGCTGCCACACCCCAGGCCCTTGGGATACTCGGTTCCGGGTGGTGGATAATGGGGATCGCCGTCACGGGTAGCCGTGCCCGGTTCCGTTACCTGGGGGGGGGCTCGTTAACAGGGTTATTTTATGTCACTTGTGACGCCACTGGCGGGTTGCGGTAATAAGATGTCCCGCCGCTGCTGTGGTTTTAGGGACAGATGGTATAGCAGCAAGTGTGTTCGCGCCCTCCGCCTGTAGGGGCTTAAGTCCCATGTAGGTGTGCTGCGCCTTGTGGTGCGCCAGTAATAAACACGACACAGTTCTTGCAGATTAATTGGTATTTACTCACTTGATGTTGCAAGTGCAGGTTGGTACAGCTGGTTAACCGACTTTCCTTTGTCCCGGTGCTGACGTGAGTCCCAGTTGAGCCCTCCGTGCACATGCAGAGCTGGTGTTCCCCTTGCCTGAAGCTGTTGGTGACCTGCGGCGCTTCGCTCCTTTGTTTTTCTGGGCCCAGTATGACAGGCCTCACGGTCCCTTGTGGTGTAGGCTACTTCTCTGCGCCCTCTCCCGGGTCCTATATATGAGGCTGTGTCCCTGAGCCTATGGGTGGTGTGGTACCCTGGAAGTCACCACACACGGCTGGATCAGGAGACCGCCTGGAGCTGTTGTCTACTCTGGGGTCCAGTACCCCCTCGTACGTAGTGCCTGGGATCTATCTACCCTCAGGCTACTACCTCCTAGTCGCCTTTTGGGGGTCTCCTCACAATCCTCACACCCCTCTCACTCACTTGCTCCTTTCAACTGTCACTCCTTCAACTGTCGTTTTTCCTCTCTGCCAACTCTTCCTAGCAACACCTGTTGCTTCCCACAAGCCACACCCCTTTCCCAGGCTAACAGCTAAGGGATTGGTTCTCACATCTGATCACTGTTAACCCTCTACATGCTGCGCCCAGGTCTCAGGGAATGTGCCCCTACCTGTGTGTGAGGTGTGGGTTGTCAGCATAGGGTGTTCCAGAAAGCCTTAGGATCCTGCAGATCACTGGGGAAGCATATCCCAGGGTGCTGTATTTCCACCCCTGCCTGTGTTATTGTGAAAGTAATACGTCATGTGCATTGTACTACTTCGTAGTGTTGTATGTGTTATGCTGACAGTAGTGTCAGACATAGTTAATAGTTGGGACTAGCCCATAGTGGGAGTGGCAAGGATGCAGGGAGAGTGACAGCTTTTCTGTCGAACATCAGATAGGCCACAGCGTGTGACAAGGAAGTTGTAACCTGAGAGGAAGTCCCAGAAGCGTCAGTAGCGTGAAGTTAGAGTCCGGTTTATTTGGCAAACTACCACCTTTATAAGGAGAACATGACGCTGGACCGAAGGAAAGAGAGATTGACTCTGACAAACTCTACTCTGATGATTAGCTGGGTGGTGGTGGTGAAACAAACAGGAATGTTGGTGGAGATACTTTGTGTTGATAAAGAAATGTGAGAAGACATGTGTCTACTATCTCTAGTGTATAATTGTTGTGAAGTTACTGTTGAGTAAAAGACTGTGTAATAAGATCTGGTGGCCTCCTTTTGGTGAATGAGTTAGCATCCTGTCCTGGCCAGCCAAGGGCAATGGTAGCATGCGGACTTGCATGGGTAAACCGCCCTCACGGCCCAAGTCCACACAGCCAGCCAGGATCCCCTCTTTCATGTAGCATGCCAGGTGTATGAGATGCAGAACTCACGCACGACCACCACTCCGTGCCAAGCTACATGAACATGAAAGAAGTCTTTGTTCCAAAAGCAGAGCCGCAAAGTGACTGGCGGTTTTGCCATAGTTTTTTTTAGCAGCTTCTCTGCCTGCATCTTTTTTCTATATTTTACACTGTAGTCCTCAAAACGAATGAGAATAAAGAAGAATGAGCATGTTACTTTTTTAACCTTGTCATGGTTTTAAACCCTTTGCGCAATTAAAAGAAGTGACAAAAGAGTGACTGAACATGTGCACATACTGTCATGTTTACGTTGTTGTGGACCATGTTCAATTTTGGCAGTGGTTTAGCTTCTGAATTCCACCTGAAAAAGACGCTGTTTGCATAGAACCTTAGAAACACTTTTGCTTGAACCCAGTAAAATACTACAGCCACACTTCCATTTCCAACCTTGTAAAACGGACTGTTATTTTCTTGTGTGCCATCCTTTTTTCATCCTGGTTTAATCCTTTCTTTTCTCATTTGTTTTTAAAAACACATGAAGATAAAATTAACTTTTATTTATTCAGTGACTCCTTAATAATGCATAAAATGAAGTTAAAATGGATAAAATAACATTGAAGAACTGAAATAAAAATTATATCTTCCATTTTTTTAAATCCATTTTTAACTGATCCCCCTAGACTTTAATGGTTGAGTGTGATCTGTAAAATGGATTAGAATAGGACATGTTCTGAGTCTCATGAAATTGACACACAGAACTATTTTTAAAATGGATAACCTTCCACCTGAATTCACAATATGTCAGTTTCTCTTGTATTAAATGTGGTTTTTTTTGTAAAATTTCACCATGAACTTGAATGAAATGTGGAAAATCTGCAGGTAAAAAACACATGAATTTTTAGTGTACTTCTGTAGGAAAAGGCATGTAATCTGCACATGACTTTATCAATAATGTTTTATCAAAGCTAAGTAACAGAAAATGTCCAAAAAAGCAGTTTCATTTAAAACATGACATGCCAAAAGGAGACAAAAACCACAGCAGAAAAAACGTGCAAAAACGCACTAAAAATGCACCAAAAAATGAACTAAAAAATGCAATGAAAAAACGCAGGCAATCTAATTTTTGCAAATAGATGCAGAAATGGGGCAGAAAATCTTCAAAATCAAAAACTCACCATATACTCATTGTGGGAACTTAGCCTAATAGTTGAGGGGTTTTGTTACTGATTATTTCTATCGGGACCAGGAGCTTTAGGTTACACATATGCATTCAGTAGTTGGTTTCTGATGAGCAAAGGTATATTTAATATCTAGTCCAATTGTTTCCAATCCCAACCCACCCAAAAAAATAAATTATACTGTATTTTTTTTTTTACCTATTTTCTTGATGAAAAATTAAGCATTTATAAGACTGTCATCAGAAAAAGAGAAAGCATGGCTCTCAGAAGAGGGGGCTCAAAAAACAAAAAATGTTTCTAAATTGACTGCAATTTTACAAGAGATGGCAGAAATGTATGCGATCCACTTTATAGAACAAGATGTTTGTACATTTGGTAGTTTTCCTTGTACATAACGTGACTCACTTTACCAATTCATTTCAGGGTTCTTATTGTGGTAGTAAAAATTCATGTGTTCCATGTGTTCCACTACCATGAATATTTATGAGCTCTCCGAAATGAGTCTTCAAGATGATTCTTACTCACAGTACTCATAACTTCCTAATGAGGATGATGATCTATGTGACGCATGTAACTGTACTCTTACCTGTAGGTTCCAAACAAAGAAAAATATTTTTCTAGTACCCTCCTTATTCGCATGGACATGGAGCCTGATGGTACAGGTACACTCACAGTAGACTAACAATACACATTGGTTAGAATTATTAGGCAAGTTGTATTTTAGAGGATTTTTTATTATTGATCAACAACTATGTTCTCAATCAACCCAAAAGACTCATAATTATCAAAGCTTAATATTTTTGGAAGTTGGAGTGTTTTTTTTTTTTTAGATTTGGCTATCTTAGGAGGATATGTTTGTGCAGGTAACTATTACTGTGCAGAATTATTAGGCAACTTAATAAAAACCAAATTTATTCCCATCTCACTTGTTTATTTTCACCAGGTAAACTAGCACAAAATTTGGAAATAAACATTTCTGATAGGCAAAAACAAAACCCAAAAAAATTTGTGACCAATATAACCGCCTTTCTTTATGATGACACTCAACAGCCTACCAACCATAGATTCAGTTAGTTGCTTGATCTGTTTACAATCAACATTGCGTGCAGCAGCCACCACAGCCTCCCAGACACTGTTCCGAGAGGTGTACTGTTTTCCCTCCCTGTAGATCTTACATTTTATGAGGGACCTCAGGTTCTCTATGGAGTTCAGATCAGGTGAACAAGGGGGCCATGTCATTATTTTTTCATCTTTTAGATCTTTACTGGCCAGCCACACTGTAAAGTAGATGAATTTGTACCGCCCCGCGGCCTCGGCTGCGGCCGCCGAGCCGCTCGGATCCGTGCTCGCGTTCTAGGGGTGGTGGCCCGAGCCTCTCACGGACCCGGGGGTCACGTCGCTCTGCAAGGGGGGTTGGCGCTACGTGCGGGGGATGCGGGTATTTGGTTTTGGGATGATTGTTCGTGACGCCACCCACGGGTTGTGGTGATTGTGGACACCACCGCTGAGGTGAAGGTACGGGGGCTCCCGGGAGCAGTGTAGTGGCGCAGCTAGGTGTTGACCCCTCCGTGGGTAGAGGATGTTGGTCCCAGGGCCCGGTTGGCAAGGGCCGGGGTGCAGGGCGCAGTGTTGCGGTGCGGTGCGGTGCCTGAGGGCACTGGTGTACTCACTCTGATACAAGACAATGGAGGCACTGGTAAACCAAACGAGGTGATGAACGGGGCCCGCAGCCGGCTGCAGCTTCTCCAGTCTGGTTGGTAATGTCCGCTTTTCTCCTGCTCCTGTGTATGTATCTTGAATACTGTGCCTGGGCACCGGTAGTCCGCTCCCCGGCGTATAAGTGTCGTAGGAGCCCATTTGCCCGCAGACGCTGGCCCTTTGGATCTCTGGCCTTTGGCGGTGGCTCCTATCCGGACGGGTTGGGCTGTTGCCTTCAATCGGGACTTAGGTGGGAATGAACCCCTGATGTCCAGACCGCAATCAGTTGATTTGACTATGGTGGTGGCTTATAGCCTAGTTCGGGGTCTGAGTACCCTGCCTGGTGCTCCGGTATCCAGTTGGCTCCCCGTTTCGGTTCCGGCGGGCCACTACCCTGTCCCGGTCCCTTACGGTTCCACCGGTCGTATTCCCGGTCTCCTGCAGGCGGCCACTACCGTCTGCCTGCCTGACTGATCAGGGGTCCTAGGCTCCAACCCAGGCCCCACGCAGAACTGTACTCCTCTCACTTCCAAACTTAATCTCGATCTGCTTGTGTTTCCTGCCTCAGGCCAGCAGACTCCTCGGGGTGGGCGTGTCTATCCGCCTGACTCCGCCCACCTGGTGTGCCTGTCTGACTCTGAGGGAGGCAATCAGGTCTTTGGTTTACTGATGGTACCCTACTGGGGTGGGGGTGTATGTGGTGTGTGTAATGACCTGTGACCCATGGGTGTCCAGGGCGTCATATTTCCCCTTGGTTTAATGCAGACCATCCGCGGGCTGCCCGTCCATCACCGGTTTGACAATTGAAAAACATTCAAAAAGCATTTTTCATTTCTTCCCTTACGGGAGGCACATTACTTGAACTGTTGCAAACGGGAACATTTTTATTAAATATACGGGGAACAGGTCCATGTCCTTTCGCTTTCCCACGCAAGCAACCTGAACCTTGATGCTGCCCCTAAGAAGTGGGCAGCACCCCTTTTCTCCTGTCCGGAAACAGGAACCTGGCCAGGCTACCCAAGCGGGAACGGATACGGTGCTACGCACCCGGCAGTCATTCAGAGGCCCCACGTCCAAGGGGACCCCTGACCCGGAGGATGGTCACCGGTTCTGGTGGTGACCGGACCCCAGCCTGCTCTGCTGCGGGTCCCTCCTCCAACCAGCCTCTCCGGAGACTGGCAGTTGTGGGAAGGGCAGTTGGGCAATATTTACAAGCCCAATAGTTATTGGGTGGCTTGCTAGTTTTCAGCCTTGTCCTAGGGGAAAAAGGGGACAACATCGTTCCCAACAGGGACAGGCACTTCAGTAGCCAACGGGCTACCACAAAAATACTGTTGGTCCCAACGGGGACTGTCCTTTTTGACAATGGGAGTCCGCTGCCTTACTTAAGGTCACCTTCTTCATACTCCTCCTCCAGCTCCACATCAGGGCTGTACGGTGGGGGAGGGGACTGTGGCTGCCTAGGAATGCCACGGCTCGCCCTTCTCCTTACATCAAGGGCGAACCAGCCTCTCTCCCCACAGTGGCGGGTGTATGTGACAAGCTCACCGGCCTTCAGGTCACAATCCGGGTGACCCAGGGGAAGATGATGGTAGACGTCCCGCCGGGAGAAGAAGATTTCGGCCTCCAGGCCCGGTTCGAAAATAAACCCCCATCCACGTCGGGGGCAAAACTGCCGGACCTGGCCTTCATAGATCTGGCCCCGCACTCGTTAGGTGGCATTCCGGAGATTTTCCTTTTCCCGGATGGTGCGGGCCAGTACTGTGGCCTTCTGCTTCTCATGGGCCTCAACCTCCCAGCCCGTCTGGTTCAGCTGCCGCTCCCAGTATGGAGCGTCTGCATGCTCCTTCTGCGCGGGGGTCGGGCCCAGTCGGCGCTCCCCGGTGCTGGCCACGACTGGCACCATCGGTGTTGGGGAGCCCCGCTGTGTCGTGGCCTGTCTTGCTGCCTCACAGTGACAACCTCCCGCTGCCTCAGCCGAGGCCTGGAACTTGGGAGCGGCCAGCGTTACCTTCTTGGCCTCCTTCCGGTCAGTGTCCATTCTTTCCTTGGCCGGGTGGACTGCCGGGGCCAGGACCACCTTTGGCGCGGTCACTTTCGGGACCGGTGGCTTTACCTCGCAGACAGGTACCTCCCGGGGAATCTTCCACGGCAACGGGATCGGTGCGGGTGGTACGAAGGGCCGTCAACGGGCGGCGTATGCAGGCTCGTCCTCATGAGCGGATGGGATAATCTCCGCGGCCGGTGTCGGGGGCAGCGGACCGTTTGGCGGGTCGGCGGCAGCCGATACGGGTGGCAGGGGAAGCAGCAAGGTGAGTGGGAGCAGGCCGGGCCCCTCAGTCGCAGCGGCCGGTCCTTCAGGGACACAGGGACATGGGTCGCTTACCCGCTCCTCTAACACTGCCTCCACCTCGCGTTTCCGAACGGCCGCCGCTACTTCCTCCATTTTGGCCACCAACCTTTCCATGAGGAACCGGACTTGGGCCTGTAGACGGCAGTACATCTGCGCTGTCCGGGCTTCCACCCACGCCGCTGTTCCTGGCGTGGGCTGCGGGATTTCGGGGTTGCCGGACGGGTTGGACATCTTGCAGAGTGCTCGGGTTCCAGGAACAAGATGGATGCAGAGTCCTGACGTCCCCGCTTCTTATCCCCGGGATCACATGGGGCCAGCTCTTCGCCCGCCCCCCTTAGTTTTTCTACAGCACTTATCTTTCTGGGGGTGGGGCTTCACTTTCGCGCCTTCACTGCTCAGGGAAGACAACTCTGGAAACTTTCGCACCCAAGATGGCGGATCTTCAGATTTTTCAGCGGGACACCGCTGACGGGAACCACAAGGCGCACTTCTACCGGTAAGTAGACTGGTTCTATCCTGTTCGCAGACGCCAGAAGAGTCGATGTGTACCACCCCGCGGCCTCAGCTACAGCCGCCAAGCTGCTCAGATCCGTACTCGCGTTCTAAGGGTGGTGGCTCGAAGCCTCTCACGGACGAGGGGGTGACGTCGCTCTGCAAAGGGGGTTGGCGCTACAGGCGGGGAATGTGGGTATTTGGTTTTGGGTTGATTGTTCGTGACACCACCCACGGGTTGTGCTGATTGTGGACACCACCGCTGCGATGAAGGTACGGGGGCTCCCGGGAGTGGTGTAGTGGTGCAGCTAGGTGTTGACCCCTCCGTGGGTAGGGGATGTTGGTCCCAGGGCCCGGTTGGCGAGGGCTGGGGTGCAGGGCGCAGTGTTGTGGTACAGCGCGGTGCGGTGCCTGAGGGCACTGGTGTACTTACTCTGATACAAGACAATGGAGGCACTGGTAAACCAAATGGGGTGATGAACGGGGCCCGAAGCCGGCTGCAGCTTCTCCAGTCTGGTTGGTCATGTCCGCCTTTCTGCTGCACCTGTGTATGTATCTTGAATACTGTGCCTGGGCACCGGTAGTCCGCTCCCCGGCGTATAAGTGTCGTAGGAGCCCATTTGCCCGAGGACCCTGGCCCTTTGGATCTCTGGCCTTTGACGGTGGCTCCTATCCGGACGATTTGAGCTGTTGCCTTCAATCGGGACTTAGATGGGAATGAACCCCTGAGGTCCAGACCGCAATCAGTTGATTTGACTATGGTGGTGGCTTATAGCCTAGTTCGGGGTCTGAGTACCCTGCCTGGTGCTCCGGTATCCAGTTGGCTCCCCGGTTTGGTTCCAGCGAGCCACTACCCTGTCCCGGTCCCTTACGGTTCCACCGGTCGTATACCCGGTCTCTTGCAGGCGGCCACTACTGTCTGCCTGCCTGACTGATCAGGGGTCCTAGGCTCCAACCCAGGCCCCACGCAGAACTGTACTCCTCTCACATCCAAACTTAATCTCGATCTGCTTGTGTTTCCTGCCTCAGGCCAGCAGACTCCTCGGGGGTTGTGTCTATCCGCCTGTCTCCGTCCACCTGGTGTGCCTGTCTGACTCTGAGGAAGGCAATCAGGTCTTTGGTTGACTGATGGTACCCTACTGGGGTGGGGGTGTATGTGGTGTGTGTAATGACCTGTGACCCCTGGGTGTCCAGGGCATCACAGATGCATGTGATGGAGCATTGTCCTGCATGAAAATCATGATTTTTTTTGTTCAAAGGTGGTCATTTTTCAGCCTTCCTTACCTTGGCCATGTCCCTGAGTATGACACACCTTGTGCTTTTTTATACTCCAGTAACGTTGCAGCTCTGAAATATGGCCAAACTGGTGGCAAATGGCATCTTGGCAGCTTCACGCTTGATTTTCCTCAATTCATGGGCAGTTATTTTGCGCCTTTTTTGCCTCACACTCTTCTTGCTACCCTGTTGGCTATTTGCCATGAAACGCTTGATTGTTCGGTGATCACACTTCAAAAGTTTGGCAATTTCAAGACTGTCGCATCCCTCTGCAAGACATCTCACAATTTTGGACTTTTCAGAGCTCATCAAATCTCTCTTCTGACCCATTTTGCCAAAGGAAATGAAGTTGCCTAATTAAGCACACCTTATATAGGGTGTTGATTAGAGTTGAGCGCGGTTCGCGGTTCTCCAGTTCGCGGTTCGAGTGAGTTTGGGGGGTGTTCTAGATCGAACTAGAACTCGAGCTTTTTGCTAAAAGCTCGACAGTTAGCACCGTTCTCGAACGTAACTCGATCAGCAAAAGCGTGGCTTTTTACAGCTACAGTATGCAGGGAGCCATCACTGGCAGCCTGCGGTAAGCTGGTAACCAAGATAAACATCAGGTATCCAAGCAAAGCGCTTTGGTTAGTAACCCGATATTTACCCTGGTTACGTGCAGGGAGCCGACACTTCCCCACTCAGCTTGCTCCGCCCCCTCCTGCACGCGGCATGTACACACACACATTCACCTGTCCCCAGCCATGCAGTCCATGACACTGACGTCCTCAGCGCCACATGGCCCCGCTAGGCTCCACCCACTTCACACTCCGCCGCCCGCACACATGGCCCCGCTAGGCTCCGCCCACCTGGAACTCTGCACACATGGCCCCGCTAGGCTCCGCCCACCTGGCACTCTGCACACATGGCCCCGCTAGGCTCCGCCCACCTGGCACTCTGCACACATGGCCCCGCTAGGCTCCGCCCACCTGGCACTCTGCACACATGGCCCCGCTAGGCTCCGCCCACCTGGCACTCTGCACACATGGCCCCGCTAGGCTCCGCCCACCTGGCACTCTGCACACATTACCCCACTAGGCTCCACCCACCTGGAACTCTGCACACATGGTCATGCTAGGCTCCGCCCACCTGGCACTTTGCACACATGGTCATGCTAGGCTCCGCCCACCTGGCACTTTGCACACATGGTCCCACTAGGCTCCGCCCACCTGGCACTTTGCACACATGGTCCCGCTAGGCTCTGCCCACTTAGCACTCTGCGCACATTGCCCCACTAGGCTCCACCCACCTGGAACTCTGCACACATGGTCATGCTAGGCTCCGCCCACCTGGCACTTTGCACACATGGTCCCGCTAGGCTCCACCCACCTGGCACTTTGCGCACATGGTCCCGCTAGGCTCCGCCCACTTGGCACTCTGCGCACATTTCCCCGCTAGGCTCCGCCCACCTGGCACACTGCACACATGGCCCCGCTAGACTCCGCTTAACGGGCACTCGGCACACATTACCCCGCTAGGCTCCACCCACCTGGCACTCTGCACACATGGTCCCGCTAGGCTCCGCCCACCTGGCACTCTGCACACATTACCCCGCTAGGCTCCGCCTACCTCGCACTCGGCACACATGACCCCGCTCGACTTACCTGCGGTAATGAAGTCCCGCCCTCCCGACCTCAGCGCTGTCACTGTCCTCCATGGAGGACGCTTGTCACATCACCTTCTTTCGCTTCCGACCCGAGACTGTGACTAGCGGTGACGTCACAGGCTCTCGCGATACTTGGCTGTGAAGGTCATTGAAGTCAGTGACAGGTGCTGTCAGCAGTGCAGGAGATCAGCGCAGGTAATGTACCTCGCTCCTGACAGCAGGACTTGTCATCCCCTGCAGTGACCTGGGCTGACCTATTGAAGTTAGCTCAGGTCACTGCATTGCTCTCCCAGCTAATGGGGAACATCCTGCTCTTCATTGACTGGGACAGTGTGGATCGTCATGGGAACCTCTTGGATTACAGCAGACCTGGATTTGTTTTTCTTTCTAATAAATTTGTGAAAGAGGGAATGTGTTGGGGAGTGTTTTTTCAAATAAAAATGTGTTTGTCGTCTATTTTTTATTACTGACTGGGTTGGTGATGTCGGGTATCTGATAGACGCGTGACATCACTAACCCCAGGGCTTGATGCCAGGTGACATTACACATCTGGTATTAACCCCATATATTACCCCGTTTGCCACCGCACCAGGGCATGGGATGAGCTGGGGCGAAGCACCAGGATTGGCGCATCTAATGGATGCGCCACTTCTGGGGCGGCTGTGGCCTGCTATTTTTAGGCTGGGGAGAGTCCAATAACCATAGACCTCCCTAGTCTGAGAATATCAGACCCCAGCTGTCTGCTTTACCTTGGCTGGTTAATTTTGGGGGGACCCCTACGTGTTTTTTTTAATTATTTATTTAATTTAAAATAACAGTGCCCTCAGTTTTGGATTACCAGCCAAGGTGAAGCTGCCAGCTGTGGTCTGCAGGCTGCAGCCATCTGCTTTACCCTAGCTGGCTACAAAAATAGGGGGAACCCCACGTCATTTTTTTTTCATTTTTTTGGCTAAATACAAGGCTAAGCAGTAAGCACCCCTTAGTGCCACATGAAAGGCACCAAAGGGTGCAAAATTGCAAAATGCAGGAGAGTGGGACATTATGTGTCTTTCTGCCATTATAATGACAGAAAAGACTGATATGAAGTGTACAAGCACAGGAAAATCACCAGAGTGCTCTACGCTGTGAAAAGCAGTAGAAAATGGCACTGGAGTGAACATGTGACCGCCTCATGTAGGTTGAAGCTATGGATCTGTACCGCCCTGGGGGCTCAGCTGCTCTCCGCCGAGCCGCTCGGATCCGGGTTCGGGTTGTCGGTGGCTCGAGCGCCTCCGGACCGGGGGCAACGGTTCCTCTGGAAAGGGGGGGGGGGGGTTTGGTTGGTTGGTTGGTTTGGGGTGGATCGGTTTCACGGCTGGAGCCGCGGTGACCGGTAACAGTTCGTGATGCCACCCACGGGTCGTGGTGAGGTGATGGGCACCACAGCTGCGGTGAGGGTGCGGGGGCTCGTCCGGGATCGGTGGTGGGTCTCAGCTAGGTGTTGACCCCTCCGTGGGTAGGGGGTTTGTTGGTCCCGGGGCCAGGTGGCAGGAGCGGGGGGTTGCAGGACACAGGGGCTCACTTGCAGCGCGGTGCCTGATGGCACTGGTGTACTCACGATTAAACCACACAGAGCCAATGGTAAACCAAGTTCGGTGTAGATCGGTGCCCGCAGCTGGCTGTGTGTGATCCCCAGTGAGGTTGGTGATGTCACCTTTCTCCTGCACCTTTAAATTTGCTATAGTGATTCCTATGCTTCAGCAACGGTAGTCCGCTCCCCTGCTTTTGGGTACCAGAGGAGCCCTTTTGCCCGCAGGCGCTGGCCCTTTGGATCTCTGGCCCTTGGCGGTGGCTCTTATCTGGAATCGGTGGGCTGTTGCCGGATATCGGGATTTTGGGTGGGAATGAACCCCTGAGGTCCAGACCGCAATCAGTAGATTTGTCTGAGCCCGGTTGCTTCTGGGTTAGAACGGGGTCTGAGTACCCTGCCTGGTACTCCGGTTGACTTTTTAGCTCCCCGGTTCAGGTCCGAAGGGTCACCACCCTCTTCTCGATCCCTACGGTTCCGCAGTTCAGTCCCTGACCGGACTCCTGCAGACGGCCACCACCGTCTGCCTGCCTGACCATTCCAAGGGGTCCTAGGCTCCGTCCTAGGCCCCTGACTCTCAGCTCGCCACTTTTACTCCTCTCACTACTCCTCTCCCCACTCGACTCACTTGTCCTTTCCCTGCCTCAGGCCAGCAGACTCCTCGGAGGGCGTGCCTATCCGCCTGGCTCCGCCCACCTGGTGTGCCTTGCTAGACCTGAGGGAGGCGGTCAGGACTTGTTGGCTGCTGGTGCCTCACTGGGGTGGGTGTGTGTGTGGTGTTGTGTGTTGTTACCTGTGACCCCTGGGGGTCTAGGGCATCACAGATCCTGGGTAAATTTATGTACTTTCCCTCCTTCAGTTTTTTTGCAGTATGCAAACAAACGGAAGGCACACGGATGACATACGGACCGTATATGGAACAGAAACGGATGCCACACGGATGCACCCATAAAAAAAACTAACCATTTTTTGCGGACCGCAAAAACGGATCGGTCGTGTGAATGTAGCCTTATTCTGATCTGCCATTTATAAACAGCAGGCAGAAATAAGTGAATAGCGCCCCCCCCAGCGTCAGAAAATCTGTGGGGTTTCAGGGGGTAGCTGAGACCCTGGAGATCATGATTTAGGCCGTTTTTTCCGGTCCCCGCTCACGTGATCACCGGTATACACCGTATACCGATTATCACGTTACAGTAAATGACAGCGTCGGTAAAAAATTATTTATCTCCCATCTGGCATGAACAAACATGATAAATCTCCTCCCCGGTCCCCTCCGGTCCCCCGGTGTCGCCAAAGTGCCCCCCCTGACCCCCTCCCAGAAATCCCAGATGGCCGCGCGCACAGCAGCGCGCCGGCCGCATTCACCCTACTCCTCTGATTTCTGTCGCATGTGCCATGACACATGCGACAGAAAACTCCTCCCCAGGCCCTGCCAGGTCACCCCCTATAACCCCACGGGTGTTCCCCGGTGTCCCACGGTACCTGTGCAGCGTTGACCCCCCGCGGCCCTCTCCTTCACAATAGACGCTGCCGCATGCACAGAGCGGCTGTCAGCTCAGCTTCCTGTGTTCAGACACAGTGAGTGGTGGTTATGCATCTGTAAGCTAAATGGGCGGCACGGTGGCTCAGTGGTTAGCACTGCAGTCTTGCAGCTCAGTTCAATTCCCACCCAGGACACCATCTGCAAGGAGTTTGTATGTTCTCCCCGTGTTTGCGTGGGTTTCCTCCGGGTACTCTGGTTTCCTCCCACACTCCAAAGACATACAGATAGGGAATTTAGATTGTGAGCCCCAATGGGGACAGTGTTCCCAACGTATGCAAAGCGCTATGGAATTAATAGCGCTATATAAATGAATACATTATTATTATTATTATTATTACTGCAATGCCCTGCTCATGAGGTAAGGAACATAGTTGATCAGGAGACCTATATACTACATTTCCAAATGGAGGAATTTGATATTATAGTTGCCCTGCTGAACGACTACCAAACGAGAGTCCGTTATACGCCACAAGAAAACACATCTAAATTGCGAGCTCTGTTGTTTAGTATTCATTCAGCTGGATAACTGGACTTAAAGGGGTATTCCATCTCCAAGATCCTATCCCCAATATATAGTAGGTGGAATAGCAATAATATCAGCAAATACCAATATTTGGACATGTAGAATAGTTCTCCTGATTAGGCATGCCCTTACCTGATGAGCAGGGCATTGCAGCTTTGGTAGTAACCGTTACGACATGGACTCTGCTGCTGTGGACCCGGGGAGAGTGGGTGCAGATTCATTGCACCCACACTCCTCACATGGAGGGTCTGCACTCCTAGAAAATGGGGGATATGTTCCCTGAGTGTCTCCCCCCATATTCTAGATGGTCCAGAGTCGTCGTGGGACCCCCTTATTTTTTATCTTACAATAAATTGGTGAAAGAGGGAATGTTTTGGGGAGTGTTTTTTCAAATAATTTTTTTTTGTCTATTTTTTTTTTTTTTGTTAGTACTGACAGTTTATGAAGTCGGGTATCTGATAGACGCCATAACATCACAAACTGCTGGGCTTGATGTCAGGTGACTTTACAGCTAGTATCAACCCCATTTATTACTTCGTTTGCCACTGCACCAGGGGACGGGATGAGCTGGGGTGAAGCGCCAGGATTGGCGCATCTAGTGGATGCGCCACGTCTGGGGTGCCTGCGGCCTGCTATTTTTAGGCTGTGAAGGCCCAATAACTATGGACCTTCCCACCCTGAGAATACCAGACCACAGCTGTCCGCTTTACCTTGGCTGGTGATCCAATTTGGGGGGGACCCTACTTTTTTTTTGTAATTATTAATATTTATAAAATAATTCTAAAAAAAGAGCCTGGGGTGATCTCCACATTGGATCCCCAACCACGGTAAAGCTGCCAGCTGTGGTTTTCAGGCTACAGCAGTCTGCTTTACCCTAGCTGGCTATCAAAAATGGGGGGACCCAACGTCATTTTTTTTTTAACTATTTTTTAAATAGAAAAAATTAATGAGCTTCCCTGTATTTTGATTGC